>NW_007249750.1:858863-877351 GCF_000164805.1 Carlito syrichta | reverse complement strand
TACAACTGGCAGGCGACCAAGGCGTCGCTGAAGGAGCGCTTCGCCTTCCTCTTCAACTCGGAGCTGCTGAGCGATGTGCGCTTCGTGCTGGGCAAGGGCCGCGGCGCCGCGGCCGCCGGGGGCCCGCAGCGCATCCCCGCCCACCGCTTCGTGCTGGCGGCCGGCAGCGCCGTCTTCGACGCCATGTTCAACGGCGGCATGGCCACCACGTCGGCGGAGATCGAGCTGCCAGACGTCTAGCCCGCCGCCTTCCTGGCGCTGCTGAGGTGAGTGGCGGCGGCGGCCTGAAGGGAGGCCCCGGGGCTCGGCCTGCCCCGACTCTGCGGTGACCTTGGGCGAGGAGCTCCTCACCCGCCCCGGGCCTCCGTTTCCTCCCGAGCCAGTGATGCTCCGGAAGGTCGGAATCCGGTCGGTCAGGCGGGGCGTTGCGGCTCGATGTCCCCATCCTGCCAGCGTGCGTGTTGCCGTTGAAAGGCGCTTCCACGTTCCAGCCGTGGATTGTCGCCCGGGCTTCAGTTAGAGAAGTGGCGGGGGAAGGGGACGGATCAGGTTGTCCTGGTGGCCCATTTGCAGTTTTATGTTTTTGTCCGCGGGGCGGCGAGTAGTTGAAAGGTCCTGCGGGACTGATGTTTTGGGTGGGTTTTTTTTTTTTTCTTTTTCTGTTAACCTGCTAGTTGCCAAGTTCCAGGAGAATGAATACCAAAACAAGTAAGTGTGACTTGGCCTGCCCTGTGTTTCTGCAGACAAGGCCACATTTGCGTAAAAGTGAATCCCGCCATTGGTGTTAAAGTTTGCTTTTTGGTTATTTGAGGATATAGGTTGGCATCTGTTTAATTCTGTTTACTGGAAAGGAGTGATAGTTCGGCGTTATTCGCTTTTAATCACAACAGTCCTATTAGGGGGGTGTGAGTATTGTTTCCCCCGATTTCACAAATGGGACAGAGGCCCAGAAGAATCAAGTAGCTTGCCTAAGGTAACGGAGCCAACTCACTGTAGAGACCATGTGTGTTTCATTATACCAAGATGGTTTTAGTTGCCTGCCTGCGTAGAGTGTGTTATGAAAGTAGCGGACTCTTGGGTAGTCCTGAAGCAAAAACAGGCAGGTCAGTGAACAGGAGACAGTCCACAAAGGCTCCTAACTCAGAAAGATCAACAGGAAATTCAATGTGAAGTCCACACAACCGGAAATAAATACTATAATTCCATTAATAAATAGATAAAGGAAAAGATAGAAAATTTAGAGAAGAAAAATACAACTAATTAAGGAAGAATGTCTAACTTAATTTGTAATTAAGGAAGTGCAAATTAAAAGAGAGAGTTCTTTTTTCCCCTTCCATTAACCCCACTAAAATTTTTAAGGACAATACATCTAAGGAGCACTTTCTGACAAAGGTGGTGGTAAAATTAGCAATTCACTTTTTAAACACTTTGCACGGGTGATGTCTGCCTTCTATTGATATTGTGTGCATTAATTAAAACCTTTTTAGGAATCATGTATTTTGTAATTGAGTAAATAGAAAATCACAAATTTGAGCCTTATTTCAATGTCTTAGTAAGCTAAAGATTAAAGACGAAGGAGAAATTCCTATAGAAAAAAAAAGATGGTAAAAAATCTTTTGGAAAACAGTTTGGCACTATAGATTTTCCTTCCACATGTAAGAAGCATTCAAGTACAGAGAAATATGTTCAGTGTAAAAATATTTATGGCAGCATTATTTATAGTAGTAAGGAAGTAGTCAACGGTTGGGAATGGTTAGATAAACAATGATAGGCCCTCTTGTTGGAATAGAATGCAGTCACTAAATAGGATGTTTAGGAAGACTAGGTAAATAACATGGAAAATGCTTATAACAAATAGCATTTGAAACTACATCATGATTGCAACTGTGAAAAGAAACAGAACAAACATTATAGACAAGGATAAAAGGAGACTTAGCAAAAATGCTAAGCAAAGGCGCGTTGGAGTGGTAAGATGAAAGTACCTTTTTCCCCCCTTTCTTTCTCTGTTTCCCATATTTTCTGTATTTAGTTCACTTACACTTATAAGGGGAGAAAAAGCAACTCAAAAGCTAGGATCTAGGTCATTTTTGGTTTTGGTTTGAAGTTGACCAGGAGGATTGAGTGTAGCTTGTTTAGATTTTCTTGACTAGAAGTATTTTGCAAACTGATCTGTGGGCCATCTGCATTGTAATTCCCAGGGGTGCTTGTTGAATTTGTAGATCCCTTCCTCTCTCCTTGCCGTATCATAATATTTGGAGGTAAGACTGACAGCATTTTTGTTATTTTTAATTTTAATTTTAATTTTTGAGTCGGAGTCTCTGTCGCCCAGGCTGGAGTGCAGTGGCATGCTCATGGCTACCGCGGCCTTGACCTGCTGGACTCCAGGGATTCTTCTGCCTCAGCCTTCCAAGTAGCTGGAACTACAGGTGTGCACTACCATACCCTGCCTGTTTTTTGGTTTATTGTAGAGACAAGGTCTCACCAAGTTGCCTAGGCTGATCTTGAATCCCTGAACTCAGGCAATTCTCTCGCCTTGGCCTCCCAAAGGGCTGGGATTACAGGCTTGAGCCACCGCACCCGGTCAACAGCATTTTAAATACTCTCCCTTAGTGATAACTTTTGCCAGCTAAATTTGAGAACCAGTGACTTAAAAATATTGTTGAACCAGCCTTTTCCTCTGAAAAAATAATTGAGATTGCTAGAGTAAGAATGTAAAACATTTCACTTAAATTGTTTGACCATTCCAGTTGGTGTACTGTTCTACTTTCTCATTCTATAGGCCAAATTGCCTGTCAGAGCCCGCGTGTCTTGTTCACTAGTCTTTATAATTTTTCTGCAAAAACTAAAGGTAAAGGACTAGATGTACTACTGTGTGAAGAGATTACACATGACTGTGCCCTATTGCACTTAATCAGTGTGTGGGGATTTCAGTCATTTTTATTGTTTCACAAAATAAAAACTTCATATCAAATACTAAAAGAAAGTAGAGGAAAAAAATGCTAATTTCAGAATTTCACTGAAGCTGCTAATCAGTCCTTTCCCATCAATAGAAAATAAGATAGAATGTATAAGAAGAAAAAAATGTAGCACAGTGCAATTTGATTTCTCATTTTAAAGTTTTCATGGCCCTGTATCCTTCTTCAGGTTTTGGTCATTGTTCTATTCTGAAATTGATATCTGGGCTGATTTCTAAATTTAGGTATTGGCTGGCTGTGAAACAGATGCCTTAGTTACCTAACGTGATAAAAAGATGTCTGAGAGTACTTGCTGAGTTGGAAAAGCAGGTTAGCTTGGGCATATTTTTATTATGTTTACAACTTGACTTATTTAAGACTTATGAACTTAAAAGTTTGAAGTACTTTAAGAGATTGCTCACTCTGAACTGCCTGACCTTTAAATTATGTTCTTCAGCTATTCATTTGACAGATAACTTACTATGTGCCTCTCTTGTGTCAGTCACTGTTTTTGATGTTTGGGATATAACAGTAAACAAGAAAAAGCCCCTCCCCTCATGAAGCATATAATCCAGTAAGATGAAGCAAAAATAGTGTCAAGTACTGATGAATGCTTAGGAGAAAATTGATGAAGCCCTTGGGGAAGGAGCATTCTAAGTAAGGAAAAGCATGTTTTAGGTCCTAATTTTCTCCCGTTAGAGGAATGCAAGAGTAACCCAGTGTGATTTGAGTAGAGTAACATAAATTTGAAAGTTAAGAGTGAGTAGTATCAGACCATGAGACCAGATGAGACTACATAGGGAAGAAATGTAGACTGAAATGAGATGCAAGAATGAGCCTTGGGAATCTTCCAACATATAGAGATGTAGCAGAGGAAAGGGAGCATAAAATGAAACCAAGAGGCAGGTGTCCATGGAATTAGAAGGGAAAGCAAGGAGCATGGTATTCTGAAAGTCAAGTCTAAAAACATAAGAAAGAGGAAGTGGAAAACTCTGTTACCTATGGAAGATGGTCAGCTACATTAAGTGCTGTTGAGAGTTGGGTAAATGAGGATATTGATTTGATTATTAGTATTGACAAGACGGAAGCTATTGATAACTCTGCCAAGAATGATTTGAGCCTATTCCAGTAGACTGGGCAGAAAGTGGGAGATAAGGAACTGGAGACAGCCAGTATAAATAATCCTGTCTGGAGTTTGTTACAAAGGGGAACAGAGAAATGACTTGATGGCTGGAAAGGGCCACAGCGTAACTATCTCTCAGCATTCTGTCCTCAGCGGTCATCTCCCTTTCCCTCATTAATCCATGGCAGTATGTACTCCCCTATTTATCTCCAGAGCTTTGCTCAACTCCAGACCCTCACTTCCAACTGGACTTTCACAAAAGCATGTCTTATGCCTATGCAGATGGACTTGTCATTAATAAAAATATCTGCTATTTAACGAGTGCTTACTGTGTGCCAATTACTGTTCCTAAGCACCTTTGTGAACACACTTAAATACCAGGACAGTCCTTTGAGACAGGCACACTTCAACCCAAAATTTAGAGGCTTAAAAAAGTAATAATTTGGCAGGGTATGGTGATTCATGCCTGTAATCCCAGGCATGAGACTGAGGCAGGAGAATTGCTTGAGCCCAGAAATTCGAGACCAACTTAGGCAACACAGCAAGACCCCATCTTTACAAAAAATTTGTCGGGTATAGTGGCACACTCCTATAGTACCAGCTATTCCATCGACTGAAGCACAAGGATCGCCTGAGCCCAGTTGGTTGAAGCTGTGGTGAGCCATGATCATGCCACAGTACTCCATCCTGGGACAGAGCAAGACCTTGACACAAAAAAAAGCAATAATTTATTCTTGCTCATGAGTCTGGGGAATGAGCTGGGAAATGACTTATGGACTTGGCTCCAAGTTGTATTTTGGTTCCAATCTGTTCTATGTATTTTTTATCATTTTGGGACCATTCCTGAGGATTCTGCCTTCTCTTCATTGTTTCAACTAGACTACTACTTTTACATTTAACTCTTTCCATTCATGCTATTTCTTAATTCTCTCTCCATTTATGCTGTTAACGGTTATCACTCTAATTTCCAGATATTGTCACATGATTCCTCTGAATCTTTTTTTTTTTTTTTTTTTTTTTGAGTTAGAGTCTCACTGTGTCGCCCTGGCTGGAGTGCAGTGGCACACTCATAGCCACCCCGGTGTCGACATGCTGGGCTCTGGCAATCCTTCCGCCTCAGCCTTCCAAGTAGCCAGAACTACAGGCACATGCTACCACGCCCAGCTAATTTTTGATTTATTGTAGAGACAAGGTCTTGCCAAGTTGCCTGGGCTGGTCTCAAACCCACAGGCTCAGTCAGTCCGTTCTCCTCGGCCTCCCAAAGTGCTGGGATTACAGACTGAGCCACTTAACCTAACCCCCTCTGAATCTTGTAATTACTCCTTTGCCTGCAGAATGAAGTTTAAACACTTAAGCAGGTACACAAAAACTTTGTGATTTGATCTCTATTTCTTCTTCCTCTCCACCCACTCAGTGTTTCAACCCTAACTACTGATGGCCTTTTTCTTGTTTTAATGCCTGCCTTCTAGGACCTCCTTACTTTTGAACTTCACAGTCTTCCTCCCTCAACCTCCACATTTAATTACTATACTTTAGATAATCTTCAGGCTTTACCTCTTCTATAAAAATTCCACCCATAGGCAGAATTGCACACTAGTTCATCTAATCTCTCATACAGCGTGTTTTGGTTATTTATTGCTGTAAAACAAACCACTCCAATACTTAGTGGCTTAAACAACTGTTTTATTATCTTTCACAGTTGTGTGGGTTGACTGGAATCACCTAAATGGTTGGTTTGTCATCGCCATGCAGTGGTATTGATATAGCAGTTGGGCCTGGAGTTGTCTGAATACTTGACTCAAGTTCTGAGATGGCTGAGCCTTTCTATATAAAGTCTCAAATCCTCTCCACATGGTTTCTCCACTGGTTTCTCCAGCAGACCAGCTTGACTTCTTGACTCATCGCTTCTAAGAGCACAAAAGCAGGAGCTTCTAGGCATCTTTAAGGTAGGGACATAGGTGTAGGCCCCAGAATGAAGACCCACATTCTGTTAGTTAAAGGGATTCACACAGGACCAACCCAGGTTCATCATGGGGACAAATCTATATAAGAGCATGAATACTGGAAGGCATGATTAATGGGGGCACCATCTTTAGCGATTATTAGATATTAGTACCTAATATGAACTTCTGTTATCATTGGCATTACTTTTTAATAATTTCATTACCAAACTACAGGTATGTGCCACATAATGGCATTTTGGTTGCATATAAGATGGTGGTCCGAACTGGACATGGTGGCTCAAGCCTTTAATCCCAGAACTTTGGGAGGCCGAGGGGTTTGAGACCAGCCTGGGCAACTTGGTGAGACCTCATCTCTACAATAAATCAAAAAGCTAGGCAGGCATGGTGGCATGCATCTTTAATCCCATCTACTTGGAAGGCTGAGGCAGAAGGATCACCTGAGCCCAGAGGGTCGAGGCTGTGGTAGCCATGATCATGCGACAGCACTCTAGCTTGGGTGACAAAGACTCCAACTCAAAAAAAAAATGGTGCTCCCATTAGATTATAACACTATTTTTACTGTGCATTTTCTATGTTTAGACACACAAATACCATTGTGTTACAGTGCCTACAGTATTCAGCACAGTAACATGCTCTATGGATTGGTAGCCTAGGAGCAATAGGCTATACCAATAGCCTAGGTGCATAGAAGGCTGTACCATTTAGTTTGTGTAGTGTACTTTATGATGTCTGTATAATGTTGACCTAATAGGATGCATTTCTCAGAACACATCTCCATAATTAAGTGACATGTGATTGTATAAGCTTTTTATGGACAGAGCTATCTTACCCATATTTGTATCTCTAGACCTATTGCAGTGTCTATTAAATAGGCCCTCAATACATATTTTTGAGTAAAATTAATATAAATGTATCAGTAGTGATACAGAGTTTCTTATATATGATCTTGTGATTATTCTAATATAAAGTCAAGTTTTCATCTTTGGCTTTTTAAAATTTTAGTTAACTAAATATAATGTAAGTTTTTAAAAATTATTTATTTCTGTAGAGATGGGGTCTCGTGATATTGCCCAGGCTGCTGTTGAACTTCTAGGCTCCAGCAGTCCTCCTGCCTTAGCCTCCCAAAGTGCTGGGATTACAGGCATGAGCCACCATGCCTGGCTCTAAGTTTATCTTTTTGGAAATCTATTAATCTTTGAAGAGAAAATAGGACTAGTTTGAGAACATATAATTATTTTTCTCTTCTCTTGTCCTTAGAGGGTTGTATGTGAGATCTTAAATGACTATTTTAAAATACGAAGAACTGTGGTAATGTCAGGTTTCATCTTTATATTTTTAAAACCTTGATTTTAGTTGTTTTTATATTATAGAAACTCTGATGATTAAATAGAATCTAGAGAAAATGTATAAGTAAAATATGAACTGAGAGGATTCTTGCTTTTCTTTTTTTTTTTGAGTTGGAGTTTCACTCACAGGCTGGAGTGCAATGCACACTCACAACCACCCCAGTGTCGACCTGCTGGGCTCAGGAGATCCTTCCGCCTCAACCTTCCAAGTAGCCAGAACTACAGGCACGTGCTACCACACCTGGCTAATTTTTTAATTTATTGTAGAGATGAGGGAGGTCTTGCCAAGTTGCCTGGGCTGTTCTCGAGCCTGTGGTCTCAGGTAGTCCTCTCACCGTGGCCTCCCAAAGTGCTGGGATTTTAGGCTTGAGCCACCGCTCCCAGACGATTCTTTAACTAACTTTTTTTCTTATTAGAAATTAAAATATTTTTCTCATCATTGTTACATAAAAACTTACACTGAATTGTCTAGTTAATTAACATGTATTTATTAAGTCCCACATTATTTATTATTTATTAAGTGCCCACACTGCTCTTGGTGCTGTAGGAAAAAAATATAAGAATAACAGAGATCCTTTTCATATTGTTTATTGCCCAGTATTTATTTTTAACTTGCTGGGCTCCAAAAAGAATTGAAAATGTCTTACAAGAAACACAAGGGTAAGAAAATAAAGAGTGAAGTTAATACAAAAATGTATACTATAGGTAAGCCACAAACTTAATTTTAATTATCTTAATTAATGCAAAAAGAGAACCCTGGTTGGTCAGTTGCTATTCATATATTTGTAACATTAAAAGCAAGGCGACTGCTTAGGAGATGCACAGCTTTAATAATTAGACTAGTAAAAAAAAAATCCAGATGGGATCCCCTCATAAAGAAGGCACTACTACTATAATGAACGACTTCAATCTGTATGTTCAGCTATATTGTTATTTCTCTAAAAAGTCCCTTGATATAAGCCAAAAGTATATTACCAACTTATAATTTAATAAAAGCAATTTGAATGGGAGGGGATTTCATACAAAGTAGTCTAAAAACACCATTCTCACTTGTTCGGGGAATGTTCTTCCCACCATCTTTTCATCTTTTAGATCTGTCTCAAGCAGAAATTCCTCTGTGAAGCTTTTCCAGATCTCCCTAAATTAGGAGAATTATAGATTCTCATGAGACCACACATTTCAGTTTTGTGGCACTTGTCCTCTTAAGTTTGAATCTACTCAAATACAAAGGCAAATGGTGATAAAGACCCCGCCCTGCATTTCTGCCCTGTGTTTTATGACTCCAGTAATACTTGTCTGGAAAGAAAAAGTCAGGTGTGAAGACTTCTTCCTTGTCCTTTAAACAAAAACTGTAAGTTTCTAGTTCAAGAAGGGAATTGAGTATGCTATTATTAGCATTCTCTCGCTCTCTCAATTAAAATGATTTAAATACAAAAGACAATAAGTCCATTACAATGAAGAGAAAAAGAGGGGTTGGCAGGGCCAACAGTGTAGAAAAGGAACAGAACAGTTGAAAGCTGGTTGGTGTATGAATGAGAGAGGATGAATCTGGAGCCCAGAATCCAGAGCTTTCAGGGCTGCAGCAGAGGTTCCAGGCTAGGAGCTGGAAGTAAGGAGAGCAGAAATGAAAAGGCAGTGCTAAAACATGGAAATTAATTTAAAGCCTATGTGAAGACCATCTCCTCAAGCAACTTTTGCAGACTAACTCCTCATGACAACTGACAGGCTCCTCTAAATAAATTGAACAGACTCCCTGGGGAGAACTGGAGCTGCTGGTGTGGCTTTGAGACCCCAGGGTTAAGTTCTCGTAAAGGTATTGAGGAGTCCTTGAACTAAAGACTGGTTTCCCGCTCTTATGCACGATACCAGTCAACAAGCCTCCCACATACACAGAGCTCCCAGCCAGCCTTTCCATTTCAAAGATAGTTTTATCTTGAAAACAAACTCACTACTAGAATATTGAAATTGGTGGCAAAACATTTCACATAAAAGGAAAATCAGAACATGAATAACAAAGACCAGGATACACAGAACAGCTGATTCTCAAGGAAACAACAGGTCATTCAGGAAACAGACTCTTAACTTTAACTTTGGTTAATATCATTTTGGAGGCTTAGGAAAGTTTTTGCATCCATAACACCAAGACATGAAGCTGTGGAGAGAAAAGGAATGCTCAAGAAAGAAGCAAAAATTCTTAGAAATTTAAACATGATTTCTGGGGAGAAAAATAGGAGGGCACCAGAAGATAATGGTGAAGACAGTTTCCAAAGTGCAGAAAAAAGTAGCAATAAGAAGTATGAGACAGTATACGGATAAATAGCTAACGTATACAGAGGCTAATTTTTTTTTTCAGGTCCTATTCAGAATCCTTTGTGTTTTAACTTAGGTTAATCCTCACAGCAACCTTATGAAGTAGGTACTGTTGCTCATCTTTTTAGAGAAACAAAGTGATAATAACTCGCTTAAAGTTATGTAGCTAGCAAGCAACAGAACAGGCTCAAACCCAAGCAGTCCCTTTCCTCTCCTGGTTGAATTTAGTGTGGCACTGAAAACAGAAGCCCAGAAATGGTGTGTTACAGTAAACAGCTTTCAGGCCTAAACCAAAAAATTAGCCTTGGTTTTCTCATTAAAATGCAGGCAATAGCACCTACCTTCTGTGTGGGAGGAATAAATAATTTGGCATTTGCCGTATAGTAGGCACTGAACAACTGTTAACTTTTTCTCTTTTTATTCATTCCTCTCCATCTTACCATGAGGAACTTGGCCTTACTTAGTTTTTAATTCCTCAAAATGTACATGTAATGTTAGGTGAGCATTGTGAGGGTGATACAGTTAGCTGACTTGAGTCTCTAAAAGGAGTTTTTGTTTAAAAAAATAATGATAATAATAAGAATGATGTCATCCTGAAAAACAGCAACCCTAGCTTTTTAACCTGCGATATAGGGGAGTGTACCCTCACTTCAGATAGTTGTAAGGATAATGAAATTATCAGAGGAGTGCCAGTATTTGGTTACAGTAGGGAGTTGAAGTAACAGGCAGGCTATGGTTTCATCTTGGAATAAAGGGAAGAAGTTGAAAGGTAGAGGTCAGGGACATGAAATAAAACTTTACTTCAGTAAGAAGTAAGAGTGTTCTGAAAGAAGATAATGGGTTTTCAGAAACCCTTAATTTACAACTTGAGTCCTGGAAATATGTAAGTATTCTAACGTCTTTATTACTAAAATGAAATAATTGTTTTTAATGCCACTCTTTTCTAGAAGCCTCAGCTATTGTAAGTACAGCTGAGAACTGGGCAGTAAGGGCACAAGGGTCTGTGAAACCACCAAAGGGGCCTAAAGTTGATACAGGAAAGCTCAAGTATAGTTTAACAAGAACTACCCAGGCCTTCACTGAGAATCTTTTATACTTTGTCTCAGTTCTATGAAGCTGATTATCTAGTGACCTAGCTGTTAGAAGCAGTGTACTAGGAGGAAAGTAATATTGGGCTGATAGATAGTATTTTGAGAGAAAATTGGACCTCAATAGCCATAAGCCTCCACGTAGCAACATGGAGTCCTTTAATATATCATTAAATTGCTTGATTCCTCCAAAACCCCAGTACTCTGATCCATGGTCATTATGTTTATTCTTGGATAACAATGAAAGGTTAAAAGTTGACCAGAATAAGAAGGCACTATTGTCAGGAAATAAATGAATATTTTGACATTTTGAGATGTGATCTTAGCTATCTGTAGATTTACTGAAGGGAACATCTTTTGTTCAGGAAGAGATAGTAAAACACTGTTGTCCTAATGGGTGTGGGGTGCTAATAAGAACTCTGAAGAGTTGGCTTAGAGATAATGGGTTTGTCTCATGATCTTCCCTTAAACTCAGTTTTTGCTGTGAAATGGAGAGGCTTCCTTCCTCTCAGGATTAAGTGGGAATAAAATTAGAGATGCCCTGTAAACTGCTAAGTCTGTTTTGCAAATAAATTGCAGATTGTTTTTCCAGTTTGTTCATTATGTTATATAATATTCTTCAGAGGTTTAACTCTGATGGATTGTTAATCTAAAACATCACTAATCATCTCTGCAAATTTCCTAATTGCTTTCTAGATTTTTATATTCAGATGAAGTTCAAATTGGCCCAGAAACAGTTATGACCACTCTTTACACTGCCAAGAAGTATGCAGTCCCAGCCTTGGAAGCACATTGTGTGGAATTTCTCACCAAACATCTTAGGGCAGATAATGCCTTTATGTTACTTACTCAGGTAAGTAAATACTACCTTTGTGTTACTTACTTAGGTAGCTAAGGTATGTTCATTATAGCTTAAAAATTGAATGTAAGCATAACTATATATGAATATTTAGTATTTCCTGGAGAGTTAATTCTAGATTATTATCTTTTAAAGTATATATAGTTATTTTTATACCATCAGAGAAATATATCAGATTCATATGATTTTAGAATTGAAAAGCATATTAGAGTTAATACAGTACTGAATCTTATAGGTAAAGAAGCAGAAGTCTTATATAAGTGGGCATTATGCCCCAAAGTTAGTTATTTAGGACTGGAGTTAGGATTAAGATCCAGTGTTGTTCCTGCTATGATTGAGAGTATAATAGCATGAGATTTTGTGAATATCTTCATTCTCAAGTTTTGCAGGATTGCAATAAAGATTGAATATTTAAAGTCCAGCAAAGTTCTGAGATCCACTGTCTTTGGACCTGTGTCTGAAAATGTGTTGATCCACTCCTGCAGGAGTTAGAATTTTAGGTTTACATCATATATTCTTTCTCTAACATTTTAAAGTTTTCATTAAGTACAGGATTCATACAGAAAAGCACACATATTGTAAATGTACAGTCTAATAAATTTTTTTAACTTAACACAACTATGAAACCATTAACCAGTCCTTAACATATATCATTTAGTATTTGTTAAATGCCTATAATCTGAGCTTCATACTTAGAATATAAATAATTTTCTTCTTTTTAGACAATGCAATAATACTCTTTTGCAAATCATTGTTAAAATTCTAAGTTGATAAAATATAAACTTTCCTGGTGCTTTGTTGAAAAAAAAATCCTATTTAACAGTGGTACTGGAAATAATCACTTTTGACTCCTAGCTCAACCCTTTCATTTTACCATTTTACAAATGGGAAATTTAAAACCTAGACTAATTAACTGCCTGTCCAAAGTCTCACAACGGGCTAGGAGGGCTCAGGACCCAGAGCTCATGTTTTCCAGTTGTGCTTATTCTGTTGCATAGAAAATGTTTGGTATCTTTTTTTTTAAAAATCTTCTGTCATTAAGTATTTGTAGTTACAGAAGAAGGAACATTCTGATGCCACCTCTTCTTGAACACAGTTACAGAGCTCCATGTATGCCAGACACCAGGCTAGCCTCTTCACGTATATTATCCTATTTACTCCTCATGACTCTGATATCATTTATGTTATTATCCCCTTTTTAAAGATGAAAAATGAAAGCTTACAGAAGTAAATATCTTATTGAACATTAGACAGCAGTGGTAAAATTAAGGTCTCAACCTTTAAACCAACATTTCTTAACATTTGGTGATATTGATTATAATAGTAGCAAAATGTATTTGTTGAAGATTGTATGCCAGGCACCTTTCAGGCACTTTGTGTACATTAATTCATTTAATCCTTACAATTAATTTTATGAGGTGTAGATGTTCAAAGTAAAGGTTTTCTTATTATCACCATTTTATAAAGAAATCGAGGCACAGAGAGGTGAAAAACTTGACCAAAGTGATACAACTAAGAAGTGGTATTTCCCTGCCTTTTTCTCTATATTTTGATTTTGTGATAAAAATCTAATAAGTAAGTTGATATTCATAAGATTCTGTATTGTCCAAGGAGTTTTAACGTGTGTAGAGAGGATCACTTTACTTTTATTTTAAAAGTTCAGTAAAATTGAATTGTAATTTTGTAATTGTATTTTAAAAGTTCAGTAAATTGAATTGTAAAATTCAGAAACCAATAGACTACACTTTGGCAATTAAAATGCAGATATTCTGCACTGTATAAAGTCAGGATGTGGTGTTTTTTTCTCAGTTTTTAAAAATAATTTCTCAATTACAAATATTCCCTGTACCCCATTCAATGAGAAATGTTCTTTTGATTTGAGCAGTATAGTAGAGATCTTTGTGGTCATGGAACTATTCTGTATCTTCACTGTGGTGGTAAATATCCAAACCTATACACATGTAGAATTACGTAGTACTAAATACATACACAGATGAGTGTAGGTAAACCAGGGAAATCTGAATATCTGAATAAGATCGGTGTCAATGTCAGTATCCTGGTTGAGCTTCAACTATAGCTTTGCACAGCAACTTTTGCAAGATGCTACAACTGGGGGAAACTAGGTAAAGGAAGGGTATACAGGAATTCTTAGTTTTCTTTCCTATAACTGCTTATAAATCTACAATGATCTCAAAATAAAAACTTTAAAATAAAAGTGCAGATTCTGGTTCATTTGGCCTGGTGTGAGGCCTAAGAGTCTGCATTTCTAATAGACTTTTAGATGATAACAATGTTTCTAGATGACATTTTGAGTAGCAAGGGTTAACAGATGTCACTGTGAGGAAAAAAAGAAACTTTTCAGTGTCTTGTGCATCTGAGAACCCAGTGTTAGATGAAATTTTTTACTGGTGGAGTCATGTGAATTAGCCCACTAATTATCATGTGATCGTCTTGTTCCTGCCAAGTGAGTCATTTGAACTGAGCATGTTAATTTATTTGAGAGGGCCTGTGCCAGCTTCACTCTAAGACAAAATTGCCAGTATACTGTACCAGCATGATGTGTAGACAGAAAAATACTTTTTATTAAGTGTTATCAGAGATAATGCCAGAGTCAAAGTTCATTTTGAGAAAATTTATTTTACCCTAAGTAGCAGCAGTAGGAAACTTGATAACTGCCTGTGTAATCTAAAGGAGTGACTGACAGTTGCTATCCTGAATAAAATAATGTTTACAAAAAATTGTTTTTCCTAGAGTGAAAGATTGATTTTTATATGAACACCAACTAAAAATATAGTTGAACTGGCCAACAAAAAGATCTACTCTCATTAGAATTTCACTTTACAAAAATGCACTGTTTTATACTTTAAAAATGCATAAATTGTGATCCTAGACTGGATCCTGTAGTAGAAAGAAAAATATGAAAAAAAAATTTATTGGGGCGGAGCATAGTGGCTCACTCCTGTAATCTCAGCACTTTGGTAGGCCAGGGCTAGAGGACCGCTTGTGGCTACGAGTTCGAGATCAGCCGGGACAACATAACAAGATATATACAAAAAATTAAATTAGCTACGGGTGGTAGTTTGTGCCTGTAATCCCAGCACTGTGTGGGGAGAGGCCTGAGGCACAAGAATCACTTGAGCCCAGGAGTTCCATACCAACCTGGACAACATAGGAAGACCTTGTCTCTACAAAAAAATAGAAAAATTAGCTGGGCATAGTAGAGCATGCTTATAGCCCCAGCTACTTGGGAGGCTTAGGAGGGAGGATTGCTTGAGCCCAGGAGTTTGAGGCTACAATGAGCCATGTCTGTGTCACTGCGCACCAGTCTTGGTAGCAAAAGTGAGACCTTGATTCAAAAAAGAAAAAAATACAAGGAAATATCATTAGTCATGCCAGATAATGGATAGCATTTGTGGTATGGTTAATTAATTGGCAGCATTCTCAGCAGGTTTCTGCCTGACCCAACATAAATACCTTTGTGTGTTTAGTGTTTGTTCATTCTGTTAAATGTAAACAAAGCTAACCCTAGGCCAGAATGAAAGGTTGATCATTGCCTTTCACTATACCTTCTTTTTCAGTGTTTTTTAAAAAAATCTCATTTGAGTTTGACTTGTACTCCTCCTGTTTTTATTTTATCATTATTATTTTTAGAATTGGGGTCTTGCTCTGTTGCCCAGGCTGGAGTGCAGTGTTATGATAATGGCTCACTGCAACCTCAAACTCCTGGGCTCAAGTGATCCTCCCACCTCAGCCTCCTGATTTGCTGGAACTACAGGCATACAAGAGCATGCCTGGCTAATTTTTTTCTTTTTTTTTTTTTTTTAGGGACAAGGTTTCACTCTGTTGGCCAGGCTAATCTCAAACTCCTGGCTTCAAACAGTCTGACTGCCTCAGCCCCCTAAGTTGTTGGGATTCCAGGTGTGAACCACTTCACTTGACATCCCCCTGTTTTTAAACTTCTTTTTTTTAATTACGATATGTGTATTGGTAAGTAACATATTGTAAAGCTTGACTTTTGACTTTTTAAAGTGAAAATTAGCTGTGCTAGCATTATACAGTATGTATTCTTGATCATTATATATTCTGGCCTCTTTGATTCATCATTAGGTATATGTGATTCATCCATAGTGTTGTGTGTAGTTGTAGTTTCTTCCTTCTCATGTGTTTCTTATTGTGTGAATTTAGTTGTTCTCTTGTTAGACCTAATTTTTGCTTAGTTTCCCAGAGCGCTAATGCTCTAAAATTATTGTACTGCATTCTCTCCCGAGTCAAAACAGGCAATGGCAAAAAAAAAAAAAAAATCAGATTTGTTTGTACTGGTGTACTTGACAATTGATACTATAGTTTAGTGAAAAGATCATAACACTAGGATTTAAGCACTAGCTTTGCAACATACCTAGCTAGATAAACTTAGGCAAGTCAGTATACCTCTCTGAACCTCTATTTCTGCATCTGGGAAATGGGATAATAATGTTTGCCTTATCCAACCTGGAGGATTTGTTAAAGATCAGAATAAGAAATGTATAAGAAAATAGGCACTTAATCTCAAACCAGGTGAAGTGGCAACCAAAGTGAGGCCCAAACTTTACCTACACAATGACCACTTGTGTACCTAACCCTAATTGTACCCTACATCTTTAAAATAAAAAAAAAGAAAAAGAAAACAGACTATACACACACACTCAAGTCTATGAAAATAAAAAGACCAATTGTTATTGGTAATGTGATTTTGTTAGCAGCTTTTTATTTCTGATTGTAGATGAAAAGTTTTAAGAATATGTAAACATTATAGTCTGTATTTTAGGTAGATATTTTTACATAATTAGCAATTATAATATGTTTACAGTATCAACTTTGATATGTACAGCCTGAAGGTAAAATAACTATCTGTTTATGTGTTTAGGCTCGATTATTTGATGAACCTCAGCTTGCTAGTCTTTGTCTAGATACAATAGACAAAAGCACAATGGATGCAATAAGTGCAGAAGGGTTTACTGATATTGATATAGGTAAGTTCACTGTGAAGTAAATTGTCAGTTTTAAGTACGGTTAATGCTTTATTTATCAGTCATGTTGGAGAAGGAACAGTTTTTAAACTAGTGATTTTCCCAAAGGATTGAAATCTACCTCTTTAAGAGTTGTGCGTTTGTTGAAAATATTCCTAAAAGTCTTAACAACCTCATTGCCTTTTAAAATATGTCAAATCAGCCGGGCTTTGTAGCTCAGCCTGTAATCCCGCGCTTTGGGAGGCCGAGGTGAGTGAATTGCCTGAGCCCGTGGGTTCAAGACCCGCCTGGGCAACTTGGCAAGACCTCATCTCTACAATAAATCAAAAACTAGCCAGGTGGGGTAGCACGCGCCTGTAGTTCCAGCTACTTGGAAGGTTGAGGCATCAAGGCTGCAGTGGCCAGGAGCGGCTACTACACTCCAGAGTCTGAGTGACAGAGTGAGACTCCAACTCAAAAAATAAATAAATAAATAAATAAATAATGTCAAATCATAAGTACTCAGTGAATGCCCACTATATGTGTGGCATTATTCTAAGATTCTATAGGAAATATAAAGAAAGATAAGAGGCAATTTGTCTTGTTACAGAAGCATTTAATTAGAGAATCAAGGAACAAATGTGTGAAAAATAAGATTTAAGACACTGAAAGAAGAGAAGGCATATAGCAAAATATAATTTCTATCTTTTCTAAATTAGATGTATAGAAAATAATTACTATGAAAATCCAGAAAATGTGGAGACTACTTCATATTGGTGTAGTGCAAGGAAAATTTTGATGGCGAGTGTTCTAATATGAGCCTTAAAGAGAATATCATTTCATTGTAACATTGATGAAGAAAAAAACTGAGTCACATTCTCCCCATGTCTGCATAGGTTTTCTCCTGGGAGTGCCCTTTCTTCCCACATCCCAAACATGTGCATGTGGGTTCACTGACATGTCTAAATGGTCTCAGTCTGAGTGGGAGTGTGTGTGAGTTCCCTGCAGTGGAATGGTGTCCTGTCCAGGTTGGTTCCCGCCTTGTACCCTGAGCTGCTGGGATAGTGTCCAGTCACCCCAGATCCTAAACTAGAATAAACAGGTTGGAAAATGATTGAATGAACAAATACAGGTTATTAAGTAAACATGCATAAAGTATATGATAGTCATACATATGGCCAGTGATAAGTGATGCAGTATGAAACTGTTCAGCAAGCCCACCATGTTTATTATCTGCTTTTGAACTGCATGGTGGTTGGAGGTGCTCCTTATAATTTTTGTTGCAAATATATTCCTGGGTTTAACCCCTTCCCACTATGAATGCTGTCATTCACTGATTCACCAGATTGGGTAAATAATTATTTTACTTATTCTTGTTAATCTTTCTTAAATTTATGAGTGACTCACTTTTATTTCACTGTTTAATATTGGAAGTGTTTTGGGTCTTTACTTACAACTTGGGTGATTTTTTTGACCAGCAATATGCCATAGAACTTAACTTTTATTTATATCAATTAGCCCGTGGTAAAGTTGATTTCATTAGATGTCATTTCCCTTGAAGTTGCAGTTTCCAAGAACCTACGACGATGTTAAGTGAGAACTTAACTGATTTGGATAGTGGACAGGGCAGGGGCATTAGAGGTGACTGGAACCACAGGAAGAAGTGTATGTAGAGGAAGGGAGGTGCCAGGTTTGTTAAAACCAAGTGATAGAGGATCATCAATGGCAGGATACGGATTTGAATTTTGTCTTGTAGGAGAGTAGAGAGAGCTAATCCAGGTTGATGGATTTAAATATTGTCTATGGTGATGATCCCAAAATATGTATCTTTTTATCTTTTTTTTTTTTTTTTTTTTTTG
>NW_007249750.1:855808-858843 GCF_000164805.1 Carlito syrichta | reverse complement strand
CCTCAGCCTTCCAAGTAGCTGGAACTACAGGCGCGCACTACCACACCTGGCTAATTTTTTTTATGTACTGTAGAGATGAGGTTTCGCCAAGTTGCCCAGGCGGGTCTCGAACTCGTGGGCTCAGGCAATCCACTCACCTCAGCCTCCCAAGGCGCGGGATTACAAACTGAGCCACCGAGCCCAGTTCCAAAATATGTATCTTTAATTCCTGTCTTCTGGGCTCCAAACTCTGCAGTGTCCTCAAACTCTGACAGTATATCCAGCTTTCTACTCAACGTCTTCATATGGAGATTCTATAGGCATGTCAAACAAAACAGCTAAAGGAGAGCCAGTGATTCCCCCTACTCTGTTAGATCTCTTTTCCTTTCCATCTTTTTTCAGTCTTCTTTAATGGCACCTCCATGAACCTGATTACTGAAGCTAAAAACCCAGAAATTACTCTTGATTATTATTCCTCTCATACCCCATGTACAGTCCTATCAGCAGGTGCTCACAGCTCTGCTTTCAAAATGTATCCTGAATCTGACCATTTCTTACCATATCCACTGCTACCTCCTTGTCTAAGCCGCTGTTCTCTCTCACCTGGATAACTCCAGTGGTTTCCTATAGTCTCTCCTCTTCCATCCACTCTTGCTCCCATACAGTCCATTCTCTACACAGAATGATCTCTATAAATAAAAAATCAGGTCATATCACTTGCTTGCTTCCAAAGTCTTCCCACTGCAGTTAGAATAAAATTCAAACTCCTTACAAAGCTTATAAGGCCCTATGTGATCAGGCCTTGTATTCTCAGGGTAGGCTAGGGTAGGCTGTAGTAATACAGAGGCCCTAAAGTGCTAACTGGCTCAAACACAAAAATAAAAAAAGTTTATTTCACACTTACATAATAGTCCAAAGGATTATTGTACTCAGTGGCTAGCTCTCTAGTGGTTCTGCCCTTCCCTTGGGCCTAGTTATTATTTGTGTCTTGTTGGCAGATGGGAAAAACTCTCACACTTTAAAAGCCTTGCCCCTGATACAGCACCCACATTTTGGCTCTAATTTTATTGTCCAGAATTCAGTTACAAGATGCCACCTAACTTCTGGGGAAGCTAGGAGGTGTCGTCTAGTCACATCCCAAGAAGAACAGAGGTTCAGTAAATACCTAGAAATCACTACCTATCTCTGCCTACATCTGACTTTCTCTCCTACCATTCTTCCCCATATTCATGTTCCCTATATACTGGCCAGAATTATTTAGTTTTCAGGCCTTTGTACTTGCTGTTTCCTGTACTTGGAGTCGTTTCCTCCCTGAATCTTTGTATAGATATCTGCTTATAATCATTCAGATCTCTGGTTAAATGATACCTGAGACAGACTATCTCAGACCTACTTAATGAGATGCCACATTCCCCTAAACATCCCTGTTCGTTACTCTGATTTATTTTTCTCATAATACATATTGCTCTCTGAAAGTCTCATCTGTATATCTGTCTTTGTATATATATGTTGATTGTCTACTTTCCCCCTCTAGATTATAAACTCTTTGAAGGCAGGGACTTTGTCTTGTTTACCACTACATCTCTAGCGCCAAAGACAACAGAACATAGTACATGTTCAGCTAATAATTGTGGGCCAGCTGGACTGACTGACTGGCTATGGTTAGAATGATGCCTTTCCTTCCCATCCTGGCTACCTCTCACTCAGTCTTAACTTCTTGGCTCAAATGACACCTCCACGGTGACTCATGTTTTGAGAGCTAACACCTACCCTTTTCCATGACACTTAGTATCTTTCTCTGTTATAATAACAGTTCATTGTTAGTTTACCTATCTATTGCATGGAACCTGGGAAGGATTTATATACTGCTTGTATTATACTGAAGAGCAGGAACTAAATCCAGTTCCTCCCCAGCATCTGCACATGGTATCTGTTGAGTTACTAGGTATGTAAGAACCCCAAGCACTGCCCAGATTGTTAAGGACACACTGTTGAATGCTATTCTCCATTTGTTCTTCATTCTGCTCTCACTTGAAATAATTACTGCCTGCACCTGGGTGACTTACACCTGGAAATTGTTTTATAAATAACTCTTACATTATGCATGCCATGGAGCCTGGGAATCTTGAAGTAGGTGCCTTGTACAGGGTAGATACCCTATAAATATTTGTTGATTTGACTCAGTTGTTTATACTGAAATTCAGTATTGTGGGCCAGGCACAGTGGCTTATGCCCATAATCTCAGCATTTTGGGAGGCTGCGGTGTGAGGATCACTTGAGGCCAGGAGTTCGAGACCAGCTTAGACAATATGAGGAGTGCCTGTCTTTACAAAAAATAAATATATTTAGCTGGATGTGGTAACTCATGCCAGTAGTCTCAGCTACTCGGAAGCTGAAGCAGGAGAATCGCTTAAGCCTGGGAGTTTGGGACTGCAGTAAGCTATGATTGTGCCACTGTACTCCAACTTGGGCAGTAGAGTGACATCTCGTCCCTAAAAATAAAAACAATTCATTATCGTATTCTGTTTATGAGACATAATTTGTTGTGTTTTTATGATCTTCAGTAGGCTTTCAGCTATAATTTCTTATTACACACATCTGCTGATAGAAGACCTATGTGTTTCTACCTCTTTCTGCCACATAGGCTAGTTTGCCATAAATGTACTTGTTAAAAATTGGGAATTAAGGGAAGTCTGGGAGCTGAGAGAAAGAAAGGGCTGGCTTCAGTAGCTTTTTTATAGCTGTCTTAGATTCTAGGGATATTTTTTCTCCTATGGGATCTGAATATGTGTTCCAAAGAAGGGGGATACTGTTTCTCTCTTGCAACCTTTTGTGAAAAGAAGAAGATAATTTATCACATTGGTAGAACAAAATGAATTTACATATGCCAAGAGCAGTATGATGTGTTTTTTTTAGTCATAAAGTTTGTGTTTATCTTTACTGAAGTCATTAGCATACAAAGTAGAGACATGTAGTTCCAGAGTCTCCTGTTTTTCCATTGAATGATTAAATATTATAGTCACTATATATTCTTTTTTTTTTTTTTTTTTTTTTTT
>NW_007249750.1:828249-855788 GCF_000164805.1 Carlito syrichta | reverse complement strand
CTTTATGCCTCAGCCTTCCAAGTAGCCGGAATTACAGGCATGCGCTACCACACCCGGCTGATTTTTTGATTTATTGTAGAGATGAGGTCTTGCTGCCCAGGCGGGTCTCGAATCCGCGGACTCAGGCAATCCACTCACCTCAGCCTCCCAAAGGTGCGGGATTACAGGCTGAGCCACCGAGCCCGACTTGTCACTATATATTCTTAACCCAGCAAGTATTAAATTTATATTGATTTCCATTTAATTTACCTGTGAAGGAGCTTGAGGGATCCTTAGTTTATACTCATCTGTTCAGCTACAATAGAAGGAACAAAAAGTTGATTTTTTAAAAATCACCTTTTTTTAAAGCAGGATTTATTGAGAGGACAGAAAATCTCCCACAGTGGGAGGGGACCCGAGGGGGTTCCCCAAAAGTTTGATTTTTTAAAAAAAATTATGTTTAACCAATGTATTTATTTATTTATTTTATTTTATTTTTTTGAGTTGGAGTCTTACTCTGTCACCCAGGCTGGAGTGCAGTGGCACGCTCCTGGCCACCACAGCCTCGACCTGCTGGACTCTGGTAATCTTTCCACCTCAGCCTTCTAAGGGGCTGGAACTACAGGCGTGCACCACCATGCCTGGCTAATTTTTGATTTATTGTAGAGATGAGGGCTCGTTAAGTTGCCTGGGTGGGTCTTGAACCCACAGGCTCA
This sequence comes from Carlito syrichta, assembly GCF_000164805.1. Classification (NCBI taxonomy): domain Eukaryota; kingdom Metazoa; phylum Chordata; class Mammalia; order Primates; family Tarsiidae; genus Carlito; species Carlito syrichta. The sequence continues at coordinate 855,093 of NW_007249750.1, read as the reverse complement.
GGCACTCCACTCACCTCAGCCTCCCAAAGTGCTAGGATTACAGGCTGAGACACCAAACCTGGCCAACCAATTTATTTTTAACAATGTTGAGCCCCTACTGTGTTCTTGTGATGTTTTTGCTAGATTATTAGCTGTATTTGATATTAAGCAAATATTTTGCTCTTAGCATGTGTAGACATTACCGAAAATTATTTTATTTATATAAAATTTTCTTTGATATGTATTTCTGGGTAATTTAATCAAATATAATGTTTTAATTGATTTCTGTTATATGTAAGTATGGCATACATATTTAAATTTAATTTAAAATATAACTATTAGATATTTTATGGTGGTGCCTATTTTATCTAGGTTCTTTAGAAAGTGAATTTCCATCTAAGTAATTTTTCTGTAGATGTAGGAACAATCCTTTCTAAATTCCAAGGTTTTTACTTTGGCACTTTGAGAAAGATATTAAGAACATTTTACCTTACTTTGTTAAACAGTGTGTGCTGAATATAGTTTAGGATTCTTATGATTATTATTGTTCATTATTATGAGTATCAGTTATACTATTATTGTACAGTAATGCCCTTAGGGCTCTGAAGCATTTTTTTTTTTTTGGTTTTTTAATTTATTTCTCTTTGAATAAGACTCTTGACTCCCGTGCTTTTCATGTACTAAGTCTGCTTTTCACAGATTTTCTCCTTTCTCTGTCCCTCTTAGATTGCAGCTTATCATTTCATTCTAGCATATTGGCTTCCAAAACCCCTTTCTCTTCTGAACTTACTGCTTACTGGGCTGCTGTAACTTTAAAACAACTGAACTTATTCAAATTTTGCCTGTAAGAGGAAAAGGATTCTGGGTGAGAGCCTGAGGTATAGGCATGTCATTTATACTTGGAAGCCAAATAGGGACTTCAGATTTACTGCATCTAATAAGGTGAAATCCCAATCCTGCTCCTCCTGTGGTCTTTCAGTTGATGGCCACCATTTCCATTGATGACCACCCTCATCCCTCCAGTGCTTAGACTATATACCTTGCAGTTTCCCTTGACTCTTCTCTTCCTACCACACTCCATATCCAGTCTGTTAAGAAATCTCATTGAGTCTTCCTTCAGAAGATATCCTGAATCTGACCAATTTTTAGCACTTCCATTGCTACCCTCCTGGTCCAGGCCATCATCATCTCTGGCCTGGTTAAATGCAAGAAACTCCTAACTTATCTTAATTTCACCCTTAATTCCACTACGGCCTCTTCCCAACACAGCAGTCCAGGTGATCCTTTCAGAATATAAAATGTCATAGTTCAGAACCCTCCAATGCATTCCCCATATCACTCAGAGTAAATTATCTACCAGCTGTTGCATGATTCCCCTACCACCACACCTCTGGCCTCACTGCCCACCACCCATCCCTCCTTCTCACTTCACTTCACTTCACCACACTGGCCTCCTTCGTGTTCCTCACATACGCCAGGCACACTTTGAGAGCCTTGATACTGATATTCCTGGCATGTTCTTCCTCTAGCTGTCTATTTGGCTTATTCCCCCACTTCCTAGTCTTGGCACAAATGAGGCCTGTCCCCATCCTATTTTAAGTAGTATTTCTGATTCCCCTTACCCTGCTATTTTTACCCACATGTATCATATATTCTTATTTTCTTATGTTTATTTAATCAGTTTCTCCTCATTAGAATGTAATAGACTTCACGAGGGCAAGGATCTTTAATTTTTTGTTCAATGTTATATCCGTGCCTAGAAAAGTACCTGGCACATAGTGAGTGCTTAATAATAAATATTTAGTGAATGAATGAGTTGTAATCTATAGACTTAATGAATTTTTGTAATTAACTTGGAACCTTTTTCTGTGGCTTATTAATTTTATTCCAGATATTCGAGTTTGCTTGATAAATGGCATAAATATATAAAGAGATAATACATCTAATCTTGCATGTATGTTAAGTAATAAATTGAATGCTAACCTTATACTAATTTTTTATGAAACATTTTAGAGTTTAATCACTTTAATTCTTTAATGTTTTTTTCTGTTTTTCATTGAAATTTAAAAACAACATAAACCTGTCTGTCATTATTGCTATGTTAGAGAGCAAAATATTCCTAATTTGATTTATTTTTGTATTTTGCTGATAGACACACTCTGTGCAGTTTTAGAAAGAGACACACTCAGTATTCGAGAAAGTCGACTTTTTGGAGCTGTTGTACGCTGGGCAGAAGCGGAATGTCAGAGACAACAATTACCTGTAACTTTTGGAAACAAACAGAAAGTTCTAGGAAAAGCACTTTCTCTAATCCGATTCCCACTGATGACAATTGAGGAGTTTGCAGCAGGTAAGGCTATAACTTCACTAGAATCTATTTTAACCTATTTTAATAATTTGTCAGTCCTCCTGTGCCAGAAGGGGAAAGAAACTGTTATTTATTATTAGTCACATGATAAACATATATATGTGTGTGATTGTGTGACTTCATGTAACTGTCGTATCTGCCCTTCAAGATAATATCCACATCTTATAGTTTTGAGAAGTGAGCTTGGGAGAAGTTGAGTGCCTTGCCCAAGGTTATGACAGATCTTTGACTCTTAAGATTGATGCTTCTGATTAAAATCAGACAGACATAGTTTTGAATCTCTGTGAGCAGTTATGACCAGTTTTCATTACTAATACCATCATTGACTAGTATCTGCTTTTAAATCATGGCCAGGTTGGTTTTTGTTTTTGTTTTTGTTTTTGTTTTTTTGGGCTACTGTGTCTGGCTGAATTGTATTTCTTTGTTTATTGGGCATTTATATTTTTTTCTTAACAATATGCATGCCTTTTGTTGTCCTATTATAGAGTATTCAAATTTTTCTTGCTGGTTTATTGTGTATTGATTCATCATGTATTATATATTCAAATTTTTCTTACTGATTTACACTTGTTCCAGTTTTCTCCCAGATTGTTTTTATTCTTGCTAATCAGAATCAGTTTGCTTTTTCTTTTTGTAAATGTTTTAAATTGAAGTTTAATATCTATATAGTAAAATGAATAAAGTGAACATACCTTGTTTAACCACACTTAAATTAATTTGCAGTACATTTCTTATACCCCAGAAGTCTCTGTGATGCCCTTATAAGTCATTAATCTCCCTCTCAGAGGTGCCTGCTTCTTTTATAAATTAATTTCGTTCTTAAACTTTGTGTAAAGGAAACCATACATACAATGTATGTATTCTTTTTTGCGTGTTTCCTTAACTTTGGTGGCTGTTAGATTCACCTATGCGGTTGAGTGTGACAATAACTCATTCTTTTTCATTACTTTGCTGTATAATACTCTTTTGTAATGTGCCATGATTTATTTCTCTATTTTACTGTTGTTGGACATTTGGGACCATTGAGAACATTCTTGTACATGTCATTTGTTGTACATACATAAACCTTCCTCCTGGATATATATGAGTGGAATCGCTAAGTCATAGAGTGTGCATATGTTCAGCATTAGTAGATCCTGGCAAACAGTTCCCCAAGGTGGTTGTAACAATTCACACTCAGTAGCAAAGTTAAGAGTTAAGAATTCATTTTAGTTGTTCACATCCTCTCCAGTACTTGGCATTGTTAGTTTTTGTAGTTTTAGCCACTTTTGTGACTATAAAGACATATTGCACTGTGGTTTTTAATTTTGTGTCTCTGATGATTAATGATGTTCATCATGCCAATAATTTTTTAATCCAATTTGACTTTTATTTGAACTATTTGGTTCACTTACATTTAATGTAATTACTGATGCATTTGGACTTATAGTTACCATCTTGCACTTTGTTTTCTACTGGTCATATCTGTTTTTTGTTTATTTTTTCTTTCTTGCCTTCTTTTAGAGGACTCAAGTTATTTTTATTATTTATTTTTTGAGATAGTGATATAGTATTCCCCTTTATTCTGTTAATATAGTGAGCTACATTAATTGATTTCCCAATTTAAACCTATTTTGGATTCCTTACATAAACCAGACTTGGTTGTCCTGCATAGTCCTTTTTATATATTTGCTAAACTTTTTTAGTATTTTTATGACTAATTAATGAGAGAATTAGTCCATAATTTTTTTTTTCTTGTAATTGAGTTGACAGAATTGACCTCATACAAGAGTTAGGAATATTTCCCTTTTTTTCCCCAAGAGTTCAAGAATTTGTATTATTTTTTCCAAGAATCAACTTCTGGCTTTATTAATTTTCTCTGTTGTAGTATGTTTTCCATTTTATTACTTTCTGCATTTTTCTTTTTGTGTGTGTGTTGTTTTGAGTTGGAGTCTCACTCTGTCACCCAGACTGGAGTGCAGTGGCCGCTCCCGGCCACCGCAGCGTCGACCTGCTGGGCTCTGGCGATCCTTCCACCTCAGCCTTCCGAGTAGCTGGAACTACAGGCGTGTGCTACCACGCCCGGCTAATTTTTTGATTTATTGTAGAGATGAGGTGTCTCGCCTGCCCAGGCGGGTCTTGAACCCGCGGGCTCAGGCAATCCACTCACCTCAGCCTCCCAAAGGCGCAGGATTACAGGCTGAGCCACCTTTTTGAATGTATATATTTAAGACTATAATTTTTCCTCTAAGCATTTTTCACCCTCACCATTTTTGGTATGTTGTATTTTTATTATCATTCAATTTAAAAATTCTAATTTTCATTTTTTTGTTTCTTTGATCCATGGGCTATAAATATATAGCTTAATTTTTCAAGTATTTAGGGTTTCTTTTTACCTTACTCTTACTGATTTCTGGCTTAATTCCAGTATAGTTAGAGAATACATTCTGTATCCTTGAGCCCTTTGAAATTTGTTGATATTTGCATTATGGCAGCATATGGTCAGTTTTATTAAACATGCATATTTGAGAAAAATATATTCTTAGTTATTGGGTGCAGATAAATCTGAATAGTCCTGTATCTGTTCAACAAATCAAATAATTCTTTATCTATGAAAGGAATATGCTAATAATGCTGTGTGCATTTTCTGTATATTTATTCATTTATTTTTATCTGTTCCATCAGTTACTTGCAAGTAGATTAAAATTCCTGGTTTTGCTGGAGTTTTTTTGTTTGTTTGCTTTGAGTCAGGGTCTCACTTTGTCACATAGGATGTAGTCAATGGCACAATAATAGCAAACTGCAGCCTCAGCCTCCCAAGTAGCTGGGACTACAGACTCACACCACCATGCCTGGTTAATGTTTTTAAAGTTTTTATAGAGACGAGGTCTCACTGTGTTGCCCAGGCTGGTCTCAAACTCCTGTTCTCAAGCATTCTTTCCACCTCAGTCTCCCAAAGTGCTGAGATTACAGGCATGAGCCACTCTGTTCGGCCAGTTTTTACTTTATCTAGTTTGAGACTATATCATTTGGTGCATTCAAATTTAGGGTTGTTATGTTTCTTATTGAATCCACTTTTATGTGCTATATCCTACTTTAAATCTATTAAATTTATTTTAAAGTCTTTGTCTGGTATTGGTATAGTTTCACTAGCTTTTCTTTTAGTAGTTTTTTTTTTTTTTTTTTTAAATGTTGCCCAGGCTGGTCTCAACCCCTGGGCTTAAGCAGTCCTCTCACCTTGGTCTCCCAAAGTGTTGGGATGGATTACAGGCATGAGCCACTGCGCTTGGCCAATTTTTATATTCTATAAATCCTTTCCCATCCTTTTACTTTCAACCTTTCATTGTCTTGGTATTTTGAGTATGTCTCTTGTGAAGTGCATTTAAAAAAAAAAAACTCTAGCCAGGCTCGGTGGCTCAGCCTGTAATCCCGCGCCTTTGGAGGCTGAGGTGAGTGGATTGCCTGAGCCCATGGGTTCAAGACCCGCCTGGGCAGGCGAGATCTCATCTCTATAATAAATCAAAAAATTAGCCAGGCATGGTAGTGCGTGCCTGTAATTCCAGCTACTCGGAAGGCTGAGGCGGAAGGATTGCCGGAGCCCAGCAGGTCAAGGCTGCGGTGGCCAGGAGGGGCCACTGCACTCCAGTCTGGGCGACAGAGTGAGACTCCAACTGAAAAAACAAAAAAAAACAACTCTGATAAACTTTGCCTTCTACTTGGGATATTTGATTCACTTTACAGTTAATATAATCACTAGTCTATTTGGACTTATATTTACTATTTGTTTTCCATATTAAAAATTTTAAATTAAGTTTTTCCACATAATGCAAGGACCTTATTGACACTTTGACTACATTTAACCTTCTTCAGCCATTGGGGTACTCTTTCACACATTTTAATTTTCTGTATGTTTTAAATCCCAAACATTATAGTTGTTTTAAAGATCAATAATCATTTAGATTTATCTATATATTTGCCTTTTTTGGTACTCTTCTTTTTTTCCTGAATGACCAAGTTTCTATCTGGGATGATTTCCATTAGCCTGAAGAATTCCCTTTAGTATTTCTTTTGGAACAGGTATGATACTAACCAGATTCTCTTAACTCTTTTTTCTTTTTGTCTAAAAGCATCTTAACCTTTTTTTTTTTCTTCAAGAAACAGAGTCTTGATATGTTGCCCAGTCTAGAGTGCAGTGGCTATTCACAAGCATAATCATTGCACACTACAGCCTCAAACTCCTGGGCTTAAGCAGTCCTCCTGCCTTAGCCTCCTGAGTAGCTGGAACTAGAGGGACATGCCACCATGCCCAGCTTGTCTTCATTTTTGAAAGATATTTTTCTGGCTAGAGAACTCTAGGTTGGCAATTAGTTCCATCCATTATTTGAATGTAATTGTGTTCCCTTTGGTTTCCATTATTTCTATTGAAAAAATTCATTATCTTTAACAGTAGTATATCCTTTTTTACTGGTGCTTTTAAGATTTCACATAATCTTTGGGGTTGTTTTTGCAGTTTGATGATGATATACTTAGGTGCGTCTTCTTATCTGACATACATTCTTGAGTTCTCTAATTTATCCCTCTGTTAACTGGAGTGTATCTTATTTTACTTTTTTTAGGTAGGCACATATCTGGGTATATATCTGAAAATGTTTTTTATGATCTGAAGACTTTTTTCAACTAAGGAAATTTTCTCCTATAAATAACCTTGAATTATTACATCATCCTATTTCTTACTGTCAGTTCTAATGACCTGCAATATTGTTGGTCTCTGCTCTTTATCATCCACATTAATCACCTGAAACATTTTCTTTTTTTTTTTCAACTATTTTCTACCAACTTTTTTTTGGAGTATCTTAAAGCAAATCTCACATATACCGTATTTTATCCAGAAACTATTTTAGTATGTATCCATAACAAATACAGTCTTAAAAATAACTGCACGATGATTATCCCAACTAAGAATATTAACAATAGCTCCTTTATGCCACCAAATACTCAGTCCATGTGAAAATTTCTCTTCTTGTCTCAAAATCATCTTTTTTCTCTTTAAGTTGCTCTTTTTTTTTTTTTAAGGGATGGGGTTCCACTATGTTGCCTAGGCTGTCTTTTTTTTAGCTTTGACTTGTTATTGATTTTGACACTTATATTCTATAATTATTTAATCTCAGATGGACTTATTGAAACTTTAAAATTAAATATATGCTAAAATTATATATGCTAAGATTTTTATTCCTGTTTCTACTTTACATTTTCTAGATTTGAATTTATGTTATTAAGTAGAGTATTCCAAAATTAGGAGTTGAAATCAGATTGCTTTTATTGAGGTTTATATTTTTATTTCTACAGGTCCTGCTCAATCTGGAATTTTGTCAGATCGTGAAGTGGTAAACCTCTTTCTACATTTTACTGTCAATCCTAAACCCCGAGTTGAATACATTGACCGACCAAGATGCTGCCTCAGAGGAAAAGAATGCTGCATCAATAGATTCCAGCAAGTAGAGAGCCGCTGGGGTTACAGTGGAACAAGTGATCGAATCAGGTATCTTTCATACTATGGATTCGGGGTTGAGTGAGGGTAGCAGTTAGCATTTGGGCTTTACCTTCAGATTGTGGGAGATAATTAACCAGTATTTCAGTATACTTTGATTAATACAAGAGGCAGGAAGTCATCGAGGCATTCTGACCTCTCTTTCCTGGATGATGAGTGAGGATGACCTCTCAGGAAAAAATTAAAGCAAGAAAAGATTAAGTTGAGCCTTGCATTATGTGAATTCTGTGTGGATCACTGCTCCTAGTGTGCTGGGTTCTAGACCTTATTTTATCAAACACTGTTTTTATGGGTTTAGGGTTATAATTTAATAAACTCAACCTTACTATGTTTAGTGTAAGGTTTTTTTTGTTTGGTTTTACATTGATGTTGCATGGGGAGTATCTCAGTATACATTTATACAAACTTTGGGGAAAAAAGTAAAGAATCTTGAAAAATGCATGCATACAATCCTGTTGAGGAATTTGCCTTTGCTCTACTGTGTTTCTTTTGGTTAAATGTCAAAATAGAATTGGTACCAGTTTTCACAAAATACGTCTTTTGGATTTTTAGTTATTTAATAGCACTTTAGTATCAAACTAGAAATTAGCTGGGCACAGTGGCTCACATCTATAATCCCAGCACTTTGGGAGGCTGAGGCAGGAGGATTGCTTGAGCCCAGGAGTTGGAGATTGGCCTGGGCAACATAGCAAAACCTTGTCTCTACAAAAAATTTAAAAATTAAAAAAAAAATTAGCTGGGCATAGTGGCACACACTTGTAATCCCAGCTACTTGAGCGGCTGAGGCAGGAAGATCACTTGACCCCAGGAGATCAAGGCTGCAGTGAACCATGATTATGCCACTGCACTCAAGCCTGGGTGATAGAGTGAGACCCCTATTCAAAAGGGGGGAGGGAATATTAGAAATTAAGAACAAGTTTGTTAAAAAATAGAACTATGGTTCAGTGGCGGATGATTACAAATCTTGAATTAAAATGGAAATTAGGGCTGGGTGTGGTGGCTTTCACTTATAATCCCAGCACTTTGGGAGGCCAGAGCTGGAGGATTGCTTGAACCCAGAAGTTTGAAACCAGACTGGGCAACACAGTGAAAACTTGTCTCTAAATAGAAAAAGAATAAAAATTTTAAAAATTTGTAGACTAATATTCATTTACAATAAGAATATCATATATAAAAACTTAAGGGATGAAGCCAAAGCTGCACACAAAGAAGAAGTAATTATTAACTACTTGTAGTAAATAGAGTAGAAATAAATGATTTAAGCATTCAGCCCAGGTAGCTAGAAAATGAATAGCAAAAGAACCATAAGAAAAGAGAAAGGAAATAGGTAAATGTAGAAATTAATGAATTTAAAAGAGTTGATAAATCCATAGCTGGTTCCTTTAAAAAGACCAATAAAACAAATAAACCTTTGGCAAAGTTAATAAACATTCACATTTAGAAATAAAAATGGGAGTATAATCATATGCTGAGTTTTTTTATTTTAATTCTGGGTTTACTCTGTGCTAATAAATTGAACATCTTGATGGAATGGATCATTTTATAGGCAAATATAAATTATCAAAATTGATTGAAGAAGAAAGCCTGAGTAGACCAATTACCATGGAAGGAATTAAAAGTTATCAAAGAACTGTCCCTTCACAAGGTGGTTTTAACAGGTGAGTTTTATCAAACCTCAAGGAACAGATTATTCCTTGAGCATTAAAAGAAGAAAACACTTCTCAGCTAATTATTGAAGGAAGTATGGCCCATATTTAGGAATTTTACAAGATAAAAATACTTCAGATCAGCCTCATATAGAAAAAAATTTATGTAAAATATTAGCATATTGAATCTAGCAGTACCTTAGATGAATAATGCTGTATGAACAAATAGTGTTTATTTTGAGATTGAAAGAATGCCTGCATGTTAGGAAATATATTAGTATAATTCATCATAGTAGCAGATCAAAGAAAAAAAAAATTTGATTTCAATAGATTTCAAAAGACTTTTGCTAAAATTTCACCTTCATTGTAGATATAACTATTAATAGATTAGATTTAGAAGAAACTCAAGATAGGGATGCCTATCCTTGCTGCTTTTCAGCAGTGTTATAATTCTGACTGAGGTAGTCATAAAGGATCAGTCAGAGGCTTGAATATTGGAAAGGAAGAGACCTTTTTCATTGTTTGCCAATGGCATTATGTACATTAGTAGTTTACAACTCCATTAAACCAGGTTGCCCCTTTTTATAATGAATATTTTGTAATTCTTATTGTACTAACCTGAAATGAAATTCATAGATAATATTTCAAACATATCTTTTAAACTGATAAATTACCTTGTAGTACAAAAATAAATCAACTGGTAGTAAAATAAAATGCATAGTTCAATATGTAGACTTTGAGCAGGACAACACTAGAAGACAAACTGCCGTCACCAGTGCATATATGTATCAGCCAGATAGGACAGCTTCAATTGCAGGGTACAGGCATGTTGTGTTTTAATGTCTTAAATACTGTGAGCAGCACTGCTGCCACATCCATTTTATTTAAACGTTGAGATAAAACAGCATCTTAAGTTGATTTTATTAATGCTCTCCATATTTGTGAGCTTGCCGGCTTACTGAAATTTATTTGTAACCCAAAAGTCAATTCTTGGGGCATTTTCTTAGTTATTTTCAGCAAAAGATGTTAGTTGCCAGATCAGCACATTGTCAGCTGAAGTTGAACAAGGTAGGGCTCTGCCTTCCTGTTTCAGCTCTCCCACAAAGGTGGAGATGGGGAGGGAGCAGTGCAACATAGGGCAACAAACTTTGGCTCTTTGGTGGGTTGGATAGGGTTTGAATCCCAGTTCTGGCACTTGTTGGTGGGGCAGCCTGAAGCAAGATGACTTAACACTTTTGAACTCTGCTTTCTATTTTGTAAAATAAAGAAATTAAATATATTAAGATGAGTTGTTTTTAATATTTAAGATTATAATCTATGTGAGGGGTGTGAGAGAGAGAGAGAGAGAGTGTGTGTGTGTGTGTGTGTGTGTGTGTACTTATATATCTATATACAAGGAGACCTCCCCCCAAAAAACAGGATTTATTTATTTTTAAAATGAGTATTTATTCTTACATGTTTAAACTTCAGTTACCTTCAGAGTACTCTTCTCCGTTTGATGCAGTACATTTATTGAGGCACTTTTTCCACTGCTCAAAACAGTTGAACTTGTCGATTTTGATGCCTTTTAGTGCTTCTGCCATTTTTTGTTTCACCTCTTCCAACATCAGCAAAACATTTCCCTTTGAGAACTTATTTCTCCAGGGAAACAAAAGAAAGTCGCTCAGGGCAAGATCAGGTAAATAGGGAGGGTGGGCCATGCCGATTTTTTTGGTCAAAAACTGCTGAGTGGTCAGCATGGTGTGGGCGGGTGCCCTCATAAACCACCCATCATGAAATGGACAAACGCTTTGAAAGAATCTTTAAAAAAAAATTTCACTGAAGCTGAGTGCAGCCTCTCAAAACAACACTAGCTGGTATACTCATGCCAATGGCATTCTAGAACACTAGTGGAGGAAGCCTGTAACACAAGGAACCTTCCTTCCAAAAGATAATTCCAGGGGTTTTTTTGGGGTCCTCCCTTGTATGTATATATTTCTCCTATGAACAGTGGTTTAGTATTTGCTAATTCTGTGTTATAGACTATAACTACCACAAATAATGAGAATTGATTGTATATTTCTTCTTTTAAAATGGTAGTTGCCTGTTATAAAAGTCAAAGAATGCTAAAATTGCCCTAAAAATCTTTGCTTTATAGTTTAAATGGAATGAGATGTAAGACTTGTAGTTATTAATAAATTTTCACCAACATGAATTCTGGCAAGACATTTGAAAAGTTTAGTGAGATTCTTTAGTTATGGGAGACTGTTCTGTGCATTACAGGAAATCTAGTATCCCTGGCTTCTTGCCAGTAATGTCCCTAAACTGTTGTGAAAAGAGAACATGCTTCCTTGGGAGTAGAACTCCTTTTGAGAAAAGCAGGTCTGAATAACCTCAGCAAAAAGACAATTACAATCAATAAAAGAATAGTGGCCACTTGTAAAATGTATATTCAAAAGTTACTGGTGTTTGAGATGCCATCAAAATTCAGTTACATCAATAAATAATGTTTATACAATGATATGAATGTATTTAGTGCCATATATTTATTTTATGTTTACTTTTCCACAATAAAAAAAATTCAACTTGGCAAGACCTCATCTCCACAATAAATCAAAAATTAGCCGGGCGTGGTAGTGCGCGCCTGTATTTCCAGCTACTTGGAAGGCTGAGGCGGAAGGATTGCCGGAGCCCAGCAGATCGAGGCTGCAGTGGCTGGGAGCGGCCTCTGCACTCCAGTCTGGGCAACAAAGTGAGACTCCAACTCAAAAAAAAAAAAAACATTCAGTTATAATTTAGTAAATACTATAATACTGAGTAAAAATAGTATTTTAGTAATATATTGCTATTGTAGTATTATATTACTGTATTACTATATATTTTTATACTATATATTGACTGTTATAGTATTGTGAATAATTCCATTTACAATAGTAATCGATAACATTTAAGTAGTAGAATTAAACTTAGTAAGAAAGTACAGTACAAGCCGGGCTCAACCTGTAATCCCGTGCCTTTGGGAGGCTGAGGTGAGTGGATTGCCTGAGCCCGCGGGTCGAGACCTGCCTGGACAACTTGGTGAGACCTCATCTCCACAATACATCAAAAAATCAGTCGGGCGTGGTAGTGCGCTCCTGTAATTTCAGCTACTCAGAAGGCTGAGGCAGAAGGATCGCTGAAGCCCAGCAGGTCGAGGCTGCGGTGGCCAGGAGCGGCCACTGCACTCCAGTCTGGGTGACAGAGTGAGACTCCAACTCAAAAAAAGAAAGTACAATACAATACATTTATGATGAACTGGATAACTTTGATTAGAGTCAGACTTCGCTAAGGACAGTGTCTTCCAAATTAACCTATGTATGTTTGGAAGCTCCTTTCAAAGTCACATATTTCTGGTAGCGGGGAAGGTCTTGGCAAAATTATTTTAAAGTTAGTCTGAAAGAGTAAATCTTTAAAAGAATGGTACAGATCAAACATGAAAACATATTGTAAAGCTATGAGAAGTTAGTGTTGTCTGAACAGAGATAGAGGTCAGAAACTAACCTAACATAAAGGAACATGTAGAATATTATAAAGAGTAAATCTTTAAAAGAATGGTACAGATCAAACATGAAAACATATTGTAAAGCTATGAGAAGTTAGTGTTGTCTGAACAGAGATAGAGGTCAGAAACTAACCTAACATAAAGGAACATGTAGAATATTATAAAGGAAAGGGAAGGATTAACCACTGGGAAAATAATGTTAGATCCTTACTGATTCCATCTACTAATATTCATGTAAACAAAAATGAAACCTTGAAAATGATGGAACAGTTGAATTTTTTTTATTATGAGGATGAGTTAGGTCTCTCTAAACTTGGCATAGATCATAATTTTGAATACAAATAATTCAAAAATTTTAAGTACAAAATCACCATAAAATTAAAAGATAAGTGACAAATGGGAAACACTTTTAATAACAGACATCACCAACAAAGCATAAATAACTATCATCCATATATAATGTGTCCATTCAAATCTACATTAAAAATACAAACTTCATCAGTTGAGAAAAAAATACATGAGTGATTATTTCAGTAAAGAGGAAATTCAGTGGGTAGTAAGCATATGGGCATATGTTTTACCTTATTAGTCAGAAAAATATAAATGGAATTTGTCAATCATTTCTCAAAGGCAAAACAAAATTAAGCCTTTGGGAGGCTGAGGTGAGTGGATTGCCTGAGCCCGCGGGTTCGAGACTCGCCTGGGCAACTTGGTGAGACCTCATCTCTACAATAAATCAAAAAATGAGCCAGGCGTGGTAGTGCGCGCCTGTAGTTCCAGCTACTCGGAAGACTGAGGTGGAAGGATCACCGGAGCCCGGCAGGTCGAGGCTGCGGTGGCCGGGAGTGGCCACTACACTCTAGTGTGGGTGACAGGGTGAGACTTCAACCCAAAACAAAAAAAACAAAATTAAAATACTCATGGCTGATAAAAATGAGAGAAAAAGAGTCCTTATACTTTATGGGGTATAAGTGTTATCTTTCCAGAAAGCAATCTGGCAATGTTTGTCTAGAGTCTTAACGTTGTGCCATTCATTTTCACCAGCAATTTTGCTTCTAGGAATATATTCTAAGGAAAATAAGTAAGGCTTCATAAAATAATTTAGCTATAAGATTGTCATGTCATTATATAATAATAAAAACTGCAAATAACCTGGACTATCCAATAAAGAATTAGTTAAATATAGTGTAGCATAAGTAAGTTTTTACCATTTTACATGAAAAAGAGACTACAAATATATTCTATTTTTAAAAAGAATACATATATGTTCATAGGAAACAAAAAAGAACTGTAAAGTATTAACAAGGGGTATCTGGATTTGTGGATGCTTTAAATTTTTCTTGTTTGTTTAGCTGCCTTTTCCAATATTTTTAAACTGAATATATTGCTTTTTATAATAAAAATTATTATAAGTAACAAGCTGGGAGTGGTGGCACATGCCTTTAATCTCAGTGACTGAGAGGCCAAGGCTAGAGGATCACTTGAGCCCAAGAGTTCGAGGCTGCAGTGGACTGTGATCACATCACTGTACTCCAGCCTGGGTGACAACGCGAGGCTCTGTCTCAAGAACAACCACCCAAAAAAAGGTATATATTTGTAAATGTTTAGGGTTGTCTTCTTACTTTACTGGGTGTTTAGCATGGAAGGCAAAAGCATAGCTTTTGATCCAGCAGACCTAGAGTTGTGTCCTAGCTCTGTCACACTTTTTGACCTGGACAAGTTAATTTCTCTAAACCTCAGTTTCTTTAACTACAAAAACTTAGGATAATAAAAATAGTACCATTACCTAGTTTATAGGGCCATTATGATGATTAAAGGAAATAATTCATTTAAAGAACTGCAGCTCAGGACCTGACACATTAGGAAATACTCATTAAGTGGTGGTGCTAGATGTAGTAATAATAAATGAAGTTGTTGCTGAAGATGTTGAGAATTACTTAGTGTTTTACATTACAGATTAGGTCTGGTTGCATAGACTTTCAGTTCCATACGTATTTAATGTCAGTTTTTATACCTTTATAAAGTGGAGTAAGATCCAGTCAATATTTCTTCACTATTACAACCCAACTGGACTTGCTGATTGTTCTAGTTATGGAATCCTTATTCAAATCCACCTGTGTAAATTTGGTCCTGGCCTGGCCCTCCACTACCAGTATTCTATTACAGCAGCCTGCTTCCTTCACAGCTCTCATCACAACTTACAATTATTAATTTATTTCTTTCTTATTTATTATCAGTGTCCTCCATTAGGCTGTAAACCCAGTAGGGGTAGAAACTGTTTCTTATAGACCATAACTTCCCCAGTGTCAAGCTCAGTACTAAATATGATAGTTCCTCAGTAAGGATTTATTGAACTGATAAATTGTCACAGTTTGGGATGCCAGGCCTCATTCCTAGTGAGTGACATGTCTATGTTCATGAAAAACATGTACGAACATTTGGACTAGCATAGCACTTAAGTTACCATTACAACAAAAGTGGGTACTTAGGCTAAGTAAATTCCTTTTGCAGTACAGAAAACAGATCTTTTAATTCATGGTAAGTTCAAATTTCCTTCAGAAAGTTTTTGGTAAGCAAATATGACATTTCCAAGGATATCTAATTTGTGATAGTTTTCCTTTTGATAAGCAAAACTTTTTTTTCCAGCTAACACTTTTAAAAATCGTAAACTTTCAGTATATCAACACTATGGAATTATTTAAGCTATTTTATTTTTGACCTCTTTTTCTCAGGTTCACAGTTAATAGAAGAATCTCTATAGTCGGATTTGGCTTATATGGATCTATTCATGGTCCCACGGATTATCAAGTGAATATACAGGTAAACTTTTTTCCCCCACTGTGCATCATCTTGAACTATGACAAACATGTAATTTTATAATAAGATATTGTTTGGATAGAAATCCAAATTTCAGTGTAATTATCAAAGGAATCAGAAGGCCTATTCGTAGCATTGTAAACCTAGAGAACTGTTTTATACTTGATCTAAAAAAAAAATCTGGCAGAAAATTGGGGTCCTTTCTAAAATTGTTAGCATTCAAGGAGCTCTCCTTTGTCCGGAAACCTTTCTCTCAGTAATTCTTGCTGTGCACTGTCTTAAAACACTCTCTTGCTTTTTTCATGGTACTTTCAACTCTAGGGCCTTGAAAGTGTCAAATTTTTTGTTTTTTTTTGTTTTGTTTTGAGTTGGAGTCTCACTCTGTCGCCCAGACTGGAGTACAGTGGCCGCTCCCGGCCACCGCAGCCTTGCCTGCTGGGCTCCAGCGATCCTTCCACCTCAGCCTTCCGAGTAGCCGGAATTACAGGCATGCGCTACCACGCCCAGCTGATTTTTTGATCTATTGTAGAGATGAGGTCTCGCTGCCCAGGCAGGTCTCGAATCCGCGGGCTCAGGCAATCCACTCACCTCAGCCTCCCAAAGGCGCGGGATTACAGGCTGAGCCACCGAACCCGGCTAGTGTCAAATTTTTTGTAAGTAGTGTGAACACCTTGTGATTTCCAGGTGTGTAAGCAGACCCCGTCTCGTTCTTTAGTTCTGCTCCACTCATTTCTTTCAGATAGGGGGCACTAATACCTGATCTAGAAGAAATTTAGATGCCTCTACTTCCCTTCGTTATTCATAAACCAGTTTCTCTGCACTTTTGATTGCATACCCCAATTAGTAAAATTATTTTTGAATATGCATCAGTGTTGTATTTTTATTTATAAACTATATCTCTGCAATACTATATGTTTATATATAAATTAAAACATGAAAATATGAGAAAAGGAAGTAAAACAATGTTTCAGACGTTTTATCAACAGAAAAGACTGCCCTCTAAGATGTTATTGATAGATTATTTTTAATAATACAAACTTTGGTGAACTTTGTGATCAAAATGTGTTAGCTTTTAAAATGTTTTTTTATTTTGTGATAAAACATGTTCAAACACCTAGTTTAATGTCAGCTAAAAAAAGATACCTCATTACCTCACAAAGTTGATACCATACTTTGAATGGAAGAATTGCATTATTGGCTATACCAATGAAATCATTATACTTATTTTCTAATCCTATCCAATAATGTTTCTAGAGAAATTCAGCAGATAAATTTGCATCACTATGTTAGTTGCTGTTCTTATAAACCAATTAGAAAGTTACATTTTTAATAAATAAGTTATAAATCCCACAGAAATAGCTTATTTGAAAGATTTTTAAATAAGTTAGAGAATTTTATTGCCATGTTTAAGTGCAGAAAAACTTCAGCCAACCTCTGAAGGATATAAAAGATCTTCACAGTCTTCCCCCTTTGCACTTTGTATATTTGATTGTTAAGATTCTATTCAGTAGAACCCATGAACCCACTGAAGCAGGCTGGATGACCTGCAGGCCCAGGGCAGGAGCAAGGGCCCCACTGTCAGCCTCTGTGATTGTGGAACCTCACTCTCCCTTACGTCATGTATTACATGAAACACCAGACTCCTTGTGTACAAACTGAGGGAGGCATTAGGGTTACAGGAATATTAAAATGATGACATATAGATACTTGAGTAAAATAATAGAAACAGAAGTTTCTTTATTTTCTACCTGTAATAGCTAACCCCATGCCTGCTCCAGATACACTGCTGTAACCATTGATTCCTTTGTGTCAGAGGTAACAAACTCAAATGCCTACTAGGTACCAGGCAGGTAATTCCTAATGGAGAAAACAAGGCTCCTACACCAGTAGAAGACAGTAGGGACAGGAGGGAATTGGACCAAGGAACACTTATAGGGGCAGCCACGACTTAGCCCCTCTAATAGTTGCAGTGTGCTAACAAAGGTCCAAGGATGCCAGAGCTTCTGACTTTTCTAAGAAGCCAGAAGTCTGGATCTTCTCATGTTGTATTTTTAAGTATTGACCAGTAACTCAGAATCTTTAGAAACAACACCGTGAGGGTCATACAAAGCCAGTCTGAAGCTAATTCCTGATAGTTAACAGTTTACAACCTTTAACTTTGTAGTAAAGGCCCATTCCTGTGGAAAACGTCTTTAAATACCAGGTGTCTGCCAACTAGCAAATACAGTCCCTGACTCTTATACACTTGTAAGTTCAGTTCCACTGTCTATAAATTTCCTCTAAATCAGTACATTTTAAACAAGGGTATATATTAAAAGTACCTTGAGGGCTTTTTCATAATGCCCATCCTGGGTCCTTACCCCAAATATATGGAGTATAAAAATAAAAGTCTACTGTTTAAGTAGCAGGTGTGGGCATAATAGAGGTGGCATTTGTTGTGAAAATCAGTTGTCTTCATTTGCTTGTTTTGTGGAGAGCCACTTCGTACACCTAAAAGGAGAGTCAAGTACTTCGTAAACAGCTTTGGATTGATTTGGAGTATTAGATGAAAGTACCAAAGGGTCCTGTGTTATGTAATAGCAAGGAAGACGTGTTTGAGAACAGTAGTCAACCCACATCTGCTACCACTAGCTGTGTGGACCATTAAAGAAAGATGGTAGACTCCTGAGACTATAATAGTTACATCACTTAAGCACCTTATTCCATCTCAATTTCTCTAATATTCCCAAGGGACAGCAATATTGAGGACAGTGAGTCTGATAAGTGGATTTAAGATAATGGCTGAAAGTGGGTGTTGAAAATATATCCATATGCTAATAATAATACCATGTTACAATTGTTTAATGCTTTGGCATTTTCAGGGAATTTTCACTTACATTTTATAGGAGGTAAAATGGTTAAGTGAGAGTTCTCATGTTAAATATACTTGCCAGGGTTTGAATCTCAACTCTTGCCTACAAAGTGTGACTGAGCAAATTATGTAACTCCTCTAAGCTGCAGTTTCCATGTCTGCCATGACAGTTGTGGTACCTATTATGGTTTATGAGGATTGCTTGAGAGGATGCAAGTGTTTGGTACATAGTCAGTTGTGCTTTTTGTTGCTATTGTTTTATAATTTGATTCTCAAAACAATTTAGGACAAAGGCAAAGCAAAGTTTTTTACAAATTAAAAAATAAAACTGGCCAGGCACACTGGCTTACACTTGTAATCCCAGCACTTTGGGAGGCCGAGGTGGGAGGATTGCTTGAGCCCAGGAGTTTGAGAACAGCCTGGGCAACATAGTGAGACTTCACCTCTACAAAAAGTAAAAAATTATCCAGGCATGGTGGTGTGTGCCTGCAGTCTCAGCTGTTGGGAAGTCTGAGATGGGAAGATCACCTGAGCCTAGGAAGTTGAAGCTACAGTGAGTCGTGATCATGCTCCAGACTGGATGACAAAGTGAGACCCCAGTACAAAGAAAAAAAAGAAAGAAAGAAAAGAAAACAGATAAAACTGAAGCTGGGAGAAGTCAAGTAGCTTGCTCTAGTTGCTTGGTCACAACCAAATTCTGTGTCCTACAGGGATTTGGTTGTGACCAGGCCACCATCATGTCATGTCATTTTTTTTTAAGTTTTAGTATTTTATTGAACTGTGATATACACACAGAAAGGTGTACATATTTATGAGTTGTACATAGAGCTCATTTTTCACAAACTGAACACACCTGTGTAACCAGGGCCCGGGCAAGGAGCAGAACATGGCAGCATCCCTGGAGCCCCTCATGTCTTTAGTCTCTCCCCCTGCAGTGTCCACTCTTCTGACCTCTTACAGCATAGATGGCTCTTGCCTATTTCACTGTTCCTGTTTTTATCTAATGTATGCAAAAGGCAGGCTTGTGAGCATCTGGCTCTGCATGAGCTTTTCCCATGCAGGGAAGACATTTCACAACCTGGTAAGCTCTGACTTGAGCTTTCAAAACTCCTTCGGGAAGCTTCACACGTTCACCAGCTTTGCCTTGTTTGACCATTTGGTCTATGCATAGCTCTTGTAGTGCAGGTATGGACTGAATTGCCAGTTTATATATCTGTCTCTAATAACTAGAAGCTCCTAGAGGGTGTCCTTCAGTGCCTAGAACAGTGCTTGGCTCAAATTATGGAACTAAATTGATAAGACAGAATTGTTACATTGTGAATACTCACAAACCTGATACTACATTTACTTTTAGAAAATAACATTTAGACAGGAAATACTAAGGGAATTTCCTAGCAACAGCATGGGCTAGCAAGAAGTAAAGGCTCATTTCCGTCAGGTACCTAAAGCCACATGTTCCAGAAATCCACATGCCAAGCTGTGTGTCTTTTACAGAAGCTCCTCCCTCCCACAGTCGAGTCCCAGTTGTCTGACACCCTCCCATTCTTGCTGTGATGAGTGATAAACAGCCATTTTCTGACAGCATTCACAGCCGCCTTTGGTGGTAGAGGTAGGTAGGGAAAGTTAGGACACAGGTCTCCAGAGACTTCTTACTCCTTTTTTCCTGTACTTTTTTTGAGAGAGACTGTCGCCCAGGCTGGAGCGCAGTGGTGTAAGCATGGTTCACAAGAGCCTTGAACTCCTGGGTTTAGGTGGTCCTCCCACCTCAGCCTGCCAAAGTGCTAGGATTATAGATGTGAGCCATGTGCCCAGCCCATATTCTTTTTTATAGGACTTTGCTTCGTTTGGTTTAACTTACATGTAACTTGTCTTTTCAAAATTACAGATCATTGAGTATGAGAAAAAACAAACCCTGGGACAAAATGATACTGGATTTAGTTGTGATGGGACAGCTAACACATTCAGGGTCATGTTCAAAGAGCCCATAGAGATCCTGCCCAACGTGTGCTACACAGCGTGTGCAACACTCAAAGTAAGAGTCACTCACCGTGTTCCAGATGGTTTCCTCTTGCATGTTACAGAAAGCATGTTGTAGAAACAGAGTCACTGACAGTAGAGCCTTTGAGAAAGTCGGGGGGGGCTGGGAGCTGGAATATTTCACTGCTTTAAGAAAAAGACACGCTTCTCAGCATAGCTCTGTTCTGAAAGAATTAGCTCTTCCTAAAAGGTAGCCCTTTGAGTAGGAAAATGAATGTCTGACAGAAAATAAAATAATTATTTTCTTAAAAGCCTTTCACTGTTCAGTACTTTTACTTGTTAATTAGGTTTTTAAGAAAAACTTCATTTTTCACTAAATGTCTTAGCATAAAATTTCATACAGGAGCTATAGTGAAATATAATAGAATGTGAATCTAATTAACAATCACATTAAATTGAGTGTTTTTTAAAGGAAAATTACTAAGGAACCTTTTGTTCTCATTTAGGGTCCAGATTCCCACTATGGCACAAAAGGATTGAAGAAAGTAGTGCATGAGACACCTGCTGCAAGCAAGACGGTTTTTTTCTTTTTTAGTTCCCCTGGCAATAATAATGGCACTTCTATAGAAGATGGACAAATTCCAGAAATAATATTTTATACATAATTTAGCACTGTACTACACCTTGGCTAAACAACACCATACCATCTAGTGTCAAAAGCATAAATAACTGGTCACAAAAAATAGTTTTGAGTGCTAAGAATATTTATAATTGTAAGATAAGAAACATTTTAGTTTCTTAGAAGAGGTAGAAAAATGATTTAAATCTCTGCATGATTCAAAAGCAGATTTTTCATTTTCTTATAACCTTAGGGGAAAAGGAGTGGGTTTAGTTGTTTTTAAAAAGTACAGCTATTTCTGCTTCATCTTGTATAATTTCATAAATCAGCTGGCTCATGATCTTTCAATAGTTTTGGAGTTGAAAGATTCTTGTTATATATAGCTGGTTTGCTTTTTTGTTTTTGTTTTAACTTTTGAAGGTTAGATGAGTTTGGGAAATAGGCTGAACTGTTTTGAAGGTTAGATGAGATAAGATGGGTCAGTATTCCTACAGAATTCTTATTAACTCAAATAGCTAATTTCAGAAAATTAAGAAAACTGACTTTATATTTGGGTGTTTGAAATATCTGGTTGTTAGCATTGAGAATTCTGCTTTAAAAAAAAAAAGGCCTAGTAAAATGCCCAGGAAAATTTTCAATGCATTTACAGAAAAGGATATTCTGTAATAGTATAGTAATGTGTTACATAAGCTCAGTTTTAAAACTATAAGTGGAGTTGGTGTAAATTCACAATAATGTGACATAAACACGATCTAAAGGTCTAATTCAAGACTGGATTCTTTATCGCCCACCTGTACCACTGTATGTATCCGTCTGCATGGGGGATGTTGATGGTGGTTTCCAAGAGTGAGCTGGCGATGCTGATGACAACTAGGTAAACAGACGTCACTTCAACATTGAATAACCCTGCACAGCAAGAAACCAAACAACACTAACACTTCTGACAGCTATTCTGAAACTGTGAAGATATCCAGGAGAATACTCCTGTTGTGAAAAGTGTGCTTTCTGCCACTTACACGTTTCTATACAAGAAGTAAAATGTATCTCACATTCATGGCCTCATTAATGTCACTCGTACAGCTGTATTAGGAGATGGGAAGTATATCTGGCAGAATGACATTTATATACCTTTTTTATCAAGCAAATTTTGAAATAGAGATAACATTCATCTTTTTTTCCATAAAGAGATTCTCATAAAAAATTTTTTGAGTGTAATTAAGGTATATCAAATAGTTGTGGAAAATAATTAAAAATCAAAATTCCTTTAGGTATCAACTTAAAAAGAATTTTTTCTAAATAAAAATTAGGATATTAAAAAATGTCCTCTAAAGTAGTATTTCAGTTTGTATTTTCAAGAAAGTAGTGAGGTGCATTGGTGGCTGAGGTCTCTGTAAATTGCTAAAGGAAAGGGAAATTTTTCTATCTCTGGCAACGTCCTTATGGGTATAAACCTCAGTTAACTGGAATACCTGTGGAAAGTGTTGTTCTGGTTAACTAAAGATTAACCAGTAAACACTGTTGTAACCATTATATAAAATACTTCTGCCTTAAAAACGATGGTATGCCAGAGATAATTTAATGTTTCTTGCCATTTGAGGCATTTCAAATGCCTCAAGTGTGTTGTGCTGAACAACGATTGTAACTGGATGTAGCCATAGGAGGGACAAGAAACGAACTTGTTTACTAACATTGGGACATCCGCTGGAATTTTTTTAAAAATAAATATATCCTTTTATTTTTTTTCTTGTCATTTGTCTTTTTCTAAAAGTTGAATGAAAGTATTTTGGCACAAAATTTCTAGTTAATTGAGGTTTAACTTTGATTTAGAAATGTAATACAACACAAAACAAGCGTGCCTTGCTGCTGCCTTAAAGTAGTTCATAGCCGCCACAGTGCTAACAACTGCTGCTTCCATCTGTTTCTTGGTCACTTTTTTGTGGTCTCAGATTTTTCTCCCCTATTCTAGTGTCAGGAGATGGAGAATTAAGAATATGAGCGCATACAAGACATGATCTTGTTATTTACTTGTGTGTGGTGTGGCAGTCATCTCACAGTTATTTATGAGTCAGCTACATAAGCAATTACTGTGTCACAGGCTCTGCACTAAGTGCTTTACATACACTCTGTTAGTGTCTCAGCATCAGTATGAGGTAAGTGCTATTATAATATCCACAGGCAAATAAATTAATGTTTAAAAAGGTCAGTAAGTAGTGGGAGGTGGAATTTAAATCCATTTCTATCTCCCAAGCTACAGAGTTGAGAAAATATTTTGCTGGGTCCAAAAATAACATTTATATAATGCTGCCATTCTCAAGCTTTGCAGTAAGATCCAAAGGATACTTGAGTAATCTGTATTTAAAGTCATATTCCAATATCTACTCAACAAATTGAGAATGATTATTTGCATTATCAGAGTATTCTTTCTTTTAGATCCACATAAATAGCTCCTAAAGTTTTAAAAAATATGGTCTTCACATGCAGTATGTTAAAGGCAATATGTCCAAAACTTACTGTTTCACTTCCCTTTTTAGTGCCTTCTTCAAACCACTTTGTATTTCCCTATTCTAGTCATCCAGATTCAAAGCCTCGAATTGTCCCCAAATTGAACAAGACACATCCCTCAATCCATAGTGATCCCAGCCCTAGTCACGAGCCCCAGAGCTACAAAGGTTTGTTTACTCACACACACCTCATTTATATACTTTTTAAAATCCCTTTTCCTTTTTCTCCTGGAAAAGCTAAGATAAGATGGAGTTTTTTAAATGGAACTCTACTTAAAACTGAAGGAAGGTAAAAATAAAATTGGGCCTTTAGCACTGGCTACTCAGGAGGCTGAAGTGGGAGGATCACTTGAGCCCAGGAGTTTGAGACCAGCCTGGGCAACATAGCGAGACAGAGTTTCTGAAAAATAAAATGGAACCATTGTCAGTCAACATTTGCAATAGACTTCCTGCCATTTGGATCATAGCCCTCGTTTTTTCCTCACCTTTAGCCAATGTTTCTTCCCACTCTGCTGCTTCCCTTTCCTCTCACATGCACAGTTTTGATGGAAAATGGGGCTATGGCTTCTCTCCTGGCTGGTGTGATGACATCCTCAAACCCCTCACTCCTGAGTCACCAGTGGGAAGGGCTGGCTGGCTCTCTGCAGGGCACCTCTCCCCTCTCCTCATCCCTCTAGACACCTGTCAGATACCATTAATGACTTGCCTTCACAGTGTCTCACCTGTTTATTTCCACTACAACTGTCAAAACTCTAATTGAAGCTGCTGTG
Organism: Carlito syrichta; assembly: GCF_000164805.1. Classification (NCBI taxonomy): domain Eukaryota; kingdom Metazoa; phylum Chordata; class Mammalia; order Primates; family Tarsiidae; genus Carlito; species Carlito syrichta. The sequence goes on along the minus strand of NW_007249750.1, from coordinate 830,518 downwards.
ACTTCACCCAAAACAAATTCTATGAACAACTGCTATGTGACACTGGTTCCACTTTTGTGCTTTAATTCTTAACTGATTTCAAAGAAAATACGGTTTTAGTTTAACACCTGGCTCACTTTCTTCTGCTCAAGTCTTCATCCTGAGTGGCCTCAGTGTCCCGCGGATGACCCATCCAAACCTAGGAAGAAACTAAGTTTCCAGTTTCTTCCTTTTCTCCTGCAACCTGCACCATTCCTTCTCATGACCACACCATGTACCCTGTTGTGTGAAGTTGCTCTCCCTCTAAAATAGTAAATTCTGACATCCCACTCTGACCACAACCCTTGATGCTTCTGCCAGCTCTCATTTGCATTCCAGTTCCACCTGTTACTGAACCTGAAGACTGCAGCCCCTTTGCCCTCTCTTGTCTTTCTTCTTCCTTCCCTATCCAGTTAGGCTCGCTATCTTTGATCATTTTCTCTCCTTCCCCACTTTTTACCTGTCATTTTAGTCACTTTGTCAACAACCCTCAGCCCATTGGTATACACCTGGATCAACACAGTTGTCTGTCTTCAACTTCCTAGCTGCTAAAAGTGCATAAAACGATGTAACTATAGATTGGGACTATGATGATTTCCGGTCTCCTTTAACTGTCAATACAGCTGGATGAGTTGAAATAGTCCAATCTTTGCCGTCTTCCAGAGTCCCTATGTAAATCGGTTCCACTATGCTCACACCTTCAACACCTCATCTTTTAGTTAATGAAAGAAACTCCAGCTCCTGTCACCAAACCTATAAACGCACCTACATGTACACCTAAGCTTTCCCTACTCCTAGGAAGGAAGGCTCCTGTAGTGAGGGTTGGTCTCTCCGCTGTGCTCAGGCCCCACCTGAGGAACTGCCCTCTAGAGACCTCTCCTCTCCTGGTTTCTTCCTACCAACCTTCAAATATGGCTCACGCTAATCCAGTTTAAGAAAAGTCGGCCATATGCCCTTCCAGATGCCAGTTGCTCCTTCACAGTGAAGTCACTGAATTATCCTCACCTTTGTTCTCTCCACTGAAACTGCTCCAGCCTGGGTCACCAACAGCGCTCTTATTTCTAACTCCTGTGAACACTCCTCAGTCTTTATTTCACCTGTTCTCTGTGTGGCATTCATCACTGTTGACTACTCCCTCTTGAAGCACCCTCCTTTAGCTGCCATTACACTGCTCCTACCTCTGCACAATGTAAGGTCTCTGCCTGCCCTTCGGTTCTGTCCTGAACCCTTGTGCTCTGCACTCTGTGATTCTTTCCTCTCATCCACTTCCATGGCTTCAGTTGCCATCGATTTACAGAGGACTCTATACTCCGTAACACCAACCCTCATCTCTCAAGCTTCAGTTACATATATTCAGTCACCCCTTAATATTTGTACCTGGGGGTCCCACAGACATCTTATGCACAACAGTCTCAAACAGAACTCGCCTCAGACTCCCAAACCTGCTCCTCAGGCCCCAGACACGGGCAAGCCTGGGCGTTTCCTTGACTCTTCCCTCTCATTCCCTCACCCAGTCATTCCCAAGTTCTGATCATCCAGTTGCTGAATATTCATGAGATGATCAGTTCCCCATCCATACTGCTGTTACTCCAGATGAGGCCATCTCCCATGTAGGCGGCAGGCAGATCGCCCTACCTCTGCCTGTTCCTCTCTTGGCCACAGAGTAGCCGGTGGTCTTTCTAAAACACAACAAACTGGACTGCCGATCCCTAGCCTCAGACCCTTCCATGACTCCCTGACTTCTTCAGTTTCACGTGTGACCGTATCACATGTCGCCGTTTATTTTCTCTTTTGCGTGGTGGGAGCCTCTGCCCCTGATACGAGGTAGGTGCGTCAATACATGGAAGGAACCCAAGGGTCAGGCCAGCACGAGGCTCTGTATTGACTTGTGGGCCGCAGGAGGCAGCGAGGGACTCTGAACCTGCGGGTTGGCTCCTGTGAGAGAAGACACCTGGCCCTTTGCAGTCCTTGTCGCTCACTCCAGTCCTGAGAAGTGACAGTGCCCTCCCGCTCTCCCTCCCCCATTAGGAAAGAAGACCACAAGCGACACACTCTCCCACGAGCTGAGAGGGGTGGGTCACGACACCATCAGGACCCGCTCCCCAGCTCCGTCTTCTGGGTCCCTTTCCAGTACAAGAGAGGCCCGCGCGGGTTCTGGATGCGCGAACTCGCTCCCGCCAGCCGCAAGGTGTCGCCCTCGGGCCGGGGCTCATGAGAGGGGCGGCGGGGCCGCTCCCGCCCGCGGCGTGCG
>NW_007249750.1:781487-827777 GCF_000164805.1 Carlito syrichta | reverse complement strand
CTCCCGGGTTAGCGCCTCGTGTTCCGACAGCGCCCGGCCGCCTGTGCCTCTCGGAAGACTCTGTTCCCGCTGTGCCTCTTTACCTGGGTTGGTCGCGTCCCTGCTGTCAAGAAAACGCCGCGCCCACTTCCTCCCACCATCTTTGCACGGCTAACTCCAAGCCGTTTCTCAGGCTCAGCTCGAGCAGCGCCGCCTGCTGGCGGCTTCCCCCATCCATGTGCGGTCATGCCGGTTCCGAGCCCCTTGGGGGCAGGGACCACCTATCCTTATTCATCTTTACTATCCACTGCCCACGTACTGCCCTAGGTGTGCAGTTCATGTTGAATAAATGAAAGTTCCTAGCAAGGTTCTGTCACATAATAGGCCTTTAACTATCAATCACTGTTTTTTCTCGCCCCCCCCCCCCCCACGGAAAACACACACGTACACTTCCATAAGCATTTGTTAGTTCCTGCTGCATGACATGCAATGATGACTAATAAACCGTCCCTGCCCCCGAGGAATTGGAAATACAGAGTAGATGGTAGGAACTAGCATTAATCTATGGAAGCTAGGGTCAGGTGTTCTTCCAAGGGAGGGAAAAAAACTTTGTGGGGTTAATGGGAAGGTTTCATGGCAGAATTGATTTGAGCTTTGAAGGACTTGGGGAAAGCATTCTAGGGTGCCAGAAGCCCCTGGACACCACTGATTAGCCTAGTGTGTCTTGGCTGAGGGTGAAAGGGAGTAGTAAAAGGTTCAAATTTAATGTGGGGCGAAATATTTGTAACCTGTAAAGTTGTGTGGTTGTTGTCATTTTAGGTTAAAAGCCAGAACAAGGAACCAGAGAGACCACTTCCTCCCTCGGGTCCTGTAGCAGTTGATGCTAAAGGCTGTGTCACCATAGCTATCCATGCGAAGCCTGGGTCCAAACAAAATGCTGTGACAGGTATATCTGACACTGAAATGGGATTCATGTGGGACTCAGGTGTCCCTGCCAGCCAGTTTCCCTTTGTCTTGGTTAGCTGAAAGCTTATCCTATGGTCATCTAGTATATTTTCATGTCTGCACTTAGAGGCTTCTCCAGTTTGATAGTCTAGATTCCAGTGTAAAGGTGTCTGAAAGTGAATATAGGATACTTAAATCTTACCAAGTTGGATGAAAACCATTGTATATTTTTCTTTTTAAAAATACGGTATTGGCTGGGCACGCCTGTAATCACAACAACTTTGGGAGGTGGAGGCAAGAAGACTGCCAGAGTCCATGGGTTCGAGACCAACCTGGGCAATATAGCAAGACCTCATCTCTACAGTAATTCAAAAAAATTAGCTGGGTGTGGTGGTACGCGCCTAAAGTTCCAGCCACTTGGAAGACTGAGGGGGAAGGATCACTTGAGCCCTGCAGGTCAAGGCTGCAGTGGCCGTGAAGTACCACTGCACTCCAGCCTAGACAACAGAGTGAGACTCCAACTCAATCAATCAATCAATCAGTACATACTACGGTATTTTAGAAGGGACACATATGGAAACCTATGTGTAGCCTAGATTATTCTTAGTTTGCCCTATTTTAAAACTGAAGATGTTGCCCAAAGAAAGAAGAGACATTTTGGTCTAGTTTAATGTCACTAGCCTAAGGAAGGGGAGGAAACTTGAGATCTGAGACCTTTGCTCACATCCTGTATGAACTTGTTTTACATCAAAACAGTATAAAACATACATGGGCCAAGTTTTTCTACCTGTCAGATGAGTTAGCCTAAGATAGAGGCTTTCAAGCTATTCCCTGGATCCCTGGAAGTGCCTCAGGAATCTGCATTGGGCAAGGGGAAGGCCAAGCAGACAAGGCTCCTAAGTAGCTGTGTTCACTTTTTTTTTTTTAATTGTTGGGATTCCAGAGAAAATTGAGAAAAAGGAGGGATTCTGAATTGCTTTGAATAATCTTGAAGGTCTTTTTCACATCTGAAGCTCTGTATTCAAAATCATTTTTATATGTTGAAAATAAGACCCCACAATTGGTATGCTAGGCTTGGTTCACGCTGCTAATGGCCATATTAGCTTGTCTCTGTTGACCATACCCTCCTTGGCCAGCATTTTCAAAGTAGTGGCTGTGGATACCGTCTACTGTTAATGTTATATTTCACCATATCTAAGATGGGAGGCTGGGCACTGTGGCTCATACCTATAATCTCAGCACTTTGGGAGACTGAGGCAGGAGGGTAAGTTGAGGCCAGGATTTCAAGACCAACTTGGGCAATGAAGCGTGACTCTGTCTCTAAAAAAAAAACAACAAAATCTAAGATGAGCCAGTGCAGTGGTTCATGCTTGCAACCCCAGCACTTTGGGCAGTGGAGGCAAGAGGATCACATAACAGATGAAACTAGCCCAGTGCTTTCATTTCCCTGATGAGGAATCCCTGCACAACCCTATAAAATCTAGTGAACTTACCCATCCGTGCACTTTGTTGATATTGCTGGAGCTTTGAAGCCCACCTCTTCTGATTCCCTGCCTGGGCTCTTCCTATCAGACCAAATGCAATTTCTAGTTGCTTAAATCTAGGATACTTTCCCCAAAACTCTGTAGGCCCATCTTCATCACCAGAGTTGGGTAAACATCGGTTTTCTTCTCTGGATGTAGAGGCATTTATCCTGTTTATGTTCCCTTAAGTGTGATTAGTTTAATCATTCATTTCTTCATTCAACAGTTATTAACTGAAAACCTCTATGCCAGGCAAATGCAAACTCTCACAAAAGTTCCTCATTTCATAAAGAAAAAGAACTACTTAATGATAAAGTCAACACTGTTTTTATTCCAGATTTGACAGCAGAAGCAGTAAATGTAGCTATTGCAGCACCTCCATCAGAGGGAGAGGCTAACGCTGAACTCTGTCGGTATCTTTCCAAGGTCTTAGAACTCAGGAAGAGTGATGTGGTTTTGGATAAGGTAGGTCTCTCTCTCCCTCTCTCTCTCTGTCTCTTCAATATCTTTATTACACATAAATCATGATTTCTAAAGTACTGATTCTTTTTAAAAATAATTGGAGCTGGGTGCAGTGGCTTATGCCTGTAATCCCAGCACTTAGGGAGACTGAGGTCAGAGGATTGCCTGAGCCCAGGAGTTCAAGACCAGTCTGGGCAACATGGCCAGACCTCACCTCTATCCTGTAGTCCCAGCTACTTGGAAGGCTGAGGCGGAAGGATCACCTGAGCCCAGCAGGTCAAGGCTGCAGTAGCTGTGAACATGCCACTGCATTCCAACCTGGGAGACAGAGTGAGAAATCAACTCAAACAAGGGGAAAATTAGTTGTTTTAAACTCTTATATGCATTTAATCACACAAATCTGAATTCTTCCTATTTAGTCTCCTTCATTCCTACTGTCCACATTGTGTCTCTTTTTTTTTTTTTTCGAGTTGGAGTCTCACTCTGTCGCCCAGGCTGGAGGGCAGTGGTATACTCACAGCCAACCCAGCCTCGACCCGCTGGGCTCCGGCGATCCTTCCACCTCAGCCTTCCAAGTAGCCAGAACTACAGGCACATGCTACCACGCTTGGCTGTTTTGATTTATTGTAGAGACAAGGTCTCGCCAAGTTGCCCGGGCGGGTCTCGAACCCGTGGGCTCAGGCACTCCACTCACCTCGACCTCCCAAAGTGCTGGGATTACAGGCTGAGCCACCGAGCCCAGCCTATACTCACATCTCTTAGCTGCCACCATTTCCAGCATTTTCTCCTTCCTAGATTCATTCCTGGACCTACTCTCAAATTAATCTTGCTTGCCTCTTCCTTCATCACCACACCATAAAATCTAAGGTAGTACCTAATGCGAGTCATCTCCATCAGTGAGTCCATCCAGTATTGCTATCCCTTACGTTGTCCTTGCTCACTAGAAACTCATTAGGAAGACAGAAGACTCATATGAAGTCAGTAACACTGTGGTTTTGTACTAGGGGTATCAAAATCATTTGGGAATCATTTCTGCATACAGATTCCTGGGCATCACTCTAGACCTACTGAAGTAGCATATGCAGGAATGGGGCCCAGCCATGTTCATATTTCTTAAAGCTCTACTTGTTTCCCTGTGCTATATTATATAGCTCATCCTGGTTCCAGCTGGCATTCAAAGTCACTGATTAAGACGGCACCTGAAAAATCCATCTAAATGCCCTACCTGTGGCAGGTCATTTCTCATTTTTTGTTAGTGTGCATGCTCTGACTGAAAGGTGCTTCCCACTCTTCTGTCTGTGCAAATTCTACCCATCTAGTTAAATCTCTACTCAGATTTTATCTTCTTTAAAGTATGTGTTTGAAAAAAAAATTTCTTTTAAAAGTTGTATTATGGGGGACCAAAGGGAGGCCTAGATTTACCTGTACAATGACCACTTGTATGCTGAATTCTGAATTGTACCCCACATCTTTAAAATAAAAAAAGAACCTTATATTTGAGTTAATAAGATTTTTTTTTTTAAGTTGTATTAAGTTGTTGTGAAATCACAGCACTTGGATATATGGATACTTTTTTTTTTTTTGAGTCTGAGTCTCACTCTGTCACCCAGTCTAGAGTGCAGTGGCAAGCTCACAGTTACGGTAGCCTCAGCGTGCTCGGCCCAGGTGATCCCTCTGCCTCGACTAGTCTTCTAGTAGCTGGAAATACAGGTGCACGCCACCACACCTGTCTAATTTTTTTAACTTATTATAGAGATAAGGTCTCGCCAAGTTGCCCAGGCTGATCTTGAACCCCTGGGCTCAATCATCTCACCTCTGCCTCCCAAAGTGCTGGGATTACAAGCGTGAGCCACTGCGCTCGACTTGTGGTTACTTTTTGTTTGGAATTTTCAGAAATGTTTAACAACATAGAGAATAACCATTTGTTTATACTTAGAATTATTTATATACAAAGTTTATAAAATTGCAATATTTATTTTGGTGTTTTAAAAATGATTTTTATTTTTAACTTGAAGAATTACTTGAAACTAGACTATTGTAAAGATTCCATATATATTTTGAAATTTTAATGCCTAGCTTTTATTATTACAGAAATTGATATATGAAGGTAAAAATCCTGGAGAATTGTAAAAATTTGTAAGACAGACTCTAAGAGATAGTCTTTGGTTAGACTGAAAGCAGCCAGAACAAAGTGGTGCTTAAGCCATCAGGAAAGCCCATTATCCAACTGAAATCTGCTGTCTCTGATAGCATTCGAATGTTTAGTATTGCTGGACTCGGTGGCTCAGCCTTAATCCCGCGCCTTTGGGAGGCTGAGGTGAGTGGATTGCCTGAGCCCACGGGTTCGAGACCCGGCTGGGCAGCGAGACCTCATCTCTACAATAAATCAAAATATCAGCCAGACGTGGTAGCGCATGCCTGTAATTCCAGCTACTCAGAAGGCTGAGGCGGAAGGATCGCCAGAGCCCAGCAGGTCGAGGCTGCGGTGGCCGGGAGCGGCCACTGCACTCCAGTATGGGCGACAGAGTGAGACTCCAACTCAAAAAAAAAAAAAGAATGTTTAGTATCCTTGTTTTCCTTTTGGTCCAGGGTGGTAAATCTCGTGAAAAGTTGGTGAAACTTTTGGCCTCCACAACTCCAGAAGAGATCTTGGAGAAATTGAAAAAGGAAGCCGAAAAAAAATAAAAGCAAGAAATAAAAAATGTTCTTTTGAGAAATTATTGCTAATGATGAAAAGTTTGTTAAATAGGAAAATATGTTTATATACACAGAAGAACAAGGGAAAATACATATATATATTTGAATAAGACTCCCAAAAAGTAGACATTTAAAGAGTCCTATATATTGAATTCTAGTTTCAAAATTCCTGACCTCAAACAGCCTGTAACATGTTACTCTGATTTCATGGCATCACAAAATACCAGAGCTGAAAAGAATTTTCAAGATGACCCAATTTAACATCTTTCATTCTGTGATGGAGCTTCTGATACCCCAAAGTCGAGAGACTTATTCAAGATCACACCATACAAGAGGACAGCTGGAGCCCAGATTTCTGAACTCCTTGTTGAATGCAGTTTATCCTGATTGTAAATTAAAATTATCTCCACAACTGTTCTGGAATTCTGGGGATTACTTTCTAACCCAGTTTACAAGTGACAGAGAGAAACCTTTCATACTGCTTTGTAGTCTCACCTTATATTTTAAGATAGTTATATAAAAGTGTTTTTACATTTTTAAAAGATTGTATTGGACATTTTGTGAAAAAGTAAATAGGAATAACCAGACTGGGCAACTTGGTGAGACCTCGTTTCTGCAATATATCAAAAAATTAGTCGGGCATGGTAGCGCGCACCTGTAGTTCCGGCTACTTAGAAGGCTGAGGCGGAAGGATCACCTGAGCCCAGCAGGTCGATGCTGGAGTGACTATGAGTGTGCCACCTCATTCCATCCTGGGTGACAGAGACTCTGACTCAAAAAAAAAAAAAAGAATAGCCGAGACTTGTAATTTAATGTGAATTATAATTTTTTGAGAAGTCAATAAATTTTCTTTTTCCTTGATAGTAACTTGAAATCATCAAATCCAGTAGTTTTTGTGAATCTCCAAATATCCTTAAAAGAGGTTTTTAAGCTATTTTCAGTACTTATAAAACTCTATTGGAAATCACATCTATATTAGCTAGTAATATGTTTTTTATATATTCAGTGCAAGTTATAGTAATTTGGTAAGGTAAATAACCTACCTTTGCTGATCAGAAGATCTGATTTGTAGTTATGTGCTTTGTCTACTGAGTACACAAGAAGAACATATCGATGAGCAAAATCATTAAAAACAAAATCCACAAGAAAAACCACTGATGAAAATTCTTGGCCAGGCATGATAGCCTATACCTGTAATCCTAGCACATTGGGAGGCTAAAGCAAGAGGATTGCTTGAGGCCAGGAGTTCAAGACCAGCCCATGCAACATAGCGAGACCTTTTTTTTTATGAAAAAAAAAAATTAGCCCAGCAAGATGACATGTGCCAGTAGTCTCAGCTACTTGAGGCTGAAGCAGAAGGATCACCTGAACCCAGGAGATAGAGGATATGGTGAGCTGTGAGACCCCAACTTAAAAAACAAAACAAACAAAACATCTCTTGATGGCAAACAGCTAGAAACCACTCATCTGGTATAACTATTTTGTTGATAGGAACCAAGGACAAGAAAAGTTAAGTGGCTTATGCAAGATCACTACACATTAATGGCAGAGCTTGGATTAAGCTCAGCTGTTCTGTCTTCTAAACTACCATGTCATACTGCCTCCACATTTGCTGCTTTTTTACATGGTCTTGGCTTAAGAATTTTTTTCACTCTTTTTCAACACTATTTCATTGCTATAAGGATATTTTACTTTGGTTTTTACATGTCATAAAATGATGTCACAAAAACCTACTTTCTTTCCTTCCCCTCACTTTAGCAGTGCCAGTTTCACCTTCAAAAGGCCACAGAGTCCCAGGTTTCACATTCACATATCAACCCCTCCAGTAGGAAAAAAAAGGCCACTCAGAAGAGCTCTGGTATTTCTTTGCCAGAGGCTCTCAGTCAGCCTTCCCTTACAACTCTGCCCAAATTGTCACATTACGTTTCCTAAGCTAGCCCCTGTGATCTAAGAATGCCATTGCTATAACACAAGTTCCTACATCAGTGACTATAGAAAAGAAAAATTGTTTTAGGCCAATTAAGGCCCATCCTAGAGCTAGAGATGAGGTCAACACATTCACAAGCAAAGAGTAGAGAGTTAGCAACAATAAAGTTGGGAAATGTTATGGAGAGAGGAATGGATGCTGGATAGGAGCTAACAATTTCTACTATGATAACCTACTTACTTCATTTTATTTATTTATTTTTTGAGTCAGGAGCCTCACACTGTCACCCAGGCTGGAGGGCAATGGGATGATCATGGTTCACTGTAAGCTTTACCTTCCGGGCTCCGACAATCCTTCCACCTCAGCCTCCTGAGTAGCTAGGACTACAGGAGCACACCACCATGCCTGGCTAATTTTTTAATCTTTGTGGAGACAAGCTCTAAGTTACCTAGACTGGTCTCGAACTGGGTTTGAGCAATCTTCTCACCTCAACCTCCCAAAGTGCTGGGATTTACAGGCGTGAGCCGCAGTGCCCAGCCAGATAACCTATTTATTTAAATGGCCATAGTTTAATATGGGAATTGTTTTGTCTAATCAGGTGTTTTGTGGTGTTTTTTTTAAAGAAACAGTATCTTGTAACAAAAAAGATGCATCCTAGTGACACCTTGTCCTCAAAAACTGCCAGAGGTAGAAATTGGACCAGGGGCTATATTCTAGAATATGATTCCCTTCTTCCCCTGCAAATGAGGTAGTCTTCAGTGGTCTAACAACTTGTCCCACACAGGGCTGGTCCACACTAGTGACAGATCACAGCTATGGCCTGCTTTAGAAGTTCAGTTAATGTACCTTTCTTCAGCTGGGCCTTGGTCATCCCCCATGAACACTGAAGACTGACCCAGTGACCTAGCACCAGGGACACAAAATCCCTAATTTCCATGAGATTTGTTTAATAGCATGAATCTAGACTTGCCTACTCCCATTAGTTTTAGGTGAATACTGGGTGCCTATTTAACTTAGGTGCCTACTACTTGCCAGATACTGCCAGGTGCTTTGCCTTTGCTATATTTCAACAGAACCTGGGAAAGAAAAACCTGGTTCATTCTACCTTGGAGTCAGGAGCAGAGATTTGGGGCTTCTGATTTCTGTAAGCCATTCCATCCCCCCTGTTAGAGAATGAAGAGAACCACAGGACAGAGACAGCACCGTTGCAGTGTTTAAAGTCCCAAACAGCTAAAAACTCAAACTTCAGGAGGCAGTTTTCTAGGCTGTGAATTACTAGCATCCTTCTTTTACAGATTCTGTAATGCAGAGTATAAATTTTAGAACCATGTCCCCCCCAATTCAGATAGATTGTGACTAGCGACTAAAAACTTAAGCTAGATTTTCAATTTGCAGCCAAGAGGTGGCACCATAACACAACAGCAGAAAGCCACACATAATTTGAAGGGAATTAACTCAATTGTTTTTGAAGTGAGCAGCACTATTAGGAAATTCATTCTGCAGTGCCTACCAGTCTCACACACTGTGATCCTCCTTCGCTTCCCAGAGACATTCCTTAACCTTAGTCCCCTCATACCTTAAGGAGTTTAGCTTGGGCCAGAGTGTATTGTTACATGGGGGTCAGCTTGGGAATATGGGAGTCCTGGCTCATTGCCGTGGCGGAGTAGCATGGTCCTGGGGACCTCCCTTAACTCTGCAGTTCTCAGAAATCCATGTAGTTAGTGTTTTTTAAAATGGGATTGGACTGGGCAGTTGGCAAGGAGCTAATTTCTAATCAGGCTGCCAATTAGCTTGAGTGAAGAACACCTGTCAAATAGATTATCTACCTAGTGGGATCCTCGAGCACATTTTGTCATTTTGGTAAATCTCTTTAAGAGAGTCATCATTTGAAGGCTGCTTGGAGAGCTTGGGACCACAGACAGGAAAATCGGGGGCCAGGATTAGGGAGCTATGACCATCTGGAGCTCCCATTTTTCTTTGGGGTGGACCTACCACAGCTCCTCTTGGGACAGCATTGGAGACAATGATCCTTCATGGCACAGGAACTCTTTTTTTCTAGGCTACAAGATGACCACCTACTTCTATGCAAATAGGCTTTCCTCAGACAATCCCTATAACTTCAGTTGATAAGGGTTTTAGCATTTTATTATCCAGCTATGTGTCCCAGGGTCCATCTAGTCACCTGAAGTTTGGGTAGGGGGGTACTCCCCAGACTTTGCGGCTACAGGCTACATACTCCCTGGTCATTTCTACAGGACATTCATCTATGATGTGGTTTTACTATTGCAGTGGTTTTCAAATTCTTTCACAGTCTTAGGTTTCCTCAGAGACACCTTGGAGGACAGAGGCACTATGGAGAGCAAGGGAGTAAGTCAAGAGAATTGCAAGCCTTCAGTCCTCTTCTATACCAGTACTGTCCAATGTGGTAGCTGCTCATACCACATGGCTACTGAGCACTTGAAATGTGGCTAATGGAAATTTTTTTTTTTTTTTTTTTTTGAGTTGGAGTCTCGCTCTGTCACCCAGACTGGAATGTACCACACTCCCGGCCACCACAGCCTCGACCTGCTGGGCTCCGGCAATCCTTCCGCCTCAGCCTTCCAAGTAGCTGGAACTACAGGCACGTGCTACCACTCCCGGCTAATTTTTTTATTTATTGTAGAGATGAGGTCTCACCAAGTTGCCCAGGCAGATCTCGAACCCGCAGGCTCAGGCAATTCACTCACCTCAGCCTCCCAAGGTGCGGAATTACAGGCTGAGCCACCGAGCCCGGCTACTAATGGAATTTTAAAATGAAAAAGAAAAGCACCCTAGAAATGGAAGCAACACAACAGAGAAGACGCTGAAAACGGTATGGAATTTAGAGGGGAAGAGACAGTAGCATAAACAGAGAGGAAAATGACAGCTAGGGAAGTCAGAGAAAGATTATTTTTGTATTGTTTAATTTTATATTTTGTAAATACAAAAATGCACAGGAAAAATGTACAAAGGAAAATTTAAAATGAGAAAAATACGACAAAGCTCTGGCTATTAGCAATTATAGCAGCTTTATTTACCTAATTCAGACAAAGAGGCTGGAGATTCTTTAGGGAGTTAAAGGTACTAGCAGTGGGAAAAAACCATGAGATCATCATCACATCATCCCCTAAAGCTGTCTCAGGAGAAGTTACCAAAACCCAGAGAAAATCTAACTGGTAATTAATACTTGAGGCTCTGTGTGTCCCTTGGGGAGAGGAATGAAAACACCATCTGATTTAGCCCATGTATGGGGCTCTGTGCCTCTTAGGAAGAACAATGAAAACACCAACTGAATGAGCCTGTCAAGACACTGATGAAAGATTTGTGAGCTGTCCTTGCACTTAAGTCAGTCCAGAGATACCTCACTCTAACACTGCAGGCACAGCCATGGACTGGGTACTTACTCACCATGCCTAGCCCAGTGCTGTGTACTTTATGCTTTTGCTTAATCCTGCAATGAGACAGTCAAATCACACATTAGTAGTTTCTGAAAATTGTTTTGTTCAGAGAGTGTATTGCTCTGTCACCCAGACTGGAGTGCAGTGGTGCAATCATAGCTCACTGTAACCTGAACTCCTAGGCTCAAGCAATCCTCTCACCTCAGCCTCTCAAGTAGCTGGTACTACGGGCATGTGCACCATGCCCAGATAATTTTTTTATTTTTGTAGAGACAGGGTCTTGGTATTAAACTCCTGAACTCAAGTGATCCTCCCACCTTGGCCTCCCAAAGTTGGGATTATAGGTGCAAGCCCAGCACGTTAGCAGTTTTGATGGAAGACTTGTCTTCGTTGTTAACCTGGTCTTTCCATTGCATCCTGTAAATCTTTAAATCTGAAAGGTATTATCCACAGCTCATCTCTACTTTTTCAATCTGACAGCACCAATAACTGAATTCCTCAGAGGTAAGAATGTTTCTCCAGCACTCAAGAGGCTTTTGTAGTGTTTTGTTTGAGTTGGAGTGTCACTCTTGTCACCCAGGCTGGAGTGCAGTGGCACATTCACAGCCACTACAGCCTTGAACTGCTGTGCTCCTTCTGCCTCAGCCTTCCAAGTAGCTGAAACCACAGGTGTGTACTACCACACCTAGCTAATTTTTTGATTTATTGTAGAAACAAGGTCTCAACAAGTTGCCCAGGCTGGTCTTAAACTCCTGGACTCAGGCAATTCTCTTGCCTCCACCTCCCAAAGTGTGGAATTAGGAATTACAGGCGTGAGCCACCGCACCTGGCCCTTTGAAGTTTACAGCAGCAGAAGAGTTACTTCCTCTTCACCCCTGGCATACCCTGATGTCGTGCAGCCCTACTGATTGATACCCATGCAGCCAGCTTGGCCCAAGGCTATACTTTCCCAAAATGTCAAGGGAATCTCTACTTCCATCCTTATTATCCTTAAAAGCTAGTCCCACAGTTATCAACCAGACTCTAGTTGACTTGGTTCCATAATAATTTAATATAGTAGGAGGCAGGAGAAATATTTCTTAAGAATGTAACACCTGGATACATCTGAATCCTGAAGGATCACTCTATATACTAGTAATATTAACTTCTACCAATATCAACAGCTATTTTCTCCTGTTGGTCTTAATCTAAATTTAAAACTTGAGAATTTTAAAAGCATAACTCTAAGTTCATAAATGAACAGCAAAGATTCTTTGAGCAACTTATGTAAGTTTTTCACACAAATTTCTAAGTTCATAAACAGCAAAGATTGTGTGACCTATGTAAGTTTTTCACACAGAATTAACTAAAACCTATTTAGTATTTCAAAATTCTCATTTACATATATCAAATAAGCTTCTTTGGCTAAAATACAGGATACTGAAAGAAAAATCCAAATAGGCATTTCAAGGAATATAATAGTTTATATATAATACTTTCATTTGTCCCACTTTACAAAGTAAGCATTTTCACAATTAAACATTTTCAGCTAACTGAAATCCAATAGTGATACAAGCCACTTTAAGCTGGGAGTATTTTTTATTTCCTACATTTCCTAGTTTTAAAAAAATTATCTTTCACTACAAACAATAGCGCTAATTAAAAGAAGTCAACAGGCCTAGGGTATAGTTTTCCATATATGTCTGAAACTGTATTTGGACTGAATCAATCAAATGTAATAAAAAGTCTAGAAATATTTTTAAGGTATAAAAAAACTGTATTTAGGAACAAGGTGTAGTTCTTTAATAGAGTCCACAATTAGTGCTATCAGTGACCTTCAGGGTAAAAGATAATTTCATTTTAGCATTCTACACAAAATAACATTTCATTTACTCTTAATTCTATTATAAACTCCCATATTTTTCTTTAGGTGAATAAAATACAAAAGGAAAATTACAACCTTGTATGCTGAGCATAAGGAATGCAGCTTTGGAAACAAAAACTATGCGAAAAATCTTCCCTGATGTCTTTTTCCTATATGGTTTCAAGAACTCAAAAACTATTCTTGGAGCAGGGACTCAAGGTTATCTATTCTAGATAACCCCAAACCTGCCTAGTACTCAAAAACAAAATAAAACACAAAAAGCTATCTCAAGTCCCCAGCAAACTGTTTTCAAAAGGACATTAATCCAACATGTTTAGTAATCCACATTTGATACTCTTAACGTTAGGGCCAATTTTCAGACAGGAAATGCTACTAATTTCAGCTCAACTTTTATACAAACTGTCTTCTACATTTGATGTGTTATTTTCTGAAGGATATAATTTGCTTTCCTTTTGCTAATTCACATATAACTTCACTTAAGGGAACAACTACAAGTTCTTTAATTCTCAATGTCTCCTGCCCTACCTCGTCTTCTATGAACTACTCTACATCCTTTATATCAATAATATGCTTGCTTTACAATTTATCAAGTACTTCCCACTGATTCAGCAAATGTTTATGCAGCACCTATTATGTGCCACTAGGGGTTTAATGGTCACAACTCTAGTTTCTATTCTCAAGCTCTTCCTTTGGTCATTTATTTGTATAGCCCTGTGAGGGTGGTGGGTAGATAATGTTCTCATTTTTATAGGTTAGCCAATAAACTCAGGGTTTAAATTTATTTTTTCAAGGTCACATATCTTATAAGGACAGAACTGAATGCCAAAACTCCTTATGCCTAATGCTGTATGTTAGTATAACAGACCGTCAGCTTGAAAGTAATTCTATTTGACACTATTTTAATTCTTTGATCTCAAATTATCTTTAAGTTTTTTTCATGTTATTTTTCTATCTCATGAAGCAGAAACTGTGCCTTTTATTTCTTCCTGGTTTTAAGCACATAAGAGGTAGTTTAATAGTGTCTACTGTTAAAAAAAAAAACAAAAACTATCATCACACAGATTACTCATGCAGCTTGCAGAAATAACTCATGTTGAAAGAAGATTCTTCCTATTTTTTTCAAGCAGGGCTGATATTCAGGTCACTAATTAGTGTCAACAGTTGGCACAGCACAGAATCCTGCCCTAAAGCTATAGTCAGCTACTTTCTCAACTGATCATTGCCTGTGCTTTATCAATTGATAGATATTTTTTAAAAAACCCTACTGCAGCCATTGCTTTGTTAAACTCTGGTGTGGCCACGGCCACCATGGTTCCTAGCTTTGGCTCCCTCCCCTACATTGGAGAGGTGAATCTCCTCTCACTTTAATGTACTTCCTAAATTAACCATATTTTTCAATCTAAAAAATAAAATAACTCTTTTCTTTCAGAGAAGATCCTGGGGCCAATGAAGACTCTCTAAGCTAAATATCTATACTATTAAAATCTATCTTTATGTAACAGCACTAGCTTGTAGTTGTAATTGTTGTAATTACTACAATTGATGTAATGATTAGAAATGTCCAGGGAAAACCCTTTCCTTATTATTAAAATTGTATTTACATCTCACTATGAATACCTGATTTATTAGATCCTTTCTAATAAAAGTTACCTGAAAGGGTGGCTCTTTAGGAAGTGGGGATGAAGAGAGGTGGATCCAGAGCTCGGAGTAGTACCTAGAGAAGTCAACCTCAAGGGCCTAGAGTTAGAGGGCTAAGAAAGAAGGCAGCAAAAAACAGATTTAGGAAGCTGTCTTGTAATTCCTTTGACCTATGATGAAACTTGCACTCTTAATATTACCCTTAAATCAAATAAACCCTTTTCAACAGACATGAAGGACAGAGCAATAAAAAACCAAAAAGCTCCTCTCACCATAAGTAAGCTAACTGCCAAAACTTGGGAGTAATGTTACTTAAACATTTTTAAAATTTTATTTTAATAAAACCATTTTAATAAAATGGTTTTCTATGAAAGGAAGTTACATTATAGAAGAGGAAGCGGCAGAAGTGTGAATCTGGAAGTAAATATAACATTGTAAAATCAACCCACATGAAATACCAAAAAAAGAAGATAATGCAGCATTATATACAGATGACTAAAAGGGAAAGTTTGAACATTACAGAGTTAAACGTTTGTAAAATGTAAATTTTGACCTGCTATGTTTAACTTAGCAAAAAGCCTTAGAGTTTGTATAAAATTTAAAATGATGTGTTGTCTAATCCCACCCACCACCAGATCAAAATACTGAAACAGAATTCCTTCCTCATTTTACAGCTTTATCATTGGTTTTCCTCTAAAAAGAGACCAAAATAATTGCAGAGCTGACTCATACCTACAAAGTAAGGAATCACAAAGTACCAGAGTCACATAACAAAAGTAATAAAAAAAAATTGTTTTACCTTTCAAGAATTAATGTTAATATATAACACATCACAAGTAAGCATAGCTATGCATTCATGAGCTGACTGTACTAACCTCTGTAAAATTTTTTAAATGAGCACATCTGAGTATATGGATACTCCCTTAGAAAGTAAAAGCAAGTATTTTATATTTTAAATTTTTTATTTCTGTGTAAAACAAAGACAGAACTCCTAGAGGTCAAATAAGAAAAATAAACCAACTCAAAGCACTATTAAGTCATGGAACAAAAAAAAAAAAAATCTGAGGTAGAAGTCAAGCCATATAATCCATAACATTTTTAGGTATCCCCAGCAACCCGCGCATCTCTCTGTTAAGATCTGTGTTTTTAAAAAGTCTCAAATCCAAAGAATCAATAATCCATTCTCTAAAATCAAATGTAAAACTATGAACAACACACAATTTTTTTGTCATGTTAACAAAGTAAATGGTTTTACCAAAAGCTACTGACATTTTTATCAGTAATAACCATAAGGAGGCCGTTGGTTGTAACTATAGTGTCCATATTGGTGGGAATAGTAAGGTTCTTGTCTGTGCTGTGGGTAACTGTTACCCCAGGATCGTCCAGGCCACTGATTGGATCGATTATCACTTGGCCACCCCCGTCTGCTATCCTTACCTCTAAACTGTCTGTTATCATGCAACCTACAACAAAACAAAAAAGATTTTTAAACTTCACTTGTAAAAAAAAAAAAAACACACATGACAAATCTATTCCAATGCATCTGGTTCCTCACTCAAATATACAGTAAATGAGTAAAAAACATTTTACAATACAGAATGTGATAGCACCAAATATTCAAAATTTTCCTAAGATTTAAATCATTCTATCAATATCATACAGGACACACTTTACAAAGACTAGGCAGACTATAACAAACCCAAACCAACAGAACAGTTCTGAATTAAATTTGAAATCTATTCAACTGTACAAAAGCGGTATGGTAATTTATTCCTTTAACTATTCTGAATTATTAAATAGAAGTAATTCCCATTTCATAAATACTTTCCTGAAGTAAAATCAAACAATAGTTTCTTAACAGAGTTGAATACAAGTTTTAGAAGACTCTGTTTTTAAAGTATATTTGCAAAGAAAACATTCGTTTCCAGAAAGAAAATTTAAAAACAAAACAAAAACACACAACGCACACACAATTGAACAGCAAGGAAAAGAATATATGGTGCTGACAAAAATATTAAAGCAAATATTTATCAGGTACTTACTATGTGTCAGGATGCTAGGCAATAGGTGTGCCATACTGAAAAAACTGGTTATGCCTGCCCTGGCTTTAAGGTCTACCAGATTTAAAATATTTTCTCCCAGATCAACCATCTGCATTTATTCTTCTGAAATAATACATACCGATTGCCTCTGTTTCTTTGGTTCCCACCAGCTTTGCTATTCCATTCCTCAACAATTGGAGGAGACTCGGGAGGGCGCTTCAGGTATTCCTGGTACTCTTTGTCATCTTCTGTGAATCTATTGGCAAACATCTCTTCAAAATTTGGAACAGCTTCAGCAGTGTCAGTCATTCTGAAATTCTGTACAGTTTTTAAGATACTTACAATTACAAAATTTTTTAAAAACCGACACTAGTTTATCAGATACTGAAAAACCAAGTAAATAATTTTAGGCAGGAGTATTCATGGAAGTCCTGGTGTCCTTTCAAGCTTAAGATAGATTTTAGACATTCAACATTTCTTAACTAGTATATTGCAGGCATTGTGCTAACTAGGAATACAAAGATAAACAATATAACATGAACTGTGTCCCCAAAGAGCTCCCAGTCTAGTAGAAGAGATATGCTATAAATATAAAAGGAGGAGCAGAGGTTATTTTTAAAAATGAGGTTACAGAGGTAGGCAGGGGTAAAATTGTGAGAAACTTTATATTCAAGGCAAACAATTTTGTACTTTTCTGGTAGGCAATGAGAAATCATAGATGGTTTTGGGAGGGATGTTTCAAAGTCAAATTTACTATTCAGAAGGATCACTTTACTAACAGTATTTAAAAAATATATCTGTGAGATTAGATTAAAGGCAGATTGCAGCATGTGATAACATGCTGAAGGCTTAATATGAAGCAGGGACTATGAGAATAGTTTTTAAAGTATTCCTGAAGAAATTAATCACTGACTAGATGTGGGAGGAGAAAGGGGAATAAAGGATAACTCCCAGGTTTCTGGCCAAATGACTGGGCAGATTATGGTGCCATAGGAACTACAAGAAGGATGGATAAGGATACATACTGAGTTTGATGTTATCTATAGTACATACATCCAAATGGAATCAGTTCATAATTAACTATGTGGGACTGAGAACTGGGTTGAAGATGAATTGGGAGATATCAGCAATTTTGTTGATGGTTAATGCTTTAATAATAGATGAAACTCCTCAGGAAGAATGTGTAATAAGAAGAGTATCAGAGAACAGAATCTTGGAAAACAACATTTAAAGAACAGGTAAAAATAAAGAGGAATAAAAGAAAACACACGGATAAGAGGCAAACCAGAAGAGATTATCTTAAAGGCAGGAGAATAAAGAGTGGTCAACACTGGCAAATGATATAATGATAGAAAAAACCCCAAAAAGAATTAGCGGGTATAACCAATGGGAGATGACTAAGCTTTCAAGAAGCTTGGCTAAAAACAGGAAAAAAGAGGGCAGTAGCTAAGGGGTTACTGAGAGATTATCTCTTATTTTACCTAGGCTAAAACACCTGAAGCTATTTATGAGCAAAAGAAAAAGAACCAATAAGAGAAAAACTGGACATATAACAGAGATATAAAAATAGACAAATAAAAAGGTATTTAAATGCACAGCTTTTAAAGTTTAGGGAAATTACTTATATCCACTGCATTTTTATTACAGATCCCATGACAAATGAAAAATAACTACAATAGATAAGATATTGTCTAACAGTTATAAAAACCAAAATCTGTATCAGCTGGGTTTTCCAGGCCTATTATGGATTCACTTAACAAGCAGTATCTCTTCACCCATATTCTCCGAGAACCCTCTACCTCTAGGAAAAGATTTGGCTTAAAGTGTAGAAAGCCTAGTCCTTGAGAAACCAGGGGAGAAAGAGTTCACTCCTTTTACTCTTCACCCAAGACCTGGAAGCCAGCCCTAATATTATGTAGGTAGCCCCCACTTCCCAGTCTTCCTTGACATGTCAGCATTCCCAACACCTGCCTTTCCTATGCAAACCCCATCTTTCTGCCCTTTGCCTCAAGATTTCTAAATATGTCTTGGGGCATATTTAACATCATGCTGAAACTTTAAAACCAAATCTCTCCCTCTTACCCAACATCCTCAAATTATTTTTCTTCTTGTATTAATTCAACTTCTAATAAAAAGTTTTTGACAAAGAGATGTGATATTGGGAGATAGCATCTTCATTAGTCTGTTTTTCCTCCAGATTCCTCAAAACGTATGGAAATACTTGCAACATTTATCATATTACCTTTGTCTCAACAAAATTAAACAAAAATTATTGTTTGGATGCAAGAAACAATGAGTAGACACTTTACCTTTTGGGCTACAGCTCTCTTAGAGAATATGCTTTATCAAACACTAGACTTTCAATGTGTCTGGGATTTGCAATCTCATGTCAAATTCTCAAATCCAAGGAACGAGCTTAAAATAAATTCAGCTAATTAGAATCGTGCCTGAATTTCTATAGGGATCAAAGAAATCACTAGAATTTGATTTCCATACCTTATTCAGATGGGCAGTAAAAATAATAAGGCAAGGGAAATGTGCCACTCCATTTTTCTGTTCCCCCACGACTTCCTATCCACAAGCAAGTAAACAAATATCGCCTTTATTATTACTAATAAGAGCGGAACTTACATAGAATTTTCAGTGATCCAAGCTTTACTTACCCCAAGGATCTGAGGCAGCTGTACTGCTTAATGTTTAGGTTGTTTAAATCTGTGGGAGAAAAAAAACGACTTTCTTTAAGGAAACCCTCAAAAGGTGGGAGGCTGGAGGGCAAAAGAGCCTTAGCCAATGAAAAGAATTGAACCAAAAGTGCTCTAAAGACTCCCAAAGCTAATATTCGAAAGAGGGAACTAGCGCTCACAGGGTAGGGCTAGAAACTACAAAACTTGTCCTCCGGGCTTCCAAAACCAACAAGCTAGTTCCAGTACAATAATAACTTCACAAGGTATGTCCGTGCCTGTTGAAAATAGAGTAAGCCTTTCAGATCTGTACTCGAACGCTATTAACTTATTCACCACAAATAAAACGGCACAAAACTTTGCCTGCAGGGACTAACCCTGGAACTGCCTGCGCAGAATTAGGGGTTCGCTGCCCTAAAGGTGAGTTCAGAACACAAAAAAACTGATGGGAAACAACTGCGTTTTTCAGCCCGTCCTCAAAGCACATCACAGCTTGTTTACCAAGGCCCCGACAGCAACTCGCATCTCCAGAAGTGAGCGAGATGAGCCGTGAGAGGTCCATGGCCTCCGGTCGAACAGAGCAAACCACCGCACACACCGAGGACACCTCGCCCCCCGCTCAGCTCGGCCCTGCCCGCTCCCTCTTCCCAACTTCCTGGGCAACTCACCCGCCAAGGGCGGTGTCTACCCAGCTAGGGCCGAACCCCGCCGGTCAGGCAAGCAGGAGTGACGGACTCCAGGTCACCACACAGTAGGAAGCTTCACCCCCTCCGCTCTCCAAGGTAACAGAGCGTCTTCCCCTAGATTCCGACAACCACCTGACTTCCGCTTCCGGCAGACGAACGGGGGCGGGGCTGCCTGTCAGGTCTCGCGATATCTAAGACTCACCGTGCAGACTTTTTTTGTTGTTGTTCTTTTTTGCAGCGAAGCGTTTCTTCAAACTCTGGCGAGACACACGGAGCTCAACTAGACGTAGTCAGGGAGCGGGCTAAAAGTAGATGATGCTCTCCATGCGCTTTCAGCCTTCCTGGTGACGGCTAGAGACGGAAGTTCTGGGAATATGCCGAGGAGGGGAACGCTACCTCGGGCTGCCTCCTCCCCGAGGCTTCGTGGAGGACGTGAGGTGAGCGCTGGCCGCGAAGTAGACACGCCTGGGTTACTTCTGCCACGCGACACTTTACCCTCCCGCCCGGGCAGGTCTTGTAGTAAAAGTCCCATTGTCCGTTTTGTACGTGTTTTTGCAGAAACTCACCCACTCTCTGCTCCAGCTTCAGTCGTCAGTATCCAACTACCTCCAAAGGTCTTGACCGTTAGTTCTCGAATGTTCCCCAAGTGTATAAACGCTTACTATCCCACACACAACTTGGCCAGTTCCCTCCCAAATTGCTTCGTAGACGTGCACCTGTTTTTGTTCGTGCAACCAGCTTGGAAACTGGAATGTCAGACGGGATGCCTTTTCTTGCCATGCTCTGGTCAGTTGCCAAGTCCCGTCACTTGTGCCCCTGCGGTGACTCTGGCACCATCCATCCCCCCTTACCCACTGTCTCCTCCTAATCAATTCTCACCGTGCCCCACCAGAATGCTTTTTTTTTTTAATACTAATACCCCTCAAGAAGTGAAATGACTTCTCCAAGATAATGAAGCAAAAGGTCTCCTTAGCATCCCTGAACGGTGGGAATGCGAAACCTTTCTCATGTACCCTCCCTCTGCAGCACCAGTCCCTACCAGCCCACCTTAGAGTAGCTGCTGCGGGTTGAGTCATGAAGGAGAGCCCTGATTCAACACGTTCAGTGTCTCCCTGTTGCCTGAAGATTAAAGGCTAAATTTGTTCACTTGGATTCCAGCCTCTAACATGGTGTTCTGCTGTTGCCCTTCTCTGCTTCCTCTGTCAGTGGGTCAAACAGACCATGTGAAGTGCTTCTTGCAGGAACCACCCACTACGCTTCTATAGGCTGCTCTTGTCTTCCTCATTTCCAAATGTTGAAATTCTGTTCATTCTTTAAAGCTTTAACAAGTGGCATCTCCAGCTAGTAGTAATTTTACCTTCTTTTGAGAGTCCAGCATATTTTCTGAATTCATGTTTTCAGTTACTACCAATATCCAACTTTGAACTAAAACTGTAAACAGACCTTTATCTAATTCATTTCTACATTTTTGTAGTATAACTGTGCTTTTTTTGCATAAAATAAGCACTCAGCAAATATTTGCGGAATGAATGATGGAACTGTGAATAATCCGTGTCATGTTCTAGAAGCATTAACCTCACAAAAGTGTATAGGATATATGGATGGGGAGATTTGATGGTGTTGGGTAGTAGAGATGAGCAGCGTAAAGACCAAGGTTACAATAATTGAATAGTGATATCCTTAGTATCTGGGTAGATGATAGGAGGAAAATATTGGTAGGAATCAGGGAGGGTTCCAATTCTTTGAGCCTGAGAAATTGGGACTGAAAAGTAATATCCATAGAGTAAGTTAGTTTTAAGGGGAAAATGAGCTCAAAGTTCAAATATATTTGTAAAATTTGAGATAGTGAAATATCTAAGAGAAAATTTCTAGGAGGTTGTTAGAATTACAGGTCTAAAGCTTAGGAAAGAGAGATATTTATTCCCTGACTATGTCGATGTGTGAGTCGTCCATGAAGAAACAACAGTTGAAATCATTGGCATATAGATGATTACTTCCAAGCTTAGGATGGTTTGACTTACAGTATTTCGACTTTGCAGTGGTACCGTGTGCATTCAGTAGCAATCGTACTTCAAGTACCCATGCAACCATTCTGTTTTTCATTTTCAGTACAGTATTCAGTAAATCACACAAGATATTCAACATTTTATTATAAAATAGGCATTATGACATATGATAGATGATTTTGCCCAACTGTAGGCTAATGTAAGTATTCTGAGCACATTTAAAGCAGGTTAGACTGAGCTTATGATGTTTGTTAGGTTATATTACTAATTGCACTTTTGACTTACAGTGTTTTCAGCATACAGTGGATTTATCTGGACGTAACCCCATCATAAGTTAAGCAACATTCGTATATGATTTTTCCAGTGGAGAAAGTATTTATAGAAAAAGAGCAGAAGGCCAAGGCCTATGCCTCAAGAAATATCCATGTTTAGGGGCAAAAATAGGAAATATAATACTTGAAGAAGAGAAATGTAACAGTTGAAAAACTAAGAAAAATGCTTTCCCACCTAGTATTGGGAGTCAGGATATTTGGAAAGGGGGGTCATGGTAGGCTAGTTTGCCTGTTTCCTTGTGCCTATTATGACATTATTTATAAGTAATAAGAATTCACCCAGAAAATAATATACAGTATCCCTAATCCCAAAGTCCAAAATGCTCCAGATCTGAAAATTTTTTGAGTGCTGACTTGATGCTCAAAGGAATCGGATTTTGGATTTCCAGATGCTCAATTGATACTTCTTTCTTTTATATGCACATACAGTATTTAGGAGTGTCTAGGCTCCTGAGAGTTTCTGTAAGCCTGTTTCCAATTTTCAAATAAAGTTTTTTTCCCATAATGTTTTCTCATACTCTCATATCAACTATTATATCTCCTTTTCTGACATCAGGAAATAATCTGTCTCATGAAGGAGAATTTTCTAGATGACTGACACCTTAAAGCATCAAACCTTTTCATTGGAACCATTTTTAATGGAAAGATATGTAAAATGTAGTATTAGTTCTATGATATAACCAGAATATATGGGCCATAATTTTTTATTTCTTGGCAACTAAAAGTCATTGTTAGATTATTAGTGATTATGTACTGATGGATAGTAATATCCTTGAGCCTGTTGATGTGTATAAGAAAGATTAATAGTTGCTTTTGCTGTCTCTGTTATCATTTCCCTCCACACTGGATATTAGTGTCTCATCTGAGTGTTTCATCTTCTGGAAATTTTATATGTTGACCTAATTTCACTGTAGTCTTTGTTAAGTTTTTAATTTTTTAATTATTATTATTTTTTGAGTTGGGTCTTACTATATTGTCCTGGCTAGAGTGCAGTGACATGATCACAGCTTACTGCAGCCTCAACCTCCTTGGCTCAGGCGACCCCTCTGTCTCAGCTTCTTGAGTAGCTGGGAATACAGGCACACACCATCACGTCTGGCTAATTTTTTTTTTGTAGAGATGAGGTCTCCCTATATTGCCCAGGTGTTGAACTCCTGGGCTCAAGCAATCTTCCTGCCTCAGCCTCCTAAAGTGCTGGGATTACAAGCATGACCCACCACACTTGGCCAAGTTTTTTTTTTTTGAATGAAGTATGAAGGCATCAAAATGCAACACCATGAAATTTCTTGTATTTGTAGACATTTTGTTTGACTTAGAAAGTCCTATTTTTTTTTAATTGTGGCAAAATATATATGACAAAGACATTTTATTTGACTTAGAAAGACCTATTTTTTTAATTGTGGCAAAATATATATGACAAAGTTTACCATTTTAACCATTTTTAAGTGCACAGTTCAGTGACATTAAGTACATTTACATTGTGTAACCATCACCACCATCCATCTCCAGAAATTTTTTCATCTTTTCAAATAAACCCTGCCATAACTTCACGTTCTCCTCTTCCTCTGGACCCTACACCAACCATTCTGCTTTCTGTCTTTATGTATTTGACTACTCCAGGTATTTTGTATGAGTGAGATCATACATTATGTGTCTTTTTGTTAATGGATTATTTCACTTAGCATAATGTCTTCAGGGTTCATCTATGTTGTAACATGTACCAGAATTTCCTTCCTTTTTGATGAGTATTGTTGCATTCTATATTTATACCATATTTTGTTTTATTCAGTCATCTGTTGATGGACACTTGGGTTACTTATTTTGTGAATAATGCTTCTGTGAACATAGATGTACAAATATTTGTTCAAGTCCCTGCTTTCAATTCTTTTAGACATACATCCAGAAATGGAATGACTGAGTCATATGGTAATTCTATTATTAATTTTTTGAGGAAGCACCATAGTGTTTTCCATAGCAGTTGTGCCATTTTACATTCTTACCAGCAGTGCACAATTATCCATAACTTTAAGTCTTAGTTTGACTCAATAATCTGGAGGCAAAACATGCTACCAGAAAGTCCTGCAGAATCCTGGTATCAAAAGAGCCCTGCTTTCTGAGGCCATTCATGATCTTGGACAATAACCACTTTAAAGACGTTAAAACTGCAGATCAAGAAGTTATATAATTTACCAAAGGGCACAGCTAGAAAATGGCAGAGCAGGATTTGGATCAGGTCTATAGTACTTTAAAAAGCCTCACATTTTCCTCAGTGAAACACTTTTCCACTTCTCATTCCCTATTCCACAAATCTTAAGTCACCGTAGACAACTTGTTATTCTCTACACCTGCTGATTATGTCTCTTGATATCCCCCTTGCTCTTGTTATTCTTTCAGCCTAGAATGTCCCTTCTGTATTCATGTGGCAAAATCCTACTTACACTAACAGCTCCCATCAGTTCATGCAACATTTCCTGATTTCCCCCAAATAGTCTCAACCATTCTCTCTCATCTCTGTGTCCCCAAAATTATGTTTCTTATTTCAGTAATGGTTCTTAGTCACAAATTCTAGCTATTATAAGTAAAAAGGAATTTCTTAAAGGCTATGAAGTAACATAGAATCTTGAGATGAGTGGCTTAGAGGCTTTTTAGCCAGGAATATCACCCAAACCCTAGATCACATCTTGAGACTACACCAGCAGGCACCCCATTGCAGCTGCCACACAGCCCAGACTCTTTCGCTTCATGATTTATATGGAGTCCTGGAAGGCAAGAACTCTGCCCTTGCAGCCTCCCTGCCAAAAATAAATTCCACAAGGTACCTGTTTCTTCACATTTCTCACCTTTTAAAGAATTTCTTGCAGATGCATCTCATAGGCAGAACCCAAGTCATATAGTTAGCCCCTAGCTAAAAGGAAAGCTAGAGTGAGCTTTTTCTCCTTGAAGTGGCAGGATTCACAAGGTAGTAAATTCTCTAAACAGAAAAAGGATATTCAGATGGCACTGGCATGGGATCGAGACCAGCCTGGACAACTTGGCGAGACCTCATATCTACAATAAATCAAAAATTAGCTGGGCATGGTAGCGCGCATCTATAGTTCCAGCTACTTGAAAGACAGGCAGAAGGATCATCAGAGCCCAGCAGGTCGATGCTGGGGTGGCCGTGAGCGTGCCACTGCACTCCAGCCTGGGCGACGGAGTGAAACTCCAACTCAAAAAAAAAAGCAAAAACAAAAGAGGGCACTGGTCAGCCATGAAACATGAATGTTATCCACTACACTCTCGTTATTCATATCACACTTTGTATTTGGTTAACTATATGCATAAAAATCACAATATTGAAGCATTGAAAGGGATTAGCTAGTTGAATCCTTTTTTTTAGTCAAGGTCTCACTGTGTCATTCAGACTAGAGTGCAGTGGCACAATCACAGCTTACCGCAGCCTTGACCTCCTTGGGCTCAGGTGATCTTTCTGCCTCAGCTTCCCAAGTAGCTGGGATTACGGCGTGTACCCAGCTAATTCTTTTTTTTTTTTTTTTTTTTTGAGTTGGAGTCTCACTCTGTCACCCAGACTGGAGTGCAGTGGCGGCTCCCAGCCACCGCAGCCTCGACCTGCTGGGCTCCGGCGATCCTTCTGCCTCAGCCTTCCAGGTAGCTGGAACTACAGGCGCGCACTACCACGCCCGGCTGATTTTTGATTTATTGTAGAGATGAGGGCTCGCCAAGTTGCCCAGGCGGGTCTCGAACCCTCAGGCTTACCCAGCTAATTCTATTTTATTTTTTGATGAGACAGAATCTTGCTATGTTGCCAAGGCTAGTCTTGAACTTCTGGGCTCAAGCAGTCATCTTGCCTCTGCCTCCCAAAGTGCTGGGATTATAGGCATGAGCCACCATGCCCTGCCAGAATGCTTTTTTTTTTTTTTTAAATACTGATACCCAAAGAAGTGAAATGACTTCTCCAAGGTCATGAAACTGATCAGTGGTAAACTGAACCTATGTAACTTTTAGGCATTCTAAATTTACTTAATAATTTTTTTTGAGTAAATCATATGCCAGACACTATTGTAGGACTGAATACAGGAGTAAATAAGGATAAAAGCCCTGCTATCGTGGAGCTTACATTCTTGTGGGGAGATAGAAATTTTAAAAGTGAATGTGTATGTGCTATGAAGAAAAATTAAACAGGGGAAGGGATGAGGGATAATGGGCTGTTATTTCGGATAGCATCATCAGGGAATGTGTGAATAAAGAGTTTTTATTATTTCAGCTCCTTTCTTCTTAAGGGGAAGCCCATCATACTTTCCCTTCCTATCAGGAATGTAAAAATTGAACACTTTATTTTTTTTCTTTGAGTTGGAGTCTCACTCTGTCACCCAGACTGGAATGCGATGGCTGTTCCCGGCCACCGTAGCCTTGACATGCTGGGCTCCGGCGATCCTTCCACCTCAGCCTTCCAAGTTGCTGGAACTACAGGTGCGCACTACCACACCCAGCTGACTCTTGATTTATTGTAGAGATGAGGTCTTGCTACGTTGCTCAGGAGGGTCTCGAATCCGCGGGCTCCCAAAGCACGGGATTACAGGCTGAGCCACCGAGCCTGGTTTGAACACTTTATTGTTAGCATTTATTCCTGCGTGAGTAAAGGAATCTGTCTCCCTTCTAGGACAAGGCAGATGTAGCCAAGTTTATAATTCTTAGACTATGTCTAATGGCAAAATGGAACTTCTGTGCCATCGTTTGAGTTAGAATTATAGACGCTCAAATTGTTCTGCTTCTTTGTATTGCAGTTTTCAAACTACCTTCCCCTTCGTGAACACACTCACCATGCTCCACAGACACAAGCACATGGATGAAAATCAATAAATTACTAAATAAAATTTTTATTTATTTATTTTTTTATTTTGAGTTGGAGTCTCACTCTGTCACCCAGACTGGAGTGCAGCGGCTGCTCCTGGCCACTGCATCCTTGACTGCTGGGCTCCGGCGATCCTTCCACCTCAGCCTTCCAAGTAGCCGGAATTACAGGTGTGGGCTACCACGCCCAGCTGATTTTTTGATTTATTGTAGAGATGAGGTCTCGCCAAGTTGCCCAGGCGGGTCTTGAACCCACGGGTTCAGGCAATCCGCTCACCTCAGCCTCCCAAAGGCGCGGGATTACAGGCTGAACCACCGAGCCCTGCTTAAATAAAAATTGTAAAACGACAGCTTTCCACTCACTTTTTCTTATCGGGGAAGAGCTCATTATATTTCCCTGCCCTGATTTTATGTTTGGCAAAATGGGAATAATTATCCTTGCTACATCTCTGCTTCATAAGATTATTGTGAGAATTATTGCATATATAAAGTGCTTTGGGCCCAAGTGAAGAAAGATGCTATGTGAACACTAATAATTAAAGTTGTTATAATAAGTTCCATAAATGTTTACTCTCAAAGAAAACATTTCAAGTTATATGAGGCATTGGTTTAGATCACATCTCTACTTCTGTGCCTTTAATTACATGGAGTTGATTTGACTAGAGATTACAAAATTCTAATCCAGTTTACTTCACTGTCACCCTTCCACATAAGGAGTACATTGTGTAAGGGACTTTTTTCAAGAGTACAAGAAGTGAACTGTTGCAAGTTTGTTTGCCACTTGAGAATTACTGTTTACCGTAGAAGCCTGTTTATATCATTGAAAAAAATCACAGAAGGAAAGACACAAAGTCTTGGGAGTGAAAAACCTGTGAATCGGGCTTAATGGGTTGGAATGGTTAAGGTATTTTCCAGTTCTTAAATCTGTGATTGTGATATGAAGATGTTTTCTCTACTTTTTTCTAATATTTATTATATAAATAGTAGTGTAAAGTATGTTTTCTAGGTCAGGCGTGGTGGCTCACGCCTGTAATCCCAGCATTCTGGGAGGCAAGGCGAGAGAATTACTTGAGCCCAGGAGTTTGAGACCAGCCTGGGCAACATAGTGAGACCTACATCTCCATAGAGAAAACAAACAAAACAATAACAACAACCAAAAGAAGTTTTTTCAGTAATTTGATCTCAGGTTGCACAACATCTGCCTATTTCTATTCTATTTGTCAGAACCCATCCAAGATTAGATGATAGCTCTAATTAGTATCGTTTTGTGTTTTTTGTTGTTTTGTTTTTTGGGGGTTTTTGCGACTGATTTATCTGTATGCCCATTGACTTGTCATCTACTTCAGTGTTTTGGTCCTATCTACCGCTTCATAAAATATGCATGTCACACTTAAAAAGGACCTTGGAAAATTGTACAGAGCTTGAGAGTTCTCCAGAGCTTACTCTCAACCACTCCTTTCCCCATACCACCATGTTCTCTCCTCCAGATAATTTCCCAGAATTTTTTTTGGTAAAGTGATAGTCATAGTTTTGGTGTGAGAGGCATTTTTTAAGCACTCAAAAGTGGCTTGAGAAAGTCAGAATCCTTACCTGAGGGTGAAAATCTACCTTTTTGTTTTTGTTTTTTTGAGTTGGAGTCTCACTCCATCACCCAGGCTGGAGAGCAGTGGCATGCACACAGCCACTCCAGCATCAACCTGCTGGGTTCCCATGATCCTTCCGCCTCAGCCTTCCAAGTAGCCAGAACTACAGGTGTACCGTGCACTACCATGCCTGGCTAATTTTGTATTTATTGTAGAAAAGAGGTCTCACCAAGTTGCCCAGACTGGTCTCGAACCCGTGGGCTTAGGCAATCCACTTGCCTTGGCCTCCCAAATCGCTGGGATTACAGGCTGAGCCACCAAGCCCGGTCCGTCTACTCATTTTAAGAAGGTAAGCCTTTTGGGTCTCAATCCAAGAGTGTTGGAAAGCCTACTGTTGTTTGTAACAGGTGGCTTGTTCTATACCCTTATTTGAAGCCAGTAACCTTGCCTATTAATCTTTCAAAAAGAAGGTACAAAAATCTTCATCTTAAAAAGATGTTCAAGAGATGCAGATATCTTTAACATAGGGGAGTGTGATATAAGGAATAGAAAGAACACCAGGCAAGAAGTCAAGAAATTTGAGTTAAAATTTTACTCCCTATGGATTATCAGGCAAGTCACTACATAATTGAACCTTAGTTTTCTCACTTTGTTTCTTACTTCACAGATAAAATTGAAGCTTCAGTGTTAATTATCTTGACTTCCCAATCCCATACTTAAGAGTTTTACCTTCTTCCTCTTCTCACCTTTTGTCTTCCTGTGTCTTTGCTCAGTGCACCCTTACCTCTTGCAAGTTGCTCTTGAAGTTGTTCCTTCTCTCTTCTGTTTTTAATTCTCCCTCTTTACTGGCTGCTCCCACCCCCAAACTAGCTCAAATTTCATCAGTTTCAAAACCAATACCCTGCCCTCAATCCTGTACCCTCCCCTGAATATCCTGGATCTCCTTTCCCTTACAAGGTATGTCTTTTACAAAGAATACTCCACTTCTGCAGTTTGTACCTCTCTACACTACAGCCAGGTTTCTGCCCTTGAACACTCCATGAAAACCTCTCTGACTTCTCTAGGGCCAAAATTTAAGACTCTTCCTAAAATGTTCAATTTATTTCATATCTGTGCAGCATTTAACACTTTTATTTCCTTCCTCCTTTAAACCTTCTTCTCACTTTGTTTCCAAGTTTCTTATGATTCTTTTCTGGCCTGGGTCATTGTTTTTATTATTATTATTGTTCTGTGTCTTTTGTTTTGTTTTGTTTTGAGTCAGAGTCTCACTCTGTCACCCAGACTGGAATGCAGTGGCTCGCTCATGGCCACCCCCAGCATCGACCTGCTGGGCTAAGGGCATTCTTCTGCCTCAGCCTCCCAAGTAGCCAGACTACAGGTGCACACTACCACTCCTGGCTAATTTTTGATATATTGTCTCACCAGGTTGCCCAATCTGGTCTCGAACCTCTGGGTTCAGGCAATCCTCTCACTGTGGCCTCCCAAAGAGCTGGGGTTACAGGCTTGATCCACCACGCCCAGCCTGTATTTTATGTGATGGTCAGTCAGGTGCTGCCACAATAGGAGACAGGAGAGGCTCAGAAAAACAAAGTTTATTATACTCACAGGTCCTGGAGTTAGGCACAGCATGCCATGCAGAAACACATAGGGAAGACACCAGGGTAATCAGGAGGCAGAAGACAAGAGCAAGGGGAAAACATTAGGCCAGAGCTTTTATTGAGATCTGTGAAAGGCAAGGCAGGTCAGGGTGAACAGTTTAGGACTGGCTAGTGTAAATAATTTCAGAGGGCTTTTAACTATAGTGGTGGTCCCTAGTTGCCTGGTACCTGGCCCTGGGGTGATTTAGACAGAGACAAATTGAAGCAGAACTTTGCCAGATAGAAGGGGCATGGCTCTTGATTGGTTAGCTGTATATCAAAGGCATGCTCCTGACTGTGCCCTTTGTTAGCTCTAAGCATTGGTTAACCCAGGGATGAGCATTCTCTGCCCAATCAGAAAGATTGTTTAAGATGTCAAAACATCATAATATACAGAAAATTATATGTACGTATATAGACACACAAACATATATATGCATGCATACAAACAATACACGTATCTGTATCTCCTTGGCTGGCTCCTCATTCCTCATCTTCTTAAATGTCGGTGTTCCATGACCCTGTCTGTACTCTCCTTGTGTTACCTATGCAGATTGTCTCGTTTATGACTTCAGCTCCCATTTCTGTGCTGATGACTCAACAACGGATATCTCTAGTCATCCATCACATCTGAGCTCTAGATTCATAAAAACTCCTGCTTACTAGAAATTTCCATCTCAATGTCCAACATGCATCTGCAGCATGTATCTAAATGTGAGTTCATCTTTCTGAACCTGTTTATATGCCTCGATTTCCATTTTCAGAGACTACTTCTAGTTACCCACGCCACAGACCTGGCAGCCATCCTGGACTTTTCCATCTCTCTCACCCTACACACTCAGTCCCTCCCTGAGTCCTGTAGATTTTAGCTTCTGACTATCTCTTCAGTTTGTCTACTCCTCTTCTTTCTTTCCTTCATATTATGCTCTTAGTTCTTGTCCTCATCGCTTCTCAGACACACCATGGTGATAGCCTCTAACTGGTGAGTCCCTGTATCCACCCTTGCTCCTCTTCAGACCCTTCTCCACCCTACTAATAGAGTGTTCTTCCTTTATTATTGTGAAACATAAGAAAATAATAATAATATAACCAATTCTTGTGTATCTACCAGCCAGCTCAGAGTAGGTTCTTTCCAAAGCACAAACTTGATTATATAGCCCTTGATTCATTCACCTTTCAGTGATTCCTCATTTCTTCTAGGATACAATCCAAGATCCTTTTCTTGGAATACACAGCCCATCAAGATTTACTTCTGTCCTGTCTCTTCAGTCTCACCTCTTGCCACTCTCCCTAAATGGACTAAGTACATACCCATATCAAACTGTTTCAAGTTCTTGGAAGACTTCATGCTACATTGTACACATGCTGTCCCTTCTGTCTGCAGTGACTCTCCACTGTGGTCTACCTGGTAATCCTTAGCCTACTGTGTCATCTTCAGATGGTGCTTCATAATATACCCCCACTGGTCCTTCATAATATACCCCCCACTGGTCCCTATCTCTAAGTTGAACTAATCATTTCTTCCTTTATATCTTTCATGTATCTAGTCATGCATTTATCAAAATGAATTGTAATTTTTTTATAATTATAATCTACCTAAATTATAATCTCCTTGAGGGTAATGCTGGGTTTTTCACATCTTTAACAATCAGCATAGAGTCTGGCAACCTGATACATAGTTGGTACTCACTTAATGTTTATTGATCTGGCCTCTGCCTTCCTCTCCAGTTTTATCTTTGACTGATCTTTTCTTGTTTCCTACCCACCTCAGTAAACACTCAAGTGTATATAAAGACTCAGCACTCCTCCTGTGCCTAACACATTTGTTCCCTGGGCACCTGTTTATCACATAAGCATTCACATTACTTCACTGAATATGTTATGATGTCGATCTTCCCTGCTAAAATGTAAATGCCAGGAGTCCAAGACCACACGTGATGTCTCTGTATCTTAGCCCCCATGTGATGTGTCTGCACTTAACCCTGGGGCTGAAATATTTCTGGCAGTGAAGTGACATTTATGAACATATGAATGAAGGACTTATACTTGCTAATTTCTAAGGTCTCCTCCAACTCCAAAACTGTATGATTTAAGGTTCTGAAAATTGTGATACAATCTAGTTTTCTCTGAGCAGATGGTCAGAATAGTTGAAGCATCAATTTAAACAGTTGGCAAATATAAAGGTAAACATTTAAGAAAGTGAATCAGAACGAAGGTGAATCCTCCAAAAGCATTGGAAACATTAACAAAATTGCATATCCAAGCAGTCCCAGGCACCCTCTTTGCACCCATGGTGGGTTCCATATGTTCCCTCCAGTAACACATGTGCCTTGAGAGCTTCTCAGAAAGGTGTTTAACAACCTTCCTGTGACTAAACTCCTACTGGCTAGAAATAAGTTACAAACATGTTATTTCTCTGCAGCAAAAAATACTTTTTTTCCTTTAGTGTTTTACTTTAATTTGAACTAATTACAAAAGTAAGATCATTTGTTTAATGTTTTGTTTCTGTTCAGAGAGAACTCTAGAAAAAAACCTTAATCTAAAGATTCTTAGGATTTTTCACTCCACAAGCATTTATTGCTGTGCAGTATATTCCTAGGCTTAGTGTTGGGGGAATGGGGAGAGTTAAAAAAATGTGGAACACAAATCTTAAGATCTAATTCAAGAGTCAACCAGAAGATAGTTATGATGTAACATATACATTATGTAAAATAGTGCATGACAACTTGATGGGGTGCAGGAAAAGATAAAACCAACTGGATACATAAGTTTGGAGGTACTTCTGAGTAAAGAAGAAATCAGAAGAAAGTGAAATTAACCAAGAGAAATTTACCGAAGAACATGATTCTGTAACAAGCATATACACAGATGTATGTGTACGTGAGCATATTCTCTCTCTCTCTCTCCTCTCTCTCTCTCTCTCTCTCTCTCTCTCTCTCTGTGTGTGTGTGTGTGTGTGTGTGTGTGTGTGTGTGTGTGGAGTATGAATTTTGGGGTGTGGAAGATAGAGACTGGCCGTTCTTCTATTGAATACTCCAGATCTGCTCCATTTCCCTGCAGGCCAATTAACAGAACTATTTGCTAGTCCTCTCTTCCAAGTCCCCTCAGAGAGTCCCTGCATAATCATCCAGTCATGTTTGCAATATGAGCTGTGAACCTGACTTACCTGGGGAAATGAGTCTCTCTCCTCAGATGAGAGCATATTCCAATTAGACATTGTTGAAAATTGACTCTGTTTTCCTCCTGTCAGGTAGAAGTCTACTCCTCCTACATGTGTGTGGGGAACTTGTGCTCTGTGGAGATTTTTAGCATTTTTAGGTGGAAAGGGCATTGGCTTTAGGTAGATGCGATGAACTGAGTGACTTTGGCTAAAATACTTCTCCAAGGCTCAGTTTCCTGAGATTATAATGACCTATTGTTTTCTATAGCCTAGATCATAAGCATTAACAAATGTTTGTTCCTCACTGTTTTCCAAACCAAAATAAAACATTCTGACTTGACTGATTTGAACAGGAAGAGATTCTGATATGGTTTGTCATTGTCCTGTGAAAACAGCCATGCTAAAATATGAACATGACTACCACTACCACTAAGTAGTATATATTGATCATTTAGTACAAGCCAGGCACTGTGAAAAATTTTGTATTTTCTCATTTTAATGCTCATAATAACCCCACATAGGTACACATTATCCCTCTTTTACAAACGAGACTTGGAAATAATAGGTAACTTGCCCAAGATCACACAAGTAAGCATATAAATGGGATTTGAACTCAGCTCTCTCTCCAAAGCCTGTGTTTTACCCATAGAAGGCATATCAAGGAACCTTAAAAAAAAAAGTTTGAGCCGGGCTTGGTGGCTCAGCCTGTAATCCCGCGCCTTTGGGAGGCTGAGGTGAGTGGATTGCCTGAGCCTGTGGGTTCGAGACCTGCCTGGGCAGCGAGACCTCATCTCTACAATAAATCAAAAAATCAGCCGGCCATGGTAGTGCGTGCCTGTAATTCTGGCTACTGGGAAGGCTGAGGCGGAAGGATCGCCGGAGCCCAGCAGGCAAAGCTGCGGTGGCCAGGAGCGGCCACTGCACTCCAGTCTGGGCGACCGAGTAAGACGCCTACTCAAAAAAAAAAAAAGTTTGAGCTGTAGTTCTGAGAAATAGGAGCTGTTTGGCAGGCTAGTCAAGATTGCTCTCTGGAGAGAATGCAGATGCTCTGTGGCATTGATTGAAGCAAGATCCATTTGCTTTCATATTAGACATTGTTCAAGCCAGAACTTGGAGTCTGTCAGGGTTCAAGTAACAACTTGGACCTAGTTCATAGTTACTTTTACATTGGTTTTTATTCTTGAAACAGGAGAAAGGAAGTGCAAGATATAAATTAGACAAGGAGGCAAGGAGGGCCCCCTGTTTGCCTATCTCTTTTGTATCCTATGGAGTCGTACCTAAAGTTTGGTGTGCCTTGAGAACTCACATAGAGTAAGATGTCCACCAGGTTTAAAGCATATCGTACTGTGGGTTCACTGCTTAGTGCCCAGAGACAACTTCTACCTCCATATAAAGCAATCATTCTGCTACTTATGAGGCCACATTTCTTGGGGCTAATATCTACATCCTAGGCCTTGAAATTCCTGCTGTGCCACCACTTGGCACAATCTCCATTTCCCTGCACCTTTACTGCAGTGCCGAAGAATTTTCTACTTATGTCCACTTGGATGCTTTCCAAGGTGGACTTGGCCATGGCCTGGAACAGACACACAGGCATAAATTTGCACTCTTTTGTAAAACTTTAAGGATGCAATTTGTATTCTTAGAGGGCCACCCACCTTCAGGTAGAGGTGCAGGAGTTCTTGGATAGCTAAGGTCAAAATTCTGTTCAAAAAAGAAGCTCTGATAGAGACAACAGCTGATCCCTGATTGCCTAGGATAGGGTGGGAGATGGATTGACTACGAATGAGCATGATGGATCCTTTTGGGATAATGGAAATGTTCTAAAACTGGATGGTGGTGATGACTGCACCCTCCATAAATTTACTAAAAATCATGAATTGTACACTCACATTGGGTGAATTTCATGGTATGTAAATTATACCTTAGAGAGACAGTAAGACAGGAGGAAGTGAGGAAGGAAGGAAAAAATGGAAGGAAGGAGAAAGGAAGCAAACCAGCTCTGAATCAAGCTTGAATATACCTTGAAGCACCTAGGTGAAACTCCAGGGCAATGGGTCACAGAAAAGAAGAGCAGATTTTGACCTAGGAAACCTTAGGCGCAGGAGTTAATGATTAAAATCTTAGTGTCCAGAAGTCTAACTTTGAGTAGTCTGCCTCCTGAAGTACTGCTTGGAAAGATGGCAATCATAATATTACTAATGTCTGTTGCAGAAAAAGCTAGTTTCCTCCCCCATCCCCTTATTAGTTCTTGCCTTCTTTTCACAGTAGAGAAAGGGTTTTGAGGCACTGGTCCAGAACTGGACTGATTTTTAGCAGAGTCAGAGATTAATAATAAGAGCCACAGTTTCTTGCTTCCAGGAATCCTCTAAAATCTGTTTGAAGTTTTAAATAAATTCTCCACAGTAAGAGTTGCTGCATCTAAGGAGAAATATCAAAGTAAGGATGCCTGTCCAGCCAGGCTGGGGGACCTCAGTGACACAATTACTGGCATGTTTTTGAAAATGGTGTCAAAGCAAAAAATATGACACCTTTAGTGGCTCCATCTCCCCAACAGCTTCTGTCCATCTATCTCTGCATCTATGCCTCTGCGCCTATGATGCCTGTCTCTCTCTGTCTCTGTCTCTCTCTGTGTGTGTGTGTGTGTGTGTGTGTGTGTGTGTGTGTGTGTGTGTGTGTGCGCGCGTGTGCACCTGTCCCCCCCTTCTCTCCCTCCTAACCCCGGGGTTCAGAATTCTTGAGAGAGAAAGGACAGGAATCATTGGTGTTAGAACAATACCCAGCACCCCACGGAAGGTTAGGACTGCAGGAAGGAGCCTCTACTCCACCCCCTATAATTTTAATTACCTTCACCTGTGCCATGATTCAACTGCCTCAGCTGAAAACATCCCGAAATCTAGAATTGCTTATTATCAAAAATTGGCTTATGTTAACCAAGTTCATGATGTTTTCAGTAAAACAGATGCCAGTTTATTTACAGTGAGTGCTTGAGCCCAGAAGTTTGCGACCAACCTGGGCAATATAGCAAGTCCTCATCGCTACAAAAAAAAAAAAAATCAAGAAATTAGCTAGGCGTAGTGGTGCATGCCTGTAGTCCCAGCTGCTCAGAAGGCTAAGGTGTGAGGTTTAAGCCCAAGAGGTCGAGGCTATGATGAACCATGATCACACCACTGCACTCCAACCTGGGTGACAAATTGAGATTCCAAGTAAAAAAAAAAAAATGCAGTAAGGCACACAGCTCATCCCTGAATGATTTCCTTCATATCAGTGATCCAGGGAGCCTCTTTCCTCATGTCTGAATATCTGGGGGCTACTGAGGGCCATGGACTTTCCCCCTCTGCATGCCCAGCATGGGCTCTAGAACACAGCTGGTGATTAATAAATATCTGCCATATGGAATTTAATTTTGGGTTTTTTGTTTTGTTTTGTTTAGTCAGTCTCTGTCGCCCAGGCTGGAGTGCAGTGGCATGATCAACGGCTCACTGCTGCCTCCACCTCCTGAACTCAGACAGCTGACTTCATTATAAAGGAATTTCATCTCAGAGGATTTACCTAGCACGATACCACTCCACTGCATTTAGTGTGTTCTCATGTCCTTTACATTTGAGATGAATGCTATGAAGGATTCCAGTATGCCACAGGTAATAATAGCAGACACAACTATAGACTGTCCACTGCCAATCCTGAAATAGTTGCTTCAGCAGGAAGAACAACAGTGCTGTCATTTACCAAGTTGTATGAGAAGCAAGGATCAGAACTGAAGATAAAAAAAGAGTTATGAGTCAGTGAAGGCCAATTTGGCTTTGATGGTAATGTGAGGCACATTATTAGGTCCATTTTTAGGGAAAAGTATATTGTTTGGGAAGGAAGTGTCCTGTCTATTTGTCAGAGCCCAGGTAGTAAGATCACTAGTGATGGGGGACCTCTTCTCAGGCTGCAAAACATAGGCCTCTCTCTTGGGCCTCTCAAATTGTCTGCTGATCCAAATACTCTGTCTTTCCCCTGCCTCAGCCAATAAGAGTTTCTGGTCTGAGGTTGAGGAGGGTTTGCTCAAAATTCTTGGCTGCCATAACACTACTCTCTCTGAGGTCAGTGTACCCTGGACTCTGCCCTTGACCTCTTCTCATTCCAAGTGTTCTTTATGTGCAATTGTATCTATTCCCAAGACTTCAACTACCACCTATATATTGGAGCCTTTATCCCTCAGTTACAATGTATGACCCTCACAGTGTTTGGGCATCAGTATTTTCTGTATGATAATCTTTTCCAACCTCCATCTGTTATCCTAGGTTTCTTTTCATTCTGCTACCATGTTCAGTTCAATTCAATAGACATTAATTGCATGTGTTTGGCAGGCATCTTCTATAAGTGTCGAGGATATAAAGTTTTATCCTATTTAAGTGAATGTCACTCTATTTCATTTGTAGGGTTTATTTTTAATTATTATTATCCAGTAATAGTTGAAATCTCTAAGGTCTTAACTATCAGCTACTTCTCTTCCTATCCCTCCATCTTCTTTAAGCTTATCCAGTACTATGGTTTCAGTTTCATATAGATAATTTTCAAACATAATTATCTGACTCCATGTATTACCTGTCTCACTCACTGTACACACTTGGATGTCTCTTTGTCTCCTTTAAACTTCTATTGTAGCTTTTATATTTGGATCTCTAAAGTGCAGAAGTGAATGGGGAGTGTTCTGTAGTGAGCAGGTATATGGAAACCTATCTCCAAAGACTAAGGGAGCTCAGAGGTTGAAAAAAAGAGGCTGAAAAATCCAGCTTCTCACTGAGAAACATCTAATAGGAATTTAAGAACAGAACCAATGTCTTGGCGGCCATGAGATGGTAGAGCCCCACACCCGCTTTCCAGAAAGTTTTCTTTATATAACGAGCTTTTAGTGTAAAACATATGCAGCTGGTTCACATCTTCAGCCTCTTTCCAAGACTCACAACTACTGGGAGAGGTTAGATAAGCTTCTTTATGAGGAGTTATCTATACCAAAAGCATTGTTTAAAGATCTTACTATTGAATACCTTAATATGTGGGGATCAAACATTGGTCATCATGGCAGTTTTGCTTCAAGATGGCATCACTCTTGCCATGCAACAGGCCATTTTCCTACAGGGAGATATTTTAATAAGTTATGATGTGTCAATCCCATGCAATTTTAAACAACTCTTTAAAATGCTTACAGGCCAGGCTCAGTGGCTCAGTCTGTAATCCCATCACTTTGGGAGGCTGAGGCAAGTAAATTGCCTGAGCCCATGGGTTCAAGACCAGCCCGGGTAACTTGGTGAGAGCTCGTCTGTACAATAAATCAAAAAATTAGCCGGGTGTGGTAGTGCACCCCTGTAGTTCCGGCTACTTGGAAGGCTGAGGCGGAAGGATCACTGGAGCCCAGCAGGTCGACACTGAGTGGCCATGAGCATGCCACTGTACTCCAGCCTCGGCAACAGAGTGGGACTCCAACTCAAAAAGATGAAAAAATAAAAAATAAAATGCTTACAAACAACTGTGGATAATTTTTCTGCTTCTCTATGTACTTTCTAAATTTTCTCAGTGAGAATTTCTTTTCTAAAAAGGAAAAAGGTAAGGGAAAAAACAAGCAATGTGATCAATTATGTCTTAGAGGGTAAGGTGGAAGAGAGGCAGCAACTTGCTGTCACCTTTGACAGCTTCACCTAGCCAGTTCCCCAAGATTTCTCACATCCTTTCATCTTAGATCTCTCTTTAGATCTACCTTCCACATAGCATGACTGTGAAGGTAGCTAAGATTATGATCAGCCTTGAAGCTGAAGCCTCTAGTTTGTCTCCCCCTGCTTTCTCAAAAGAAAGTACTTTTTTTTTTGAGTTGGAGTCTCACTCTGACACCCAGACTGGAGTGCAGTGGCCGCTTCCGGCTACCGCAGCCTCAACCTGCTGGGCTCCGGCGATCCTTCCTCCTCAGTCGTCCAAGTAGCTGGAACTACAGACGCGCGCTACCACACCCGGCTCATTTTGATTTATTGTAAAGATGAGGTCTCGCCAAGTTGCCCAGGCGGGTCTCGAACCTGTGGGCTCAGGCAATCCACTCACCTCAGCCTCCCAAAGGCGCAGGATTACAGGCTGAGCCACCGAGCCCGGCTAAGAAAGTACTTTTTATACTCTGAGTTGCCTAGGAAAAAGGGCGTAATCACTTCT
Source organism: Carlito syrichta (assembly GCF_000164805.1). Taxonomy (NCBI): domain Eukaryota; kingdom Metazoa; phylum Chordata; class Mammalia; order Primates; family Tarsiidae; genus Carlito; species Carlito syrichta. The sequence goes on along the minus strand of NW_007249750.1, from coordinate 788,165 downwards.
GTGGTCCCAAAGTACTTAACACTGTATGAAGTACAGTCTGAAATAATGGAATCCTATGTAGCCATAAAAAGGAAGCTATTTTTATTCCAATATAGAGTGGTCCCCAAGATAAGTTAAATAAAAAAGACTAACTGCAGAACATTGTGTAAGGAATATTACCATTTGGGTAAAGGAAGGAGAAAGGAATGTTTAATCTCTGGAAAGATGTATGAGTCTGGATGCCTCTGGAAAGGGAACTGTGTGGGAAGAGGGGTGAGAAGGAGACTTTTCACTGCAAATTCTTTTGTACCTTTTGAACTTCAAACTCTGCTTTGAGTCGGGTTCTCACCCAGTCACCCAGGCTGGAGTGCAGCAGCACAATCATGGATCACTGCAGCCTCAGCTTCCTGGCCTCAGGCGATCCTTCTACCTCATCCTCCCAAGTCGATGGGACAACAGGCACATGCCACCACGCTTGGCTAGTTTTTTTATTTTTTTGTAGAGAGATAAGGTCTTGCTATGTTGCCCAGACTGGACTGGAACTCCTGGGGTCAAACAATCCTCCTGCCTCAGCCTCCCAAAGTGCTTGGATTACAGGCACACTGCACCCAGTCAACCCTGTGAATGTTTTAGTAATAAAAATAAGTAAAATATAAATTAAAAATATATATGTTGAACTGGGCATGGCGGTTCAACCTGTAATCCCAGCACTTTGGGAGGCCAAGGTGAGAGAATTGCCTGAGCGCAGGGGTTTGCGACCAACCTGGACAACTTGGTGAGACCTTGTCTTTACAATAAATCAAAAAATAAGCTGGGCGTGGTAGTGTGCGCCTGTAGTTCCAGCTACTTGGAAGACTGAGGTGGAAAGGATCGCCTGAGTGCAGCAGGTCGAGGCTGCAGTGGCCATGAGTGTGCCACTGCACTCCAACTTGGGTGACAAAGTGAGACTCCAACTCAAAAAAAAAAAAGCCTGGGCTCGGTGGCTCAGCCTGTAATCCCAGCACTTTGGGAGGCCGAGGTGAGTGGATTGCCTCAGCCCATGGGTTCGAGACCCTCCTGGGCAACTTGGTGAGACCTCATCTCTACAATAAAACAAAAAATTACCTGGGCATGGTAGCACGTGCCTGTAGTTCCAGCTATTTGGAAGGCTGAGGCGGAAGGATCGCCGGAGCCCAGCAGGTCGAGGCTGCGGTGGCCGGGAGCGGCCACTGCACTCCAGTCTGGGTGACAGAGTGAGACTCCAACTCAAAAAAAAAAAAAAAAAAAAAAAAAAAAAAATATATATATATATATATATATATATATACACACACACACATATATATATGTATATATGTGTGTGTGTGTATGTATGTGTGTGTGTTGAATTTATTTGAAATAACCAAAATAGACAAATCCGTAGAGATGGAGAGCAGACTTGTGATAGGCAAGGGCTAGTGGGGAGAGGGAACGGGAAGTGACCACTTAATTGGGTATAGAATTTCCTTTTGGGGAGATAAATATATTCTAGAACTGGATAGTGGTGATGGTTGCACAATATTGTGAATGTACTAAATGCCACTGAATGTAGTAAATGCCACTTTTTTTTTTTTTTTTTGAGTTGGAGTTTCACTCCTTCGCCCAGACTGGAGTGCAGTGGCCGCTCCCGACCACCGCAGCCTCGACCTGCTGGGCTCCGGCGATCCTTCTGCTTCAGCCTTCCAAGTAGCCGGAATTACAGGCGCGCACTACCACGCCCGGCTGATTTTTTTTTTTTTTTAATTTATTGTAGAGATGAGGTCTCGCTGCCCGGGCGGGTCTCGAGCCCGCAGGCTCAGGCAATCCACTCACCCCAGCCTCCCAAAGGCGCGGGATTACAGGCTGAGCCACCGAGCCCGGCTCTGTAAATGCCACTTTTAAATGGTGAATTTTATGTGATGTGAATTTTATCACTATTATATGTACACATATATTATATATATACTATGTCTTTTTGAATGAGTGAATAAATAAAATGCCTATTATATTTACAAATGTACATTTGATGGCCTGCCTTTGCAATTAGATATCTCTGCTTTGCAGAGTTTTTAATGGAAAATTCCAAACATACAAAAGTGGAACAGCATAATAAATCACCACTTACCACCTATCTTCAACAATTGGCAACTCATGGCCAATCTAAAAATCTAACTCCAATTAAACCCTGACCCACTTTCCCACACCCACTGGATTGTTTTGTAGCAAATTGTAACTACTTCATAATGTGTACCTAAAAGCTAAGAGCTCTTTTTTAAAAACTTACTTACAATACATTATCATACCCCCCCAAATTGCTGTTTCTTAATATTATCAAAGAATGGCATTCAGATTTCACAGATTACCTCACAAACATCCTTTTAGAGTTGACTTATTGCTCTGTGGTTTTAAAGAGACCCAACTACTTTTCCCAGAACTGACCTAACTTCTTTCTCAGCCATTATGCAATCTTGAGGAAGTTGAAGTTTCTTGGCCAAAGTTGGACAAGATGCTATTAAAGTTCCATTCATACTTAAACATTTTCTAAAGAGTTTCTGAGAAACATACTTGCCTGTTGTGGCCCACACTGTGTGGCAGTAGATATCAGTTGTGAAATGCTAGTGAGATCATTGAAATCTTAATTTGAGAGATCCCAGGTTAGCCTTGCAATTCACCAAGAGGAACGTCTTCATTCTCTCTGTTGGCTATTAGTATCTTAACACTCCCAACCTTTGTTTGATACAGTTCTGGATGACCCTCCTCTTCCTGCTGGAGATTCCTTAGTACAATTCACTTTTGTACATTGTCCAAACTAGTATCATAGATTGTCAACCTCCCTAAGAGAGTCAAGGAGAGGTAGGTGCACACTGGCATTACAGGTTACAGCTAACTGTCTTAAAGGAATTGTGAGGTTCCTCCCCCACCTTTTATTCTTTTATTATTTGTGTGTGTGTGTGTGTGTGTGTTTATAATGCACTTACTGACCCACATGAGCACGTTTCTATGTAACCTGTTACAAGTCTAACTTTTTCTTTTATTTTCCTCTTTCTCCACATCTTAGTGAACTTTCCCCTTTATCCTGAGCCTGTTACCCTGGCCTATACCTCCATATTGCCTCCCAGATAGAACAATGAGTTCTAGAACAATGGCGCCCTTCAGTATTTTATTTTATTTTGTTTTGTTTTATCTTATTTTATTTTATTTTATTGTAATTTTTTGAGTTGGAGTCTCACTCTGTTGCCCAGGCTGGAGTGCATTGGCTCACTCACAGCTACCCCAGCATCGACCTTCTGGACTCTGGAAATCCTTCCTCCTCAGCCTTCCAAGTAGCTGGAACGACAGGCGTGTGCTACAGTGCCTGGCTAATTTTTGATTTATTGTAGAGACGAGGTCTCACCAAGTTGCCCAGGCTGGTCTCGAACCCGCAGGCTCAGGCAATCCACTCACCTTGGCCTCCCAAAGTGCTGGGATTACAGGCTGAGCCACCGAGCCCGGCCATTCAGTTTATTCTTACTCCTTCTATTCACCCCTTAATTCTACCATACACCCAATGAAAAGTTTGTTGTACCCTCTAAAGTGACCACTCATGTATCTGCTGGAAAATCAAACCCAGCATGGGTTTGGTATCTGCTGGAATGGGCTGGAGGACCCACCACTCTTTAGGATATAAGGCCTCCACTGCTTAATAATAATAGTTCAATGTGTGCCTTTATCTAATCCTCACCATAAAATATTTTGCAGATGAGGAACATGAGGCACAGGAAAGTTAGATAACATATCTGAGGTTAATAAGAAGGGAAATCCAGGTAAAAATTCAGACAACCTAATCACTTAACCATTGTACTTTCCTGCTTAACCTGAAGAAGTTATTTTTGCCGTTTTAGACACTTGTACCTCAGAGGGAGGAGTTACTAACCTGAGATCAAGCAAAATAGCAACTGCTTATTTCTTGTAGGTCAAGTTGACTCAGAGTAATAGTAGCCTTTATTTCAGCATTTCCTAAAATGTGTCCTCTGGAAAACTACCGAATTGCTAATAAATTCATCTAAGTTAGAAAATATGGTAACATTGTATTCATTAATTGGAGTTCCCTAAGTCCATATTGACATATTAAAGGTTCTAAAAACCAAAGAAACAAATATCCATTTCACTTTTTGCCCAGGATTTCCCAGACCTATAGATCATGGAACATTTCCCTGCTGCACAACACTTGTTGACTACCCATGGAAACACTGCTGTATGTTTCTACTTCACTACTTTCTAAGTGAAGATAAAGAGGTACTGTTTTAGAAATTGTGTTTTAATGAAAACAAAGCCTTCACTGAAAGGAAAAAACTTCCACATCTCTGGTCAAATGACATTTATCAGCCTGTTTTGCCATAACCTTTTCTGACTCATTGTACTGGGGTGGTTGTGGGAAGGGAGTGGTCATCCCACAGTTGTACCATTTGAAGTCACTGGGGCCTGCTGGAGTAATCTGAGTGTGAATGAATCTCCCAGGCTCCATTCAACAGGCTTGTATCAGAAGGGCTCCAAGGTGAAATTTTAGCTCTGAAAATTATATAGTTGGTGTCCAATGTCTTTCTCTGTAAACACTGACTTCAGATTTGGTAGATATAAGCTTCCTAACTTATTTCTATAAAATGACCCAGATGGATCTGAAGGTAGAATATGATGTCACCAGCTATCTGTAGTCATTCCCTAATTAATACCTGGCCAAAGAATACCTGCTTTTGTTTGTTTGTTTGTTCTAAGGACTCATTGTCATCCTTAGCTGTGGGGAAACAACCAGGGGATGGGGCTGCCAGATCTTGGGACCATCCAAGGCATTTGGCAGTAGGGGTGGAATTAAGAGGCAGCAAAGGGGCTTTGCATGGAGAATACTGGGGGAGGAAGAGCCAAATGTGCAGAAGCAGCAGGCCCACAGGAATCTTGGGGCCCAGTGGACCTTCAAGGGTTGGTGAAAGCAGCCAGTGGTGTCAGTAGCTCCTGGGAACATGTGATAACCTGGCTAGAGTTTTACCTTCACAGACTTTAGGTCAGCCCCTCCTTGCTAAAAGACCGCTTCAGTTCATTCTTTCCCAAATTTGCCTTTCATAAGAATCACCTTGCCCGGGCTCGGTGGCTCAGCCTGTAATCCTGCACCTTGGGAGGCCGAGGTGAGTGAATTGCCTGAGCCCGCGGGTTCGAGACCTGCCTGGACAACTTGGCGAGACCTCGTCTCTACAATAAAAAAAAATAAAATAAAATAAAATTAGCCGGGCATGGTAGCGCGCACCTGTAGTTCCAGCTACTTGGAAGGCTGAGGTGGAAGGATCGCCAGAGCCCAGCGGGTTGAGGCTGCGGTGGCCGGGAGCGGCCACTGCACTCCAGTCTGGGCGACAGAGTGAGACTCCAACTCAAAAAAAAAAAGAATCACTCTGGGCACTTATTAAACATGTAGATTCCCATACTCCACCCCAGAAATACTGAATCAGTATGTTTAACAAATTGTATGATTGATACAATGAAGTAAGCTTGGGGAAACGCTGTTCTTTCTTAGTTGTTTAAGGACTCTTATTCAGTAATAATGGGGTCAGTCCATTCCTCCTAATGCTTTTGTTCCCTGTCAACCAATTTTGTAGCCTGACTAGTGACTTCATAAGGGTTTTATGTCATTTCAGAAGAGATGACAAGAGCCTCATCCTTGTCTTCTTTAGGGTCTTTGGGCTCTTAGCCCCTGTGGTCAAGGTCAAGTCATAGCCTGAGGTTGGGTTCCAGCTGGAATAAATTTGTTTGCTCCCTTTTCTCTGGGTCAGCCTTTCCCTCTTGGTTTAATAAAAAGTAATTTTGGAAGAAGTGGCTTGATAGACTATATTGGTACCAGTTTAGCTTCTTTTATATTAAACCTCTTATCTGCTCTAATTAGCAAAGAGTGTTTGTGGGACAAATACTATGTACAGAATTAGGGATAAAAAGTAAACTTAGCATGTCCCTACTTTCTGGGTGTTTTTTAAAACCTGTTTGGGTTTGGGATGTTGGGTCCCTTCCTCTCACCATATATAAAAATTACCTCAAGATGGATTAATGACTTAACCGTAAGATCTCAACCTATAAAAAATTCTAGAAGAAAGCATAGGAAACACTCTTCTGGACACTGGCCTAGTCAATGAATTTATAGCCAAGACCTCAAAAGCAAAAGCTGCAAAAGACAAAATTGACAAGTAGGACCTAAACAACTCAAGAGCTTCTGCATAACAAAAGAAACCATCAACCAAGTTAATAGACAACCTACAAAATGGGAGAAAATATTTGCAAACTATGAATCTGACAAAGGTCAAATATTCAGAATCTACAAAGAACTCAAACAAATCAACAGGAGAAAAACTAATAACTCCATTAAAAAGTGGGCAAAAGGCTGGGCGCAGTGGCTCAAGTCTGTAATCCCAGCACTTTGGGAGGCTGAAGTGAGAGGCCTGCCTGAGCCCACGGGTTCAAGAACAAACTGGACAACTTGAAGAGACCTCATCTCTACAATAAGTCAAAAAATTATCCGGACATGGTAACACATGCCTATAATTCCGGCTGCTTGGAAGGCTGAGGTGGAAGGATTGCCTGAGCCCAGCAGGTCGATGCCAGGGTGGCTGTGAGCGTGCCACTGCACTCCAGCCTGGGCAATGGAGTGAGACTCCAACTCAAAAAAAAAAAAAAAGTGGCAAAAGGGCA
>NW_007249750.1:769289-781467 GCF_000164805.1 Carlito syrichta | reverse complement strand
CCCTCAGGCTCAGGCAATCCACTCACCTCAGCCTCTCAAAGGCGTGGGATTACAGGCTGAGCCACTGAGCCCGGCAAATAGACACTTCTTAAAGGATAACATACAGGTGGCCAACAAACATATGAAAAAATGTTCAGCATCACTAATCATCAGAGAAATGCAAATCAAAACCACTGAGCCCAGGAGGTGAAAGCTGCCTTGAGCCATGATCATACCACTGCATTCCAGCCTATGTGACAGAGTGAGACACCGACTCAAAAACAAACAAACAAACAAAATCTCACCACGGAATACTATGCAGCCATAAAAAAGAACAAAATAATGTCTTTAGTAGCAACATAGGTGCAGCTAGAGATCATCATCCTGAGCGAATTATCACAGAAACAGAAGACTGAATACCATATGTTCTCCCTAATAAACAGGAACTAAACACTGTATGCACAAAGATGGGAACAACAGACACTAGGGCACTCCTAAAAGTGGGTATGGGGGTAAGGGCTGAAAACTACCCACTGGGTACCATGTCTACCACCTGGGTGACAGGCTCAATAGAAGCCCAAACCTCATCATCACTCAATATTCCTTTGTAACAAACCTGCACATATACCCCTGAATCAAAATAGAAAAGAAAAAGTCTTGGAGGTGGATAGTGGTGAGGATTCTACAATAATGTGAATATACTTAATGCCACTTAACTCTACACTAAAATGATTAAAACGGTAAATTTCATGTTATGTATATTTTACCATAATTGAAAGAAAAAGCAATTTGGCTGGGTGCAGTGACTCATACCTATAAACCCAGATCTTTGGGAGGTGGAGGCAGGAGGATTGCTTGAGCCCAAGAGTTTGAGACCAGCCCAGGCAACACTGGAAGACCTCATTTCTACAAAAAATAAAAAAGTCAGACACAGTGGTTCATGCCTGTAATCGCAGCACTTTGGGAGGTGGAGGCGAGAGGATAACCTGATCCCAGAGGTTCAAGATCAGCCTGGGCAACTTGGTGAAACCACGTCTCTACAATAAATAAATTTTTTAAAAAAATTAGCCAGGTGTGGTGGCGTGTACCTGTAGTTCCAACTACTCGGAAGCCTGAGGTGGAAGGGATGCCTAAGCCCAGGTGGTAGAGGCTGCCATGAGCTGTGACTATGCCACTGCTCCAGCCTGGGTGCAAAAAACTTGTTCAGGAGACAGGAACTCAAGAACCAACTAAAGAAGACATTTACAAATGATAAACCAGTAAATGTAATGAAGCACATGAATTTGAAGGGATACTTGAGTAAAGTAGATCTCTCAGCCTTTGTGGTTTTGAAGGCGGTAAATAATTGGTCATTGGAGAATTATGCAAATGGAGGGATGGTATGTGTGAAGAGAGTAATAAATCCTATATAATAGAAAGCAATTTTCTAAAAGCGGGGGCGGGGGTCTGTTAAAAAAGCAACCCTCACAGTACCAACCAACCTGGGCACAGGAAGTATTTGCTGGGTAAACGAGGGGATGAGAGACCACAGAGAAAATGGTGAAGAGGGACGTCTCCGCGGGTGGGTAGGGACTGTGAGGGATCAACCAGCCTATCCATTTTGTGTGAATGGAGAGCTACTGTCCTTATTCGAAGTTATTTTCTGAAAACTATGCTGGTATTGTAACTCCAAAGTGACAGAAAGGAAACTCCTGGAAACCCCTGTAGGGTGAGCAATGGGAGTGTTGGTTAGAAATACATCTTACTGGTCTACTTATTCTGGGCCAACAGCCAAATCAGGCATCTCTGAGGTGGGCCTTGGAGCAGAAGCCAGGTCTTTGTGAAGAACCCAGCATAGACCTGGGCTTTGTGAAACAAAGTCAAAAGCCCACTGGTAAGCTGAGGTGAAGCAGGTAGCTTCCAGGAAAGGTGTTATATACCACGAGGACCCCAGATTTGTAGGAAGACCTCACTTTGAACGACTGGTGGATCAGCTGAGCTTTATGGGAGGCAAAGATTCTAGGAACCAGAACCACTGAGGCCTTCCAGATGGGGCCGAGGAAGACCGTAGGAGTGGGTCTGTGTGCCTGATAAACTAACATTGCCAGCCAAGCCATCTGCAGCGAGTCTGGCACTTAGTAGGCGTTCAGTAAATATTTCCCACACTGAAATGGATTGAAAACCCAGTTGTTTCTACTTTGTATTAATTTCTTTTTGTTTGTTTGTTTGCTCTTAGTTTACTGGCAAAGAGTTACTTTTTTTTTTTTTTTTAACCCGCGGACTCAGGCAATTCACTCACCTCAGCCTCCCAAAGCGCAAGATTACAGGCCGAGCCACCGAGCCCGGCTGACTCTTTTCTTTTAATCTCATTCTTTTTGTTTGTTTGTTTGCTCTTAGTTTACTGGCAAAGAGTTACTTTTTTTTTTTTTTTTAACCCGCGGACTCAGGCAATTCACTCACCTCAGCCTCCCAAAGCGCAAGATTACAGGCCGAGCCACCGAGCCCGGCTGACTCTTTTCTTTTAATCTCATTCTTTTTGTTTGTTTGTTTGCTCTTAGTTTACTGGCAAAGAGTTACTTTTTTTTTTTTTTTTAACCCGCGGACTCAGGCAATTCACTCACCTCAGCCTCCCAAAGCGCAAGATTACAGGCCGAGCCACCGAGCCCGGCTGACTCTTTTCTTTTAATCTCATTCTTTTTGTTTGTTTGTTTGCTCTTAGTTTACTGGCAAAGAGTTACTTTTTTTTTTTTTTTTAACCCGCGGACTCAGGCAATTCACTCACCTCAGCCTCCCAAAGCGCAAGATTACAGGCCGAGCCACCGAGCCCGGCTGACTCTTTTCTTTTAATCTCATTCTTTTTGTTTGTTTGTTTGCTCTTAGTTTACTGGCAAAGAGTTACTTTTTTTTTTTTTTTTAACCCGCGGACTCAGGCAATTCACTCACCTCAGCCTCCCAAAGCGCAAGATTACAGGCCGAGCCACCGAGCCCGGCTGACTCTTTTCTTTTAATCTCATTCTTTTTGTTTGTTTGTTTGCTCTTAGTTTACTGGCAAAGAGTTACTTTTTTTTTTTTTTTTAACCCGCGGACTCAGGCAATTCACTCACCTCAGCCTCCCAAAGCGCAAGATTACAGGCCGAGCCACCGAGCCCGGCTGACTCTTTTCTTTTAATCTCATTCTTTTTGTTTGTTTGTTTGCTCTTAGTTTACTGGCAAAGAGTTACTTTTTTTTTTTTTTTTAACCCGCGGACTCAGGCAATTCACTCACCTCAGCCTCCCAAAGCGCAAGATTACAGGCCGAGCCACCGAGCCCGGCTGACTCTTTTCTTTTAATCTCATTCTTTTTGTTTGTTTGTTTGCTCTTAGTTTACTGGCAAAGAGTTACTTTTTTTTTTTTTTTTAACCCGCGGACTCAGGCAATTCACTCACCTCAGCCTCCCAAAGGCACGGGATTACAGGCTGAGCCACTGAGCCCAGCTAGAGTTACTATTTTTAAAGTTGATATTTGATTCAGCTAAATTAAGCTGAAGAAGGGCTGATCCACATCTAGAACAGAATGGTCTCCTCTATACTGATGGCCAGGCATTCATTTTCACATGCTCCCTTTCCTCCCCTCGTGATTTCATTGATGTCTTCCTCAACCCTACCTCTGTCTGTTCAACATGCTCTTCTGGGGTTCAGTTGCTGATTTGCTGATGGCTCCCAAGTTTCCCTTCCAAAGTGTATACCTATGATATCTGTCTACGAGACATTTCCTCTTATCTGCTCCTCAGATTCCCACATCTCAGCATGTCCAAAATTACACTCATCATCTCACCTCTCTGACTTGCTGCTGCTCCTCTCCCTCCTGGATTCCATATATCCACGAGAGGTATCACTCTGCCTAATGTCTCCAGTGGGAAACTTCTGCGAGGCCCATGACTCCACCATCTTCTGAACTCATCTGTAGTTTTGTTGAGTCTATGTCAGACATGGCTCTGGAGTCTATCCTCACCTGTCTGAACCTGAACCACTTGAATATTCCAAATATATACACAGTCACCGCTCTGTTCTTCTGTTGCCAAACAGAGGGGAAATAATCCATAAAATTCCAGTCTCAGAGAGAGCTAGCAGGCTTTAGAATTAATTCCTTCTGCCCTGTGTTCACAAGAGATACTGCACCTCCTTGGCCTCACAAATTCCTTGGATTTCTTAGTTCTTCTCCAGAGCCCCACCTTTCATGAAAGTCCAGCCAATGAGCTAGAATGTCTTCCTTTTTGTTTCCACAAGTTCTCAAATTCCTGGGGCTCTAGGTCTCACACCTACTTCTCTTTGGACACTATGAGGCTTAGGGCAGTGGTCCTCAACCTTCACTGTACATTGGAATCATCTGGGAGTTTAAAGGATCACTGATGCCTGGGTACTCATTCTCTCTGGAGGAGGAACCCTGGCATTGGTATTTTGTCAAGGATCCCTAGGTGATTTTAATGTTCAGCCAAGGTTGAGAATTATTGGTTTAAAGCATGCATTTATACTCTCTATGCCATGCATCCTCAGAATTGTGCCTGCTCTCCAGCTCTCCAGATTAATGCTTTAGAGTTCTTCTCCAGGAGTAGCTTAACTTGAAATAACTCTACCATGTCTTTGACTATCTTTCATCCAAGAATTCATCCATATACTCTGTACCTGACAATGAGAAACATACAACTATGTGCTCATAATGGGCATCTATTGTGTTTTGGTCACCACCTCATATCTGTTTACCTTGATTTTCCTCTGGGTGTTTGCCCCAGTCCTACACCCAGTCCATGTCCTCTGTGAGACCTGCCTTCATATCTCATTCCTGTGACCCAGACTAAACCAATCAGGACATACCATTCCCCTGACCACAGTGATAAGCTCCGGAACGGGCCAAGGCCCCAGTGCAAGCTAGTCAGACACAATGATACTCAATTCTGAGACTTTTGTTTGTCCTATTTGGGAATTTTCTAAACTTAAATGTGATAGTGGAGCCCAGACTAGAGCTTATCTGTGGAGCTCAAACAGAACAACAACAACAAAAAAAACCCAGGGAGGGACCCTTCCCTTGAAGACCATAGTCTAGTGAAAGAGACTCACCTGTTGACACAGAAGTAAAGGTAATAATAATCAGTATGATGACTTAGGGCATCAGGGCAGCACAACCTGGATGCTCCTTGGGACATTTGCATCTGGTTGGGCTACTTGTGTGGTCATTTCTATTTTTGCCTCTTATAGTTGAATTCTGCTGGGAGACAGTCAGTGAGGTCCAAAGTCCTTTCCTCAAAGTAGCTGGATTGTTTGATGACTGAACCCCGAGGCAGCTGCAGCTTCCCAGACCCTGTATTGCAGGAGTTCCCTGATTTTTCCCTTACTCAGGCTCCCACCCTTACTGGAAGCTGATTAAAATTCCTCCTCCCCTTCTGCAGTCATGGTGTCTTGTTTAGATCCTCCCAACAAGCTTCTCCTGCTTCCAGTCTTCCACATCATTCTCCCTACTGCTGCCAGAGGAGCCAAGGCACAAATCTGATCACGCCATCCTCTTACTTCAAAACCTCTAATAGTTCCCTGTGACCCTTAGAATCATCTTCAAACTCCTAATATAACCCAAAGGTTTTTCACAAAGCGGTCCCAACTTACCTCTAGTCCCTAGCCACTTCCCACCACACACTTGAGCCAACCACCTGAACATTCTTGCCATTCCCTGTATGAGTCATGCCCTTTATGCCCCATGCCTCAGCATATGTTGGTCTATTGCTGGAAATGGTCTTCCTTCCCACATATCCTTTAGGACTCAACTCACATGGGCCCTTTTTGAAAGTCTTCTGCAGACAGAGCCAGGATCTCTTGGCACTTTATTTACAACTTGGTTACATTATATTTTGCTTGTTGTTGGAGAACACAAACTGGCTCAAAATAGGTGCTCAGTTGAGATTAAACAAATGCATGAATGCTATAAAAATCCTGGAGGCATGCAGGACAGATAGATTTAGAAAAGCTCTGGATGGGAAAAGTAGAGGACTGAAGGGATTGTTGGGAACCATTTATACCTCCCCTTTCTAAGGGCAGGTCCTTGGCTAGATTGGAAACAGGAGGGGCTGGGGCTGGTGGTAACATATTGCTCTGGTGCCACTTAAAGAGACAGCCCACATGTTCTCACTCATAAGTGGACCCTGAACATTTACCATAATACTATAAGAAAGGGACTGGCAGCAGTGGAATACTCCTGGGGATGGGGAGGGGGAGACACAATATCAATAAGTGTACTTGATTTCAAACCAGATTAAGTGAGGACCAAAGGGAGGCCCAAACTTTACTTGTACAATGACAGCTTGTATACCTAATCCTGAATTGTACCCCACATCTTTAAAAAAAACAAAAAAAGAGAGAGAGAGCCCATAGTCTTCTGTGATTCTCAAGTGCCCTGCAGAAGGATCCTGAAGCTATAGAGGTCTCCAGACACAAGTTAATATAATATCACCTGGCAGGAAGTGGTGGGGTCAGAGTTTCAGAATTCTCAAACTGACTTTGCTAAATTTTAAAATGTTGATTATATATGGACCATATGATCATATTAATTCAGTCACAATAAAAGAATGAAAATTTTGCCCTAGTTCCACCAGTATATCCAGTGATAATAATACCTATAATAGATCAAGAATGTATTATACTAGGGACTAAGTACCTTATAAGTACTATCTCATTCACTTATCTTAACAGTCCAATGAGGTATTCCTACTTTACAGATGAGAGAACTGAACCTCAGAGAAGTTGAAAAATTGCCCAAGGTCACAGATAATCAATAGCAGAGCCAGGACTTAATACAGGCCCATCTGACCACAGTACTCATGCCCTTACACTTCTGCCATCCTAATAAAATCAAACTTCTCATTTTCTATACTTCAAGGCCTTGTCTATATGTACTAATATTTTCATGTAATTATACACATAGCACAGCTGTAACTCAGATTATTTTGTGAACTTAACTTTTACATATATATTTTTTTTTGTTTTGTTTGTTTGTTTGTTTGTTTGTTTTAGTTGTGTCTCACTCTGTCGCCCAGACTGGAGTGCAGCAGCATGCTCATGGCCACCCCAGCATGGACCTGCTGGACTCTGGCGATCCTTCTGCCTCAGTCTTCCTAGTGGCCAAACTACAGATGCACGATACTATACCCAGCTAACTTTTTATTTATTGTAGACACAAAGTCTCATGAGGCTGCCTGGGCTGGTCTCTAACCTGCAGGCTCAGGCATTCACTGGCCTCAGCCTCCCAAAGTGCTGGGTTTACAGGGTAAGCCACCAAGCCCGGCCTATACTCTAATATAAGTTCTGTTGAGTCTGCCTCTAAAATATCTCTAGTCTGTAATCCATTTCCCTTCATCTCTACCCTTATCTTTTGTCTAGAGCCTCTTAACTGGTCTCCGTGCTTTTACTCTCATCCTTTTCTTACTCCTTCCCTATCAGGAGTGAATGATCTTTTAAAAGTGTTCTTCCTGGGTTCAGATACTGTCTAATTGTGGCATTTCCCAACCCATCAGTGTGTTCTCATTGCATTAGGATTATTCCCAAAGCTTTAACCTAACCAAAGGGCCCCTGCATATTTCTCCATCCTCATCTCCTGCTTTTGTATTTAACCCTTTGCATTCAGATGTGCCCTCTCAGAGGACATAAAGAGATTGCTGGTGATTATACAGGACAACTTATGCAAGTGAAAGTTTTTTTTTAAATGTATGTTTCCTTGAGATTTTCCATTCAAAAACAATGAAAAACCTATGCCCCATTTGAAATTTGTCAAGCTTTTGATCCATCAGTTGAGAAGTGGTTTTCAGTAATCACGAGTGCATCCTTCCACATTGTCTTCAAACAACAGACTGGACAATAAATTACATATTATTAACGTGGGAGGAAGAAAATGAGACCGCAGTGTCTTCTTGAATAGAAAAATACCAGGTGGAAGCACAACATGTATCCATGAACCTGCAATGCATGTTGGTGACTGTTTCACATGTTACCACATGTTAGAAAAATATAAGATATAAAATTTTGATTTTTTATAAACAAGTTCCTCGATGTCCAAAATTCCATTATAAGCCAAATATCATTATAATAAAATAATTGGTTCTAATGCTATACTATTTAATATGAAGTGATTAGTTTTTCACTATTTTGTAAAAAAGTGCAATTGATTTGCTGGTAGGTGAACTGCGAGATGTGTCCAAGTATATTAAAAGCAGTGCTGCTCACAGCTTACTAAATTGGTTTTAAGGCCAGGCATGGTGGCTACCACCTATAATTCCAGCACTTTGGGAGGCCAAGGCAGGAGGATCACTTGAGTCCAGGAGTCTGAGACCAGTCTAGGTGACATAGCGAGACCTCAACTCTCAAAAAAAAAAAAGTACAAAATTAGCTGGGCATGGTGATACATGCCTGTAGTCCCAGTTACTTGGGAGACTGAGGCAGGAGAATCACCTGAGCCCAGAAGGTCGATACTGCAGTGAGCTGTGATGATGCCACTGCACACTAACATGGGCAACATAGTGAGATCCTGATTCAAAATAAAAATAAATTGATTTCAAAACTTGTAATCTATATATTTTTTCCTTTCAGCAGCAAAATTAGGCTTATTACGTACATGCATAATGTTATTATTAGTGTGCTCAGATTTCTAGTATTACTGGTCCAGAGACTTCAAACATTTTTTTTTCTAACCATAAAAAGTCAGTTCTTTCAACTGCATATGAAATGAATGTCTTATTAAAGCCATTCACTAAATGGATAACTAGTAGGTATTATGCAGCTATTAGATATTTAAGCTCATATAGTAACATAGAAAAAATATTCTTTCAACAAATATTGATTACTTACTATACATCTGGCACTGTGTTGGGCATTAGAAACAAAGTGCTCAGCAAAACAGACACAGTCCTCTGCCATGGAACCATAAGACTGTGTGAAAGCTATTAATCAAATAATCACACAAATATATAATTGTAACCTATGACCTGTGTGAATAAAGGGACCTGATTTAGGTTGAGAAGGTGGTCAAGAATGGCCTTGTTGAAGACACATTTAAGAAGAGGCCTGGAGGCAAAGAGGCATCAGTCGGGGGGAAAGGCCAATATGGTTAAATCCTCAGGTATCACCTGATAAATTACTTGTTCTGCGTTCTACATGCTCACCTTTTGATGCTGCTGATGACTATATTGCATGGAGGATTTGGAATACAGGAGACTCCAAGACTATTTTCTTTTGAAATAAATTAGATTTAGAGAAAAGTTGCAAAGACAATACAGAGAGTTCTCGTAAGCTCTCATCCAGTTCCCCTATTAACATCTTAAATTCTCGTGGAACCAACATTGGTACATTACTCAACTCCAGATTTTACTTGGATTTCATCAGTTTTCTTCTTTCTGTTCAGGATGTAATCCAGAATCCCATATTGCATTTAGTTGTCATGTAGTCCCCTCTGGTCTGTAGCAGTTTGACAGTCTTGAGGTTTATTGATCAGGTACTTCGTAGAACATCTCTCAGTTTGGGTTTGCCTGATGTGTTTCTCAGGATTAAACTGGGTTTATAGGTTTTGGGGAAAAAAATATCACCCTGGTGAAGTGCTCTTCTCATCACATCCTATTGAGCAGATACATGATGTCAACATGATAGGTGATACTAACCTTGATCACTTGGATAAGGTAGTGTCTGTCAAGTTCTTCCACTGTAAAGTTACTCTTTTTCCCTTTCCATACTCTATTCTTTGGAAACAAATCACTAAGACACTAAGACCAGCCTACCCTCAAGTGGGAGTTGGAATAGGGCATCTCCTGGAGCAAGGAATAGCTACTGTAAGAAATATTTGCTTCTTCTTCACTGATTTACTTATTCAATAATTTATAGCCAATTGAACTCATGCATGTTTATATTTTGAGTTATAATTCTATACAATGTTATTGATTTTGTTGCTCAAATTGTTCCAGCTTTGGCCACTGGGCGCTCTTTCAGTGCCCCTGTGTCACTTCGGCATACCCCATCATTTAGTTTTTTCTCTTTCCTTCATTTCAGGATTCTTGAAAGGATAGACCTCACCAGTCATTTGGGCCATGGAAACCATGGAGATGGGATATTTTCCACAGAAAAAGCATTACGGTTATTGGCTTCCGTGGAGGGTCTCTGATAAGGAGATTAAGTGAATCTTCTCTAGGGAAGATTCCAAGATGATGAAATGCTGCTGGAAAGGATTACACCAGAAGATCAGACTGAGTAGCAGAGCTGCCTGGGAAAGCTCCCAAGAAGTAGGATCCAACCTGGGCCTGGAGTTGGGATTGAAGGAGAGGAGTAGCAGTCATTCCATAGGGGTGGCAGCCAGAAACTGTAGGAAAGAAGGGGACATCCATTTCCAAATCTTGTCTGATCCGCTGTTCTCTCCTCACCCAGAGTGACAGCCACTTTAGTCATGGAGTATTTAGCTTCATGTGGGCTCACACCTCCAGCATCGCCACTGACTAAAGGAGCCAGAATGATTCACCACCCCACCTGTTTAGCCTTGTTGCATCTTGCCAAGGTAATACGGGTGTGCCTTTTCCATCAGTAAAGCAAGAGGAAACAGAAACTCACATTCAGGGCTTGGGGCACAACTTGGCCCTTCCACATCGAGACTCTGTCTTCTGGTACCCTACTCCAGCTGAACTGGTTCCTGCTACTTACTGTCCTTCAGCTGACTTCTCTCCTTCACCTTGCCTGGAACACCTTCTCCTCTAGCACCCTTGCTCAGCCCTGGTCTTTGGAATTCAGCTTGTGGTAGGTGGACTTCCTCTGGGTTGAAGTGTTTGTCAGCCTTGGCTCTAAATAGACTCACCTGTGCTCATGGACCCGGCCAATTTTGTGTGTCTGTGGCTTGGCCTATTTGCTTATTCACGCAATCAACAAATATTTATGGAGGATTTTCAGGCCCAGTTCTAGGCCCTAGGGATACAATGAGCAAAAAGACATGACTTCGTAAGAGTTTGCAGCTGTCTGAGAGACAGATAATAAGCCAGTAATTTCACAATTATATAATACAAACAACAAGTGCAGTGAAGAAAAAAGTATGAGAGTTCACAATCACGTCTAGGGTAGTAGTAAAGCTTCCAAAGGAAGTGACAGTTTTAACCGAGATCTGAAGAATGAGTAGGAGTTAACTAGGTAAGAGAGTTGGGGTGACAGACAAGACAGAAGAAAAATCTTCCCAGATTGAGAGGATAGCATGTGCAAAGACCCCAGGGCTGAAAGGATGGCTAGCTGGCTAGAGTGCAGGAGCAAGGGACAGTGGAAGGAGGAAAGGCTGAAGAGGACAGTGGAGATTCATCCCTTGGTCTTCATCCCAAGGACACTGGGAAGGCCACTGAAGGATTTTACACAGAAGAATAACACGATCAGATTTGTACTTGAGAAACTGCTGACCACAGTGCGAAGTACAGATTAGAAGATACTAGGAGGTTAGTAGGTGACAGTTGTGGTCCCAAGAGAGGTGAGAGCAGGGTTGATGGCTTGGCTCCATCTGCTTGTCCCTTGCCTCTTTTTTTTTTTTTTAACTGTCCTGAGATGCCAGGTCCACGTGGGCAGTATTTTCTCAGCAGAAGATGATCCTGTGGAAGGCCCAGAGCGGGGATGAAGGGTAGGTTAGTACCAGTGCCAGCCTTTGGTAGGGACTCAGGACGTGATACTTAGAAAGAGGATGCAGGGAGCCTGCTCTTCTTCAAGTTCTGCTGTTGCTGTCCCAATTTCCCTTGTTCTAAGAATAAAGTCAAGCTTGATGAAGCCTCCTTAAAACTGGTGACCCTCCAGTTGGGAGGAACCATCACATTTTAACACAGGAAAGAGCCCAGAGCACCTGCAGCTGGTTGTAGGATTCTCCCTGCCACGTTGACTTCTGGGATTTCATGGTGGTGGATATCCTAAGGTCACCAGGCCTGGCAATGGGCAGAAAGATGAAAAGGGGCTTTAAGGACGGGCACGACCACTCCCATCTCAGATTCTGGAGACCTGAGCTCTAATCTGAATATGTGGCTTTGGGCAAGTCACCTACCCTCCCCGGGCCTCGGTTGAACCCCCAAATCCCCACCAGCTGCAAGTGGGACCTTCAGTCCAGCGGACGGGATGCTGGCGGCACTGCGCGCAGCCCCGAGGTCGGCATGGGGCGGGGGCGCGCCGACGCGAGGCCAGCTGGCGCGACAAGCGGCGACAAGCGGCG
>NW_007249750.1:759950-768591 GCF_000164805.1 Carlito syrichta | reverse complement strand
GGACTTTTCGCCCCAGCCCGTGGCCCTTCCCTCCCAGCCGGCCGGGCGCGGGGACACCTGGCGAGGTCCGGCGCCGGGGCCGGCCTCCGTGCTTCGGCCCTTCCGCGGGCCCCTCGCCCCCCGAGCGCGATCAACTCAGGGCCTGTGTTTGTGAGTGTAAGAAGCAGTTTGTCGTTCTCCACCATTGGATTTATTGCAAGCAAAATGGAAATCGAAGTTTTCCTGGAAAGGGAGCACACCAAATAATGATAAACCTCCAGCGTATGGTACTGGACTTTGAATCAGCTTTGAGATAGATGGCTCAGGATGGTGGGAGTCTGTGAGAACCCTAGGTGAGGCTTCAGTCTTTGAAACAACCGAGTAGATGCTCAGGAGGAAAGTTGAAATACTCCGTCGAAGTGACTAATGCTTCTGAGTGTATAAAGTCATTTAAAAGCAGGATTGCCTTCTCCTCGGCGTCTCTCTGAGCAGTAGGTGCTGTGAGTCAGGGAACCTCTGTGCTAATAACACAGTAACTCACAGCTGCTCATCCTGTGTGAGCACATGTTGATGGTGTGCCGCATGTATTCGGGGACGGTTATTATGATCACTTTACTGATGAGGAAACTGAAGCCCAAATTAGTTCGGTGACTTCCCCTAGGTTTCAGAGCTGATGAACATTTGCAGGAGGGGAACACTTAGCCATTAGAGACAAGGCAAAGCCACTGCCTGACCTTGGGTTTGGGGGGTAAGTGAACCGACTTTCTGAATCTCTCTGTCCTCTGCTGCTGAGCCCTGTATCCTTCAGACGGTCCTTTCCGGGACCCAATTGCTTCTTCGGGGTGGAGGTGGGGGATTCAGAGATCATGCTTTCCTCTTTAGGATGGGGGGGGGGGGGGCGTGGGAAGGCAAGAATGCAGTGGAAAGGGGCAAGATTGTCCTGGTGACCTGACCTAGCCCCTTTGGGTCAGTGTATTTATTGTGCCTTTCTCCTGGATAAGTTTCTGGAGTCATTTTGCTCAGTGAGTCTTAGCCATGCGGGGTGTTTGGAGGAACCAGAGGCAGGCCAAGAAGAATTTTGAGGAACGGAAGTGTGAGGGCTCTGGGCCAACGTGAGCAGGACAAGGCAACAGGGAGGGGTGGGCAAGGCTGAGGAAGTTTGCTTACGATGTTGGTGCCCATCCAGAAAGTTTTACACATACAGCAACTGTGGGTGATTTTGCCAGCAGCACCCTAGCTGGGAGGCAGTCTTTCCATAACATTTCCATTGAGTCTTTGGTGGACTATGCAAGGGCTGATCTTTGAGCAGTGGGAAGCTTTGAGGTTCTCAGATTTCATACTTTAGGAAACAGATTTTAATACTTTAAGAAACAATGTTCTGGAAGAAGGAGTTGGCAAATGTAGGTCTCAAGATGGAAGATAAAAGGAATTTGGTAATTTTAACGCTCTCTCTGTGGCCCTCCCTCCCCCCAAGCCTACACAAAACCAACCCAACACACTTACGTGATCAAAAACAAATACTGAAACCCTGTGGTAGAGATCAAATAATTCTGTGGAAATGAAACTGTTTACTCATAAAAACTTAAAGAAAATCTCAGAAAATAATTTCTGTTTGTGGAGAAGCAGGGAGGAGTAGCTTGGGGATTTTGTTTAAACATGGAATGTGTCTTTCATGTAATTTTAACATCATCCAGTAAATGAATATATTACTTGCTTCTTGTAAGTAAGGGCTGATTTGGAACTCACTACCTACCTCTGACATTTTTAATATATCCTCTTCTTCTATAATTTATGTGAATGTACAAAGTATGAAGCTGAGGGCTGGATAAGCACTTCAGACAGAGGAGGGTGGAAGGAACTGTTTTAACCGAAAATAGAACCAATGTCATCTCTTCTGTGAGCTGAGTAGGATGGAGGGACGGAACCAAGAAAGGGCAGCCAGCAGAACACCTTGCTGTGATCCTACTTCTTTGTCATTGCTGTGCTGCAGAGACACGACCAGAGCTTAGGGAAAAGACCAAATTGTCTGAGTTTGCCTGTTCCACTGAAGATGTTTTTCCTCCTTCAAACGTTCATTGCCATTTCCCACTTCTGTGACGTGTTCTGCGTTAAATATGTGGTTTCTCCAGTGAGTGTGTTCTCACCAAGGCAACTATTTTATACCACTCCCTTTTCAGACCTCTCTCCACCCATCTTATGCATAATCCTCACCTCCCTTTTCATTGACAAAATGGGAGCCTCAGACCAAGGGAATATCTTTATCTTCCCACCTCCTAGGCTAGTGTGTAGCCGCTGTTCTCCTACCTGCCTGTTGTGCTGAATGGCCAGTTCCTCCTCTTGTCCTACCACAGACCCACACCTCCTGAGGTAGTTTCTATCCCATCCCTTCCTCGTCTCACCATTCCAGAGAATGTCTCTTCTTTCTGACTGCCTCTCTCTCTCCAGAACCTTCTCTATCAGTACAAGAGCATGTGTCTGTCCAATAGAACTTTTTGTACTGTGGATATGTTCTATCTGTGTGGTCCTGTACGGCAGCCGCCAGCCACCAGCCACATGTGACTATTGGGCACTTGAGACGTGGCTAATGTGACTTACAACCTGACTTTATTTAAATTTAAATAGCCACATGTAGCTAGTGGCTGCCATATTGGACAGCACAGCTCTACTTTCTCCCATCTTAAAAAGGAGCTCTTTCTCCATTCTATACCCCTCTCCTGCTTCTGTTCTACTTCTTTGCTTCCCTTCACCTGAAAACATCTCAAAAGATGTGTCTTAATCCCCTGACTCTGACCACTTTCTTCTCCTACCATTTGTTTACTCCTCACATTCTGCAGCCTGGCTTTTGCCCCTACCTCTGCACTGAAACTGTTGGCGTCATGGATGGCCAGCATGTTGCCAGATCTCTGCCTCACCTCATTCCACCTCTCAGCAGCATTCCTCACAAATGGCCACTCCCTCCTCCTTGAAACAAGGCCCCTCTCAGTTCCTCTGGCCTTACTCTTTCTTGGTTTTTTTCTGACCCCCAGTTGTGGGATTGCCTAGGAACTGGTCCCAGTTCTTTTTCTCTGTCCATACTCTCTTCCTAGGTAATGCTATTCCCACCCTCCTTGGCTTTAAATACCATCTATGTGTGGATGACCCCCATGTTTATATTTCTAACATAGACCTTTCTAAGGGTTTCCTACTCTTGTCCATACATGGAGCCCTTGATATTCCTTCCAGTTCTCACCTTCCCTCCGTCTTCCCCATGCCAGTTAGTGGCACCTCCCATCCACTCATTTGCTGAGAGTCATCCTATAATCACAGTTCCCACTCCAGTTCTGGGCACCATGGCCTCCTTCCTAGATGAGACCTCAGTATCCACTCTGGGTTGTCTTTAGTCCATTTTCCACACAGGAGCCTGGGTGACCAGCTGTTAAAATTGCAAATCAGATCATGTCACTCTCCTTAAATACCTCCAACCAACATGGCACTGACCTCTGTCCTGTCTCTAGCTCCTCTGGTCACATCGCCAGTCCCTCATTATGTTCTGCTAACGTGGGCTTCTTTTCCTTTTCTTTCCCTGCCTGGGGTTCTTGAACTTGCTATTCCCTCTGGAATATTCTTGCCCTGGTTCTGCCAATACCTTTCTCCTTCCCTTCCTTCAGATTCCAGCGTCACTTGCTCAGGGTCTTTCCAATCACCCTGTCTAGAACACCCACCTCCACAATTCCCTAACCTAGCCCCACCTTTGTTTTCTTTTTCTTTTTTCTTTTTTTGAGTTGGAGTCTCACTCTGTCGCCCAGACCGGAGTGCAGTGGCCACTCCCGGCCACCTCAGCCTCGACCTGCTGGGCTCCGGCGATCCTTCTGCCTCAGCCTTCCAAGCCGGAACTACAGGCGCGCGCTACCATGCCTGGCTAATTTTTTTGATTTATTGTAGAGATGAGGTCTCGCCAAGTTGCCCAGGCGGGTCTCGAACCCGCGGGCTCAGGCAACCCACTCACCTCAGCCTCCCAAAGTGTGGGATTACAGGCTGAGCCACCGAGCCCGGCTCCCACCTTTGTTTTCTATAATTGCTCGCCATAGCACACCTGTAACCGTGTGGATTTTGTTTACTTATTTATAATCTGCCTTCCCCCAATAACATCCTGCAAGGATAGGGCCTTGCTTTTTTTCCCACTAGTTTATCTCAACACCTAGTGCAGCGCCTGGCACCAACTAGAAACCCATTAAGTAATTTTTGATTGAATTAATGCTTAAATGTGGTGGGCTGCTTTGCTTGGATGCTGGCCTGGAAGTTGTGATAACTTTTGGGTTACCTTTTATATTGCTTGCTTAATTGGGAGTTGCACGGGCCAAGAGAGAAAGAGATCACATTTGGATGCTGAAGCAAGCCATTTAGCTTTTATTGTGATGTAGACTAATTTTCAGACTGTCTACTGTTATTTTAGTACTAGGGTTGTGAATTATTTTTTTACTCTCCTGCAAAAGGCCAACAAAAAGGCCAGCTTGTCTGCTAGTATGTCTTTTAGCTGATTTTGTTGGTGTTTACAAACAAGTTCTCCTGTATTACTGTTTGGCTTCATTTTACACTCATTTATTTTGTTCAGCCAAGATTACCTTGCGGTGTACAGATGCCGCAATCTTGGTTATCTAACACCTGGGGCTGCCTTTCAGTACTTCATACCTATTAACTTTCTTTTGATGTTCATTCCTTCTTTAATTTTCCATTCCTCCTGAATCACACTAGGCTATGTAATTCCAGCAAATTACAGGGCTTTTCTTGTGGGTTTGAGTTGACTACAGTAGATACTCTCTCTCAGATGTATGAGGTGAATTTGTCTTCTCTTGGTCCTGTGGATTTTTTAGACTTTACTTTCTAAGGTTCATTCAATCCCTTCGTCAGTTCATACTCTATACCACTGATATGTGCTGCTGGGGACACAGAGAAGAGCATACCTGCTAGTTAGTTCCTGCCATTGTGGAGTTTATAGCTTAGAAAGAGAGCTAAACCACATATACACGTGCCAGCTTTATGTGTGAAATGCTGTGATTTTAAACACAATATTATAATCCATAGGGTGTTGGGGGTGGTGGGGAGTTGCCTGTCTATTTGGGTAATATGAGAAAGATGCTTCAGTACACTATAGGGAAATGCTGAAGGGCTGTTAGCATTTAGGATCACCCTTGTTCACCTAGACAGCCATCTCCCTTAGTGTCTGAGTTGGAAAAATACACAGCATTTGGAATAGAGTACACACTAAATAAGTATGTATTGACTGAATGAATGAATGAATGAATAAACATGAATGAATATTTTCTTTGGGTTGACTGTTGTTTTAGTAAAATACATAGTTTATTAGATAATGATGAAGGCTAAGGAAGAGGGGTAGAGGATATTGGTAGGATAGAGGTTTTGGATAGGGGATCCAATTAGAAGACCTCTCTGAGAGGGATGCATTAAAGACCTGAAGGAAGAAGGACAGTGAGCCACAGGTATTTGAGAGTGTTCGTGGCAATGTGAACAGCAAGTGCAAAGGCCCTGAGGCAGGAGCAAGGAACAGTAAGGAGGCTGGTGTGACTAGAATGGAACTCATGAGAGCGAATGTAGAGGGGAGGAGGTCAGGGAGATAGCAATGACTAGATCATATCTTTGGGCTGACTTTTTCTTTGGGGAGATGCCATTGTTCTTGTTGGAAATGAGAACAAGACCCAGCTGCTCAAATTGTTTCTTCTTGTTTGGAAATATCAAGGCAGAGTAATTCTGCTTTAAGTAAGTTTCTTTGCGAGCAGAAAGCACCCATGCCCACACCTCAAAGGCCCCCTTCTGCTTCAAAGGCTTTTTATGGCCTGAAGGGTTGTTAGGAGAGAGTGAAAGGTACACTTGCTGCTTGCACACAGTCCCCTGAAGGAAGACGGCAAGCAGAGCAGATGGCTTGTTTCTGTCTAATGAACTCAGTGATTTGTGTAAATTATTAGGTTTCTTTTCTGTAATGACCCCTGAGGAACTTGGAGCCAAGTATGTGGTCACCTTTAGCAGACTTATCAGACCTCATCCCTTACCTTTATTCCTAGGTCAGTGTGATGACCCCACTCTTGTTTTGCCTTTACCTGTTCTCATCTACCACTTATAAAAAAAACAAAAACTGAAAATAGCTTTGCTTTTCTGCTAATTATAAAAAACTACATGTTTATACTAAAAAATAACAGCACAAAGAAGGAAGTGAAAATTACTTGTCATCCCACGTCTTAGGGATCACCTCCGTCAGCATTCAGTGTCTGCCTTTGTGCTTTTTTTTGCATATATATGTCTCTGTGTTCTAGATGTATGTCTACATAGAGCAAATATATCTTTAACAAAATGGAATCATTTTATACATCTGTTTTGTAACATAATTTTTTCGACTTAAAATATCTTGAGTGGACATCTTTTCATGCCAACAACTATAAAAATACATTATCATTTAAATCCACACCTACCTCTAATTTGTCATTTTGCTAAATTTTAGATATCTTTGTAAACCTACTTAAATCCTTTCTAGAACAAGACAGTCTTTTTTTTAAAAGACATTTGACAGTTTCTTAAAGCATAAGTTATTTGCTTTAAATGAATTACTGAAGGAAAAAAACTGTAGAGGAGACCATGATCACAATTAACATTGGGTAATTTGCAGTGTCTGTGTAATTTGGGTGAGTCACCACTACTTAGTGCATCTTGGTAAGAACATCAAAGATTCATCGTTGTTGCTAAGGGTGGTTGGTGGACCAAGATCCAGCTGCTCAAATTGTTTCTTGTTTGGAAATATCAGGGAAGAGTAATTCTGCTTTCAGTTTCTGTGCAAGCAGAAAGCACCCATGTCCACACCTCAAAGGCCCTCTTCTGCTTCAAAGGCTCTTTGTCTTATGTATATCACACCCCCTCCTTCAAAAAGAATTCCCTCTGT
The DNA here is from genome assembly GCF_000164805.1 of Carlito syrichta. NCBI lineage: Eukaryota > Metazoa > Chordata > Mammalia > Primates > Tarsiidae > Carlito > Carlito syrichta. The sequence goes on along the minus strand of NW_007249750.1, from coordinate 761,687 downwards.
GAGAAGGTTGGCAGGGACTTATACAAAGGAAGGACATTATATTCCCTATTTTAGTTGTAAGGCAAAAAAAAATTGTTTTAGTTAAAAAAACAAGAAATCCTGGGCAAATCCAGTGAAATGTCACATCAGCCCATATCTAAAACCTTTGGAAAAGAACTTCCTCTTGGTTCATGGAATAGAGGTGAGGGTGGAGTTCCTTTTTCATTTAGACATTTGTCAAAGACTAGAGAGATTTTTTTTTTTTTTTTTTGAGTTGGAGTCTCACTCTGTCGCCCAGGCTGAAGTGCTGTGGCATACTCACGGCCACTCCAGCATTGACCTGCTGCTGGGCTCTGGTGATCCTTCCGCCTCAGCCTTCCAAGTAGCCGGAATTACAGGTGTGCTACCATGCCCTGCTAATTTTTTGATTTATTGTAGAGACGAGGTCTCACCATGTTGCCCGCAGGCTCAGGCAATCCTCTCACCTTGGCCTCCTAAAGTGCTGGGATTACAGGTTTGAGCCACCACGCCTGTCCGAGAGATTTTTTTTTTTTAGAAAACATTTTTATTCATAAGCCTGGTTGATAGTGTTATTATTATTCCTTTGAGGAATTTGAAATGGTAGAGTCCCCATACCAGTGACAAGAAAAACTTCCTTCACCTTTGTCAAACATAAAGTGAACTGCAGCCAAATAGCATATTTACGGTGGAGAAAAGTCATTTTTCAGAATATTAGAAATCTCTGGTGTACCAAGCCCTGACTTTATAGATCTTGAGAGTTAGACTCTGTTTTTTCCCATTATGAAAATAAATTGAGCAAAAAAGAAACATCGTGAGGAATTGGGGCAAAAAGTTTCTCATTTGCATTGGTTTTAATCCACTAGTCTCTTAAGCACTGCTTGTTATGTGTCTGCATTTTCTAGGTATTGCGCACACAAGCTGCCCCCAAGTCATATTTATAGGTGTGGAGGTGAGAGCTGGCATCATGATCCAGTTTCCTAGTGCCTAGCGGGGTGCATTTTGTGTGGGAAGAGAGGCAGGATAGGAACCTCTCTGAATGCATGATGAAGACTCCAGTAGTTCTGCCACCAGGGTACTGTTAGTCATATGGTATCATTCTGGTAGAATTTATTTAAATTATATTTCAAATTAGCTTGTTAGAATAAAAATACGCTTGTGGGGAACACATTTAGACATTTGTCAAAGACTAGAGAGGTTTTTTTTAAAAAACATTTTTATTCATAAGCCTGGATGATAGTCTTATTATTATTCCTCTGAGGAATTGGGGATGGTAGAGTCCCCATACCAGTGCAGACAAACTTAGGATAAGGCTTTGCCACTAGCCAGTGGAATCAGCCTGAGAGCTCTACATCAACAAATTCTTAAGTACATAAGAGGTTCGCTGCCAAAGGAGGGCTCAAGCTATGCAAGGGGCCCTCCGAAACCCCTTTCTTTGCCCTCCCTGGCGAAATCTCGGCCCAGATCACCAGTGAAGGGCAGGCTGAGATCACTCCATCCTTAGTCCTCCTTCACCTCTGGGGAATCTTGTTTGTGGGTTATGGGTGGGGGGTGTCCACAAGGGACCTAATTAGTGAGGAATGTTGCAGACCCCGGTGCCTGGGCATTGGATCCCTTTTGAGATCTTTAATTGGGAAATCTCTTAATTGGAGTTGTTTAGATACTGAAAAAAAGGAGAGTTGCAGCCGGGCTCTGTGGCTCAGCCTGTAATCCCGCGCCTTTGGGAGGCTGAGGTGAGTG
>NW_007249750.1:742713-759930 GCF_000164805.1 Carlito syrichta | reverse complement strand
GTGAACCTGCTCCTCAAAGCTTCCCCCTGGAAGTGATACATGGCACTTTGGCTGACAGCGTTGTTCAAAGATAGTCATGTGACTCTGCCTGACTCCAGAGGAATGGGAGCGGATAATCTTCCATGCGTCTAGAAGGGGAGGAGGCCCCCTGGCAAACACAAGTCATGTTTTCTGCAAATGTTTTTTTTTTAAATTAGGATTTGTAGCCGGGCTCGGTGGCTCAGCCTGTAATCCCGCGCCTTTGGGAGGCTGAGGTGAGTGGATTGCCTGAGCCCGCGGGTTCAAGACCCGCCTGGGCAGCGAGACCTCATCTCTACTAAATCAAAAATCAGCCGGGCGTGATAGTGCATGCCTGTAATTCCGGCTACTCTGAAGGCTGAGGCAGAAGGATCGCCGGAGCCCAGCAGGCGAGGCTGCGGTGGCTGGGAGCGGCCACTACACTCCAGTCTGGGCGACCGAGTGAGACTCCAACTCAAAAAAAAAAAAAAAATTAGGACTTGTGTTCAGAAAATATTTTAGTCACTAAAATATCATCTCCCGCCTGTAATCCCGTGCCTTTGGGAGACTGAGATGAGTGGATTGCCTGAGCCTGCGGGTTCGAGGCTCGCCTGGGCAGCGAGACCTCATCTCTACAATAAATAAAAAAATTCAGCTGGGCATGGTAGCGCATGCCTGTAATTCCGGCTACTCGGAAGGCTGAGGTGGAAGGATCGCCGGAGCCCAGCAGGTCAAGGCTGCGGTGGCCGGGAGCGGCCACTGCACTCCAGTCTGGGTGACAGAGTGAGACTCCAACTCAAAAAAAAAAAAAAAAGGAGAGTTGCTTTGGCTTCTGTCCTGGGAGAGGGGGCACAGAGAAGCTCCTCATGGGGAAAAGGAATGGAGCCTGTTTCAGGTCGCTCCAAAAGAGGACAGGAAAAGGAGCTCCTTGTGCAGGTGGCATTGAGGCATATTTCAGCTCAGTTGAAATAAGGAAGCACTCTCTAACTCCTCCAAGTGGACTGAGGATAAACTTGGCTGTCTCACCCAGTCGTGAGTTCATTGTCATGGGGGGCCACCAGTCAGTGGGGCTGGGAAGGATGGTTACGTACTTAGAGGCTGGCTGGCCATGCAAGCTTAGACGAGTCATTTTCTCTCTCTAAGCTTTACTGACTTTATCCATTAAATGATTGAGGTGACTACATAGAATATGTGTGTAAAGCATTTAGCACAATGACACATAAGTACTTAACAAGTGGTGGCCGAGTTTATCATCATTATCATCACCATCATCTTTTCTTCTTTAGGTGGGAGGTTGGCCAGTGACCCTTTGGGTACCCTCTGGAGTTAGATGGTCAGTGATGAGTGTTTCCATTTCCTTATCCTTAATCCTCTTGGGCACTCCCTGAGTCTTCAGTCACCTTCGAGACCACCTGGTGACTCTGCTCATAGTCCTGAGCAGTGCCAGAGTTGGCTCTCTGAAGCTTGCCCTCTGAAATGTCACCTTATATTGTTAAGTTCCTCAGGTGGTGTGGGTGGAAGAATGTCACCAGCTAGAGGACCTGGAAGGGCAGGAGAGCTGACCCGCATACATCAACAAGAAAACCAGTGTGCTAGCCAGCTGCTTTCATGGGGAAGCTATGAATGTAGACAAAAGATGAGGGGTTTCTTCCCGTCGTAGCATCAGACTAGGGATTTGTGTTGCTGGTCAGAGAAACCTTCATTTGATTATTCATGTATTCATTCACTCATCCTTTCAACAGATAGTGACTTTCTACCTGTGTCAGGCACTGATGTAGGTGCTGGAAGCACAATGATGGACACCTATGGCCCAAGGATGCTTACAGGCTAGTGGAAGAGCTGGATATAAGTAAACACTACCTAATGGATTGACATGGGGGGATGTTGTACCGGGGGCCATGTGGTCTATTCAGTAGGTTTCAGGGTCTCACATCTCTGGACTCCCACCCTTACTCATTTGGATCCGAACTCCTTCTGATCACCTTTCATCTATTCATCAGCTCTTACACCTTTCTTAACCCTTTGGCCAATAACCATCACCTGGATGTTGAGCATCTTCTCTGGGTCATTCACCAGGAAAACAGAAGTTGATAGAACAGAGTCCCTTCTTGAGGAAAATGGATGGTGAGCAGGTATTTAGGGCAATGACATAAGCCATTGTAATTGAAATATGAACATGGATAAAATGCTTAACTCTACAAGAAGTTAGAGAAGGCTTTCTGAAGGAAGTGATCATCAAGTTGAGTCTTGAAAGATGAGTAAGAGTTTCCCAGGCAGACAAAATACGAGTAAGTGGGCATTTAGGTGGAGAGAGCTTCCCAAGTGAAGCAATGAAGTATGGCGGTCAAGAACAGGGACCTTGGTTGGATATGGTGGCTCACACCTGAAATCCCAGCACTTTGCGTGGCTGAGGGGGAAGGGTCACTTGAGGTCAGGAGTTCAAGAATTCGAGTCTAGCCTGGGCAACATAGTAAGATCTCATCTCTGAAACAAATAAACAAAAACCAGGCATGATGGTGTGTGCCTGTAGTCCCAGCTATAGTCCCAGCTACTTGGGAGATTAAGACAGGAGGATTGCTTGAGCCCAGGAGTTCAAGGCTTCAATGAGCTATGATCGTGCCACTGCACTCCAGCCAACATGACAGATTGAGATCCTGTCTCAAAAAAAATAAAAAAAGAACAGGGACCTTGGACTCAGTCTTGGCTTGGCTATTCATTGGCTGTGTGACCTGCAGCAAGACATTGACCTTTGAACTTGTGGTTTTTCATCTGTGAAATGGAAATAATAATAGTATCAGTGTCATAGGGTTGTTGTAAGGATTAAATGAAACACATGTTGGTGTGCATTAGCTAGGGTTTGAGAAGATATTTGCATGAGGGAAAGACTTTGGGCTAAGGTGTTGGGACTTAGTCCTGGGGTTGTCAGGGATCCGGTTATGGCTGAGGCTGGAGGTCAAGGAAGCAGTTAGTATTGGTATCAAAGAATGATGCCTGACCCAGACAGCAGCAAGCAGTGGGGACTTGGAGAGGAAGAAATGACTTGGGGTGGGAGGCAGGAACGCATTATATAGTCTGGACTTCAGTCTGTAGGCAGTAAGGGAACATTTTCATTTTTGAAGAGAATAATACTTGTTTTGGGAAAATTATTCCAGAGATAGTAATGAAGGAGAAGTATAGAAAGTTAAGAGATTAGAGGGAAAAAAGACTGTAGGAACTGGCTACACTCTAGGTAAGAAATGTTGAGAGCTGAAGGGATGGAGAGGAGAAAGCAGATATGGCAGATTTATATAATGCCAACCTTGCCCTGTTCTATAATGGATCTGAGGCAGCCTCCAGGAATGTATGTAATATGATAAAAGAGGAAAATATATGTCAGGCACCTCACTGGGGGTGAGAGTTAGAAAGCGTGAAGGTCTTTCCTATATGGTTGCTAAATTAAGACACAAATTAAGCTATTATTTAGTCAGGACTTAGTATGTTGGAGTCACTATGCAGAGTGCTGTTTATACAATATCTCATTTAATTCTCACAACAGCCCCCCCCCCCCCCCCACTGGACTTGAGAGGTTCAATAACCTGCCTAAGCTCTCAGCCAGGATGTGACAGAGTTAGAATTCAAACTTGAGCCTATCTAAGAGCAAAATCCATGTTCTTAAGATGTGCTTTCTGGAGGCCAAAGCCCCCATGAGAGCCATATGGAAGATGAACTCAGCTCTTGATTGTTGGAATGAGAGAGAAGGAGAGACTGAGTTGCCATAAATATGGATGTTTCTAGACTGTGTGACTGACAGTGGTGATGTCGACTGAGATTGGAAACACAAATGGAGATGCAGTTCTTTTGGGAGAAATTATGAGGGTTAGTTTTGGGTGGATATGGTTAATTTCCACTTGTGGTGGGCTATCCATAGGGCGGCCTCTGTAAGTAGAAATTCAGCTCTAGAATTCAACAATTAAAATTGGATCAGTGATACAGATTTGCTAATCCATTTAAGGAGTGACTATGTGAAGAGAGAATGGAAAAGTCTAGCTGATGATGAAGGTGGGCTTGAGGGTGAGTCAGGTAGAAGGTTGACTTTTCATAAGTTGAGCATGTTGAGAGGCTGAGGGCAAAGGAAAGGGAAGATGGATGATATTAAAGAAAGATGAACAAGAGCTTAAGAGATGGAGTAAACCTCTAGGAGGATCATCCTTGGAGACAAGGCAAGGCAAGGTGCATGTATGGCGGCATTTTGAAGCTGTGGCAGGAAGAGGAGTGAGGGAGCTGGTCAGCTGGCTTTTCCTTCTCAGTGTGAACTAAATTATTGATTTGAGAGCTAGAGGGTAGATCAAGAAGAAAGGAAATGGATTGATAGAGCTAGTTATAGGGGGTGGGCAGGGAGTTAGTTGAGGCAAATACAGACCTGTGAACAGCCTTCAGGGGCCCGTTGGGGATTCAAGAATGTGAATTTGTAAAGGTGCCAGTGGCCACAGGTAGATGATGTCCCAGCATACCAACCAACCGGGGAGCAGGAGCAGAGGCAAGCAGTCTCAGACCCAGACCCAGACGGTGGGTGCACAGGGAGTGCTTTGCCATCTGCAGCCCTGGGGGACACGATGTGGGAGGAGGGAGAGCCTGCTCTATCTTCATCGGTCCCCTCTCTGCCCTCGCTTCTCTGAGTAGCTAGTCATTGTTCTGTTGTTAATAATTTTTCCAGACCCTTTCTAAAAAATGCATTAAAATTCTTACCAGCATGACCTCTTTGAGTAATGAGATCTGTAAGTTTATTAACCTCTGTGAGAAGTGGATTTTCTTGCTCCATGGGAGCAGATAATCTCTTAGAGGGAATGAACATTAGTATGCTGACCTGAAGGGCAGAGACAGTGTGGGGGAGGCTTATCTGTGTCCACCCCCCCATCTGATTTAGCATGTGTCTCATGGAAGATGGGCTGATGCTTTTGTCCCTCAGCCCACTCAGAGTGCAGCAGCAGCCCAGAGTTGAGATGGTCAGCCAAACCAAAATGTAGCAAATCCACATTTCTGTCATTGAGTCTCATTCACTAAATATGACAAGGGGAAAGTTAAAGATGGGAGCATTGAGTCTTATGCAGACAGGAATATCTGGCCTGTGTGTCATTCACAGAGGCCTGGGAATCCACTGGAGCTTAGGGGGTGTGGTAGAATATTTGCTCTATGATCGTGTTGAAACACATCCTCTGTCATCCCAGCCCAATGCTAGCCTTCAAATCTGTGCATGTAATGGATATTTGACATAAGCTACTTGCAAGACATTCAGCTAAACAGTGATGACTCATGACTTTATCCTTATTAGTTTAGCATTTCAAGTCTGCTACAACATACCTACCAGTCCTCTGTGTACCCTGAATATTTGGTTCAGGCCCCTCTACATTGTTTATCACATAAAGCATTTAATTACAATATAAAGTTATGTCAACGTATTGTCATAATCTGCAACTCTTCTACCCTTGCCATCCAGATGAGGGCAGTTTAATAGAAATAGGAGAGCTATCTATATAATTTTACATTTTCATGTATCCACATGAAAAATTGAAAAGAAATGAGTTAAATTAAAATTTTAGTACATCATATAAAAAATATCATTCCAACACATAATCAATTGTAAGTAAAACAGACATGGTCCCTGTCTCTATGGAATTTACATTCTAGCGAGGCAGACAGACTCTACCTGTCCCTACCTCTCCCACACCAAAAAACACAACCTATAAATGGATTCACAAATAAAATAACTTCAGGTTGCATTCAATGTCAGAAGGAAAGAAGCAAGGGCTGAGACTGACTTAAGAATGTATGATTATGAGATGCCCCTCTGAAGAGGTGACATTGAAGCTGTTAGCTCATGTGAGGAAAGGGAGCAAAAAAAAGAAAGAAAGAAAAGGAGCAGAATGTTCTAGGTAGAGGTAGGATAAGGTGCAAAGATCTTGAGTGGGAAGGAACTGTCTGGAATGTTTGAGAAACTGAAGTCAGACCAGCAGGGCAGGAGGGCACTCTGTCTGGGGTTGGAGAGAGAACTAGGCAAGGATGAAATTGGGCAGGACTTTGTGAACTGTGGCATGGAATTGTGGTATTATTTGATGTGCAGTGAGATTGAATAAAATTGAAGCGTTTTTGTTTTGTTTTGCGTCAGAATCTCACTCTGTGACCCATGCTAGAGCGCAGAGACATGATCTTGGCTCACCACAGCCTCGACCTCCTGGTCTCGGGCTATCCTTCCACCTCAGCCTCCTGCGTAGATACGACTAGAGGCACACACCACCATGCCGGACTAATTTTTTGACTTTTTTTTTTCTTTTTGATAGAGACGAGGTCTCACTATGTTGCCAGGCTGATCTTAAACTCCTGGGCTCAAGCTGTCCTCCCACCTTAGCCTCCCAAAGTGCTGAGATTACAGTCATGCACCGCCAGCCTAGATTGAAGGGTTTTAATAGGGCTGCAGCATGATCATCTTTCAGGTTTAAGAAGACCACACTGGCACTGTGTGGAGGATAGATTGGAAAGGAAAAAGAATTGAAGCAAGGAGACCTATGACAGGTTTCCATGTCAAAGTGGGTGCTGGCTGAGGTTGAGAAAGTCACAGAGTTTGCATATGTTCTGTAGATGGTTTGGAGATGAATTTGCTAGACTTTCAGATAAATGATATATGGCATAAGGAGTGAAGGAGGGAGAGGGACTAAAGAGGACCCCTTTGGTTTTTGGTTTATGCTATGGTACATGTGGGGAATCTTGAAGGAGGAGCAGATTGGGAAGAGGGTGAGAGAGTCAAGTTCAGATTTAGCTTGAGGGTGTGAGTGGAGCTGGGAAAGAGGCAGTTAGTGGTACCAATCTGGTCTTCAGATGGGAGAAAGCTGGGTGAGGTCACTGAGGGAGACAGGGTGGGCGGAGAAGGTGAAGGCTCAGGACCTAGCCTGGAGCACCCATCCTTCAGGTGACCGTAGTGGAGGAGGAGCCAGCAAAGCAGATGGAAGAGGTATGGCCAGTGAGGGAGGAAGAAATCTAGGATGGTAGTGGAGCAGTGTCCCAAGGAGGAAGGCCTGGGCATTGGTGTTGAGTGCTACCAGGAAGTGCCCTGGGTCTGGGTGGCATGGCAGCTGTGGGTGCCCTTGACCTAACCCCCATCAGTGGCAAGGTGGGACCAGGAACCAGGTAGGTTGGAAGATGAGTGCAAGGCCCCTAAAGGGAGTTGTGTGAAGGTGTGTGGGCCACTTTTTGAAGAAGATGACTGTTAAGGGAACAGAGAAATAGGACAATAACATAAAAGGCTGTTCTCTAGTCTTCAATACGGGAGAACGTATTGAAGACTAGAGAACTACAGTGTGTGAGGTGCCAATGGGAATGCTGCCTGAGAGAAGGGGATGGCAGAGGCTGGGATCAGAGCACCAGAAAGGAGGCCACCATGGGAGGGAGATGCAGGCAAGAGTGTGGTGTGGTGGGAAAATCCCAAATTTCCATCCATGGCTCCTCTTTATCATATGAAGTATGAGGCAGGGTCGTCAAGTGAGAGTGGGGTGGAGGACAGGGTGTAGAAAGCTGCAGGAGCAGAAAGTGCTGTGAAATTGTTGTCTGGGGGTGGATGACAAGCCTACCAGAGAAACACAGGCCTGTGGGCCACTGCAGAATGACAGTTTGAGGTCAGAGAACATGAATTTAAAGTGAAACTTGTCCACCTAGTTGTGTGCTGTTGCCCAGTGTCTTGGGTGTGGATGTGGAACAGGCATATGGCAGGATGCATCAGGTTGGGGTTTGGCTAGGTTGGGGAGGCAAGGTATACTCAGGGGATTGACAGCCACGGGCGACCATGAGAGACCATGGGACAGATATGGGCTATCCAAGGAGAAAAGTGAAGTCAGGAGGTGGCTGGTGGAGTAGTAGTAAGTCAGTGGATTGGAGGTCTCTGCAAGGTGTGAAATGCTTGTGTGAGTGAGCTGGGAAGATGGGTATTGTAGGCAGAAAACAGGGGTTGGCAATTCACATTTCAAGGTGATGAAGGCATGGCCATTCCTGTGGGTAATGGTCACTGGAGGGGTCTGGGGAAGGAGGCGTTGGAGTAGAGGAGGTTGAGGAACTTAGTCCAGGGTGTTGGGGGCTAGCCGTGTGGATGGTAGCAGTATCAGGTCACCACCTGTGATCAGTGACAGGTCAGTGGTAGAAGAGGAGACTGGGCCAGCAGGAAATGACTTGGAGGCAGGTGAGAGTGGGTGTAAGGCAGGTAGCTAGAATAACCTAGCCTCCAGGGCTTGGAGGGAACCACCAGGACACCAGTCCCCCTCACTTTATGTTCTGCATATGTGGGGGTAGGGGTGGTGAGTGTTGTCCTCAGGGACTAGCTGGTATCAAGCAAGGCATAAAGGTGAATGGAGTATTCTGGCCAAGGGTGCTGATGCCTGCTGATTTCCAAAAGGGTTTTCAGTGAGTTTGGGAGTATAGAGAGAAGGGAAGGAGAGGCTTATAAGTAGGAATATCTAGCAGAGGGACGACCCTGAGTGAGGCTGGGTGACTGGGAAGGTGTGGTCTCCTGCTCCTCCTCAGGTAAAGTGATGGCACATGTTTATCTGGGGTGTGGGGTGTGGGGCAGATCTTTCTTGAGTGTGAGAAAGTCTTGGAGATTTCAAGTGGATGATGAGCTCCCTGTGAATCATCCCTGGTGATGTGGTTGCCCAGGATGCTGACCGAAACGCCGAAGACCTTAGTGGACATTTGAAAATTATAGGAAAGGGGGCCGTGGGCCTGCTTCATTCCCAACTAAAATCCTGTTTGGTTCTGGGCACCAGAGTCCCTTGCGTGCAGACGTATGGAAGAACATTTGAAGGAATGAGTGCAGAGTGGGAGGGGTCTGGGCATACGTTCTGTGAGGATGGTGAGAAGGAGGGATTCTTAATGCTAATGAGGGATTTGTGAACACCCCTCCCTCCACACAGTAGGGAGAGTTGTAGATAAGTATATGCTTTTCTGGGGAGGGTGTTCGTAGTTTTTACTCACATTTTCAAAAGGAGCCTTGACACAAAAGAGATTAGCATCACTTGATTTGGACATATTTAGCCTAGAGAAGAGACAATTTGAGCCAAGAGGTGAATGTACTGTGGGGAGAAATGAGCAACTTTCATTTGGGGGTGGGGAGGTTGCTCCGTGTGGACCCAACTGGTGGGACTGGGATCAGTGGAGAGACTCCAGGTTTGGCCCTGTGTGGGCATCTGAGGGAGCCTGAAAGCATCTGTCACAGGTGGAGTATTCACAGGGCAGGTGGCAGGAGATGGCCTTTGATGCTGATAAAAGCTTTGTCTAAACCTTCTTGATATGAGGAGTAAACAAGTTTGAGTGTTGCCAGGTTTTCCTCTTCCTCTGGGAGACTGTCTCTTGAGGGTTGAGCTTCACTGGATGTGATGAAGCCCCTACAGATACTAAGATGTGCAGCTTGGGGCTGCAGAGGCCTCTGGAAGCCTGCCCACTTTTCCAGAGACAGCACATTAAATATTATCTTGGAGAGTGGGCTCTCAGCTTGTCTTGGGGCCTCAATTTACCTTTTTCTGGTATGGGAATAATGTTTCCACGTAGCCTTGAGGTGTGGGTAGCTCTTCCCTGTATCTCATTCAGGGTGGTAAGCTTCACTTTCATGGGCCCTCAGTCGCCTGCCTAGGTGATTTCTGGCATTGGGTTCTCTTCCATGATGTAGAGTTGGGTGAATTGGGCTCACCAGGCCTGGGGTTGAGCACAGCTTTCTCTCTTGGAGGAGGCCTTGTATTCCCCCTCATCCAGTGTGTTCCAAGTGATGGTTACCCCTCCTTTCTCACTTTGGCACCAACACAATCTCCTCTACGAAATTTAGAAGTGACTCCTGTGGGACAGAACTGCTGATTAATGGAGTTTGACTTTGTGAGAAAGTCCTCTTTTTTTTTTTTTTTTAAAGCAGGCATGCCTCACCAAGGATGAAATATTCTGAAAAACTGGAATTGGAATCCCACAGCCTGATTGAAAGCCATATCACTTGCTTCAAGGGAGAGAGCTAAAAAAAGCCACTCCTTGGCTTCTCCCATGAATTTTAAATGTTCTGAAAGCTTTGCCTTGCGAAGGAAACAATGCCTCATGCCTTAAATAATTAAGTGGAGTACACTGAGATGGCAGTATCATCTCAGGGTTGGTCACACTGCAGCCCCTGGGAGCCTCTCTCTCAAGGGCAGAGCTGGGTGGGTGCCTGAGGAGGTTGTCCTCCTAGTGAAAATTGATACACTTTCAAATGCTGCCTTTTAAGTGTTTAGTGAAATTGGCGTGTCTGTGGAAATGTCACTAACAAGGATGAAGGTGGCATGTGGGCACATGATAGAATGCAAGTTTTCTTCTGAGAGGCAGCATCAGCTGTTTGTATCAAATCTGTGAATTATTAGCTGGTCTTATTTGCCCGTCCACTGCCACATGACTGTCCACATGAGATGACAGTGGCCTCAGTCCAAGTCTTTATCCTCCCAACCACTATAGTACTGGCACCGGTTTCTCTGTGTGTTTGGTGGATATTTCTGGAAAATCTGTGCAGGGAAGAGAAAGCTACTTTATCTTCTGGCAGAAGACTGTCCTTCGGGGTTATGATGGCATCTCAGAACTGGCCAGTTATTTCTGGCTGTCTGCCCACTCTGTGATTACACAGGGTCTTTATCTCTGAGGTCAAAGAATAGTATGCTCTACAGATATAGGATCATGCCAGTTGGTCACTGTGGTATCCTATGTGGTTTCTGTGGAAGAGTGAGTTCTGCCAGGGTAAAGGAGCTAATCTTATTGATTATCTATGTGCATTATTTCACTTAAGCTTCACATTTTTTTGGATGAACTGGAGTTTGGGGAGGTTAAGTTACTTCACTAAGTTCACACAGCCAGGACACAGAGTAGAGCTAGTGGTTCTTTATGTTGTCCAACCCTGAGGCAAGTCACTCTAAGGTTCACATTTTGTAATTTGCATAGTTCCATGAGAAAAAGTATTTATTTCAAAAGTACAACTTGAAGGCTAAAAGAAAAAGCAGAGATATGCTTCGGGGAAACAGTGTTAATACACCTTTAACAGGACAGAGGTTGAAAGCAGAGACTTACTCTGATGCTGTGACCATAAAGCATTTACACAGCTGTCGGAATCTTCTAGAGGTTTCCTTTGCTCAGAACCTACTGAGCCATTCCTTGGCTTCCCTTTCTCATTCCTCTATTTCCCAGTTTCTCCGTGGTCCCTTTTCTCAGACATTCTCAGAATGACTTAATTCTTTAGTCTTGTTGGATTGTGTGCTACAATTCCATCTATAAAGACATTATTCAGATACAAGATAGGAATCTAAATTTCAAATAAGTAAGGTTGTTGGACCGAGTCTGTGTCTGATCAGTTGTATTGCTCTTCATCTTAACACAGAGCAGGGTTGTGAGCTCTCCAAAGGCCACATTACTCACCATCTTTTGGGCCTTAAGTCAGAATCTTCCCCATACTCATCATTGGTTCACACTTTAGGTGTTGTCTAATTGGCTGATTCTTTGTCTCAAAGATATGTGAGAGTTTGCTTACCTTTTTTTTTTGCCAGTTGTTGCCACTGTTTTGTTGTAGTTAGGGCACTCCTGGTTGTAACAGGACTCATCTTTTGGTAATGTGCTTTCATGATGTAGTTTTCAATATTGGTTCCCAGTCAAATAGCACTTTATCGCCATAGAAGTTGGGAGTTTCAGGCCCCTACATCCTAAGTGAGAGGTCAGACTGACTCCGAAGTAGTGAAATTTGGTTATCTTTTTACATCTTACCAACATTGATTATTTTATTTATTTATATGCCCTTTTTCCTGGAGTAAGACTTCTACCCATTAAAGGCTAAACTGGCCTAGTGAATCATGAATGCAGCTTAGTGAGGAAGTCACAGACAGAAATTATGAGCTGAACCTAGATAGGATCTTGTTAAGTGTTTGTTGCTGGAAGAAGTTCACGGTTGAAGTCTTCTAGGTAATCTGTTTTTAGAATGAAAATTTTCAGGTAGCCTCTGGAACTGTTCCTGGTAACAGGTAAAATCAGTTTCCCCCATATCCGTGCAAGTATTTGAATAGCAGAAGTAGAAACCACTCTATGTGCTCAGACCTCAGTGTTCTAGAGATGTATGATGTTTTGTGCTTGGGCTTATCAGAATCAATAGCTTGATTTAGGTCACATGTGTTGAGATGGCAGCCAGTGGGAACAGAGCTGCACTGAAGCAGTCCAGGTGAAGGTTGTCCTTGTAAGCAGTAGGCTTAGCCCAGCAATGCACTTTTTACACCCTAACTTTGCTTATCCATTCACTCAGTTAACTAATGTTTACTGAGTACTTCCAGGGGTGGCTAAGATGGACTTGGCCTCTGTGCTTGTGGAGCTTACAATATATCAGGGAAAATGGGTATTGAATAATTAAAAAATAATTCTCAGTTATTCCTTTAGTGAGTACTTATTGAGTATCCAGTGTGTCCTAGGCACTGTTCATGGTAGTGGGGATATCAGTGAAACCAGATAGATAAGAGTTCTTGCCTTCATGAAGCTTACATTCTAATGAGACATGCAATAAATAAAAACATAACAAGTAAGTAAATTTTTATGGCATGTTAAAATGTAGTGAATGCCATGAGAAAAAACAGGGATAGGTAAAGGTGATTTTGAAATATGGGCTAGGTGTGTGAGGCGTTGTGTGTGCTTTGGTCTAAATGTCTGTGTCCCCTTCCAAGATTCATATGCTGAAACCTAATTACCAGTGTGATGGTATTAAGGAGTTGGAACCTTTGGGAGGTGATTCGGTCATGGGAGTAGAGCCCTCATGAATGAGATTAATGCATGGCTTAGTCCATTTTGTGCTCCTATAATAGAATACCACAGTCTGGGCAATTTATAAAGAACAGAAAATTACTGACTTACAATTCTGGAGGCTGAGAAGTCCAGCATCAAGATGTTGGCATTTGGGGAGGGCCTTCCTGCTGGTCATCACATGGTGGAAGGTAGAAGGGCAAAAAGAGAGAAAGGAGCCAAACTTGCTATTTTATCTATCTATTTATTTATTATTATTATTATTATTATTATTATTTGAGTTGGAGTCTCACTCTGTCGCCCAGACTGGAGTGCAGTGGCCGCTCCCGGCCTCCCCAGCATCAACCTGCTAGGCTCCGGCGATCCTTCTGCCTCAGCCTTCCAAGTAGCTGGAACTACAGGCGTGCGCTACCACACTCCCGGCTAATTTTTTTTATTTATTGTAGAGATGAGGTCTCGCCAAGTTGCCCGGGCTGGTCTTGAACCCTTGGGCTCAGGCAATCCACTTGCCTCGCCTCCCAAAGTGCTGGGATTACAGGCTAAGCCTCTGAACCTGGCCCAAACTTGCTGTTTTATAATGGCATTAATCTTACCATGAGGGTGGATCCCTCATGGCCTGATTACCTCTTAAGGGATATACCTCTTACTATTACAATGGCAATTAAATATGAACAGGAGTTTTGGTGGAGGCAGTCATTCAAACTATAAAAGAGACTTCAGGTTGGGTGTGGTGGTTCACGCCTATAATCCCAGCACTGTAGTGAGATTGTAGGCATCCTATAGTGAGAGGTCAAGGTGGGAGTATTGGTTGAGCCCAGGAGTTTGAGACCAGCCTAGACAACATAGTGAGACCTTGTCTCTACAAAAAATAAAAAAATTAGCTGGGCGTGATGCACACCTGGAAGCTGAGGAGGAAGGATTGCTTGGGCCCAGGAGGTTGAGGCAGTGGTGAGTTGTGATCATGCCATTGCACTCCAGCCTGGTTGACAGAATGAGATCCCAACTCAAAAAAAAAAAAAATGACCTCAGAGAGCTGCCATCTTTGAACTAGAAATTGGACCCTCACCAGACACCATATCTAGTGGCATTTTGATCTTGGACTTTCAAACCTCTAGAATGGTGAGAAATACATTTCTGTTGTTTATAAGTTACCCAACCTCTGGTATTTCATGATAGCAGCCCAGATAGACTAGGATGGTATATATGTCAGTTTCAGAGAGTGGGATACATGAAATGAATATTATAGATGGGTTGGAGTTACTGTAATGACAGGTTATGACAGGGAGTTAGAGAGGGCCAAGAACTGAGAGACCAGTTGGAAGGATCATCTTTGTATATATCAAAGTCACCAAGAATCAAGACAGCAATAGTGTGGGAAACACTGTGGAGACTGTGATCCAAAGCTAAAATCATCAAGAAATGAGGAGGAGTGACATGAAGGTTGGTGGTTGACAGAGTCCTGATGACAAAAGATTCAGGTCTGGGGTATTTTAGAGAGGGGGAAGAGGGTTTGTCTGGAAGGAGCAATGAGAAACCTAATGGTCTAGCTGTGAAAATGTTCTGAAGCAGAATTATGGATTACTGTGAAAGGAAAGACCAAGTCTCTGACCTGGTATGAAGGGGCTGGGAAGGCTTCCTTGAGGAAGTGATATTTGAGAGGGTGACAGGTAGGTAGATGTGGTCTAGGGGAGGTCAAAGGGAGAAGGAACTCTCAGGAGCTACACAGTCAGAAGGAAGTTAGTCTCATAGATATGGGGACTGAGTAATGACAAGGAGCTTAAGAGAAAAGATTTCTCAGTGTATTTGCATAGTGCTCATGGGAGGAAGAGACCTGTTGTGGTAGCTGATGGCTACAGAGAGAACCAGTGACCACATAAAGATTCATGTGGTCACCCAGGAGGCTGGCTGTTGAGGCATCAGGTGCTGGCTTCCTGCTGCCCCATCTTACTGATCCTATGACTGGTTATCAACATGGTCCTGATAGGCCCCAAGAGACATCATCAGAGACTGTGAGACCTTGGGCCGGAACTTGAAAGTTTGGTAACTCAGGGAGTAATTTTGGGGGGAGAGGGGGCTTTCTGTTGACCGTGGGACTTTGGAAAAGGCTGTGGATACTGTTGGTGAGCAAGGTTTAGATTTCTGAATCATTCCTTAAGGTCTGAAATGACTGCCTTGGTAAGGGTTGGATAACCATGAGCCTGTTTACCCCAACACCTTCTGAGCTTCAGCCTGAGCATGGTGGTAAGGGGAGAGGAAGAGTGCTGAAGTGATCTGGAAAGAGAGTAAACAGAACAACAGTGGGGGAAATAACTGGTGAGATGCACAATGGAACAAATGTAAAGGGATCCTGAAACATCACGTTGGGCTTAGGTGACTTAAGTGACTATCACTTAACAGCTGTGTGAGGCCTTGGGCAAGTTACTACTTAATCTTTTCCTCCTTTCTGTTTTCCTCTGTAAAATGAAGATACAAATGCTTATTTCTCAAGGTTGTTGGAGAAATTAGGTGAGATCGTGTATATCAGTGCCCAGCACGCAACAAGTAATCAATAAATACTAAAACCTCCAGGAAGTACCTTTTTCAAATACTGCTGAGATCTTGGAGTGGATCTTGGCATTGCTATATGATCATGGGAAGACTTTTCCTATTTAGAAAATAGATCTCTTAGGAGAAGAATGTGATTTTCCCTGAAGCCTAAGAGGTAAATGTACACGGAAACTTGAATCTGAGGATGGAAGCTTGAAGAGAGCTTAGAGAAGATAAAAATGAGGTGGGGAGAAGTCTGTACACACAGGCCATCTGGCCTTTTGGAGGAGACAAGCGACATGTCCTTTGTGCATGGGAACAAGCACGGGCTGTTCTAGGGCCAGACTCAGGGCCAGCACACATGGGCCCCAGCTGTCTGGACACCTGCTGGTGGCCTTGTTCTGCTAAAAGTCAAGCGTCGAGACTTTTCCAAAAGAGAGAAGGAACTTTAGAAAATTCAGTACTATAACCCTACATCTGATTGATCTTTACCTGTTATCCACACAGCAACCAGAGCACTCCACACAAAGATGGGGGAACATGTCACTCTTATATTAGTCATTTATTTGTATCTACTGAAGACTTACCAGTACTCTCTCTGTTTCCTTCCAAACCCAAAGAAGTATAGAGGAATTTTACTGAGTGTTTGCTCCCATCCCCCCTTGTTCTGTCTCTCTCTTTCTTTGTACTCTTCTCTCCCTCGTTATTAACACGTTTTTGGGTGCCTGACTCTGTCTCAGTTCTGGCTGTGACGTGGCACATAAGATGCAGTCATAGCCCTCAAACTCACCCTGGTAGAGCTGTGCTTTCCAACCTGTTTGAGGCCAGGCAGGGTGCATTGGGAAAGTTCACTTGTGCAGTTCACTGGGGTAAACAGAGGAGGTTGATGGTGGGGAAGCCATAAGCCAAGGTTCTAGCTGTTCTGACCCAAGCTGGAGCTGACAGGATCAATATACCTCAGCATGCCTGAGTATGTATATCTGTGTGTGTGTGTGTGTGTGTGTGTGTGTGTGTGTGTGTGTGTGTGTGTTTGGGGGGGGGGCTTGTGTGCACTGTCTGGGAAAAAAACATTACCTAGCAGTTCTGCTCTAGACAGGGGCTCTCAGCTCCTACTAGTGTCTGACAAAGAGCTGCTTGTTTGTCTTTTAGAATTACACAGGGTCACCCTAGCCAGGAGCTGGTCACTCTGAGCCCTCTGAGACTTTGGTTCACTCAAAGTTTCTGGCCACAACTTCAATTGCCTCCTCTATCAAGGCACTGCAGGGGCCTCAGATATGAAAACCTGATCCCTGCTCAAGGGGGACTTGAAGCCAAGTTTAGGGGCAAGTACAAGATACCTATGGCTACTCAAAGATGAGGCTGAATAGCATATAATGGCCACAAGTGAGGTACACAGAGAGCGGGGCTCCAGGGAGAAAGCCTGACCTGGTATTGGAGCTGGGTGCCTCTGATGGAAGAGGTGACCGATTTGCATTTTGCCTTGAAGGATGATAGGATTCTAATCAGTGGGTGTGGGCTGAGTGGGGAGTGACATAAGCAAGAGGCATTCCAGAGGAGGGCACAGCTTGTTAGGAGGCACAGGTATGGGGTAAGCAGGGACTTCTGTTTATTTTTTTTAATTTAAAAAAATTTATCATTATTTAAATTTTTTTTAATTTTAAAGATACAGGGTACAATTCAGGGTTAGGTATACAAATGTTCATTATGCAGGTACCCCTGTTGATGAGGTGTGCCCCCCCTCCCCTGACAGTTTCCCACTACTCCCAATCCCACCCCCCAACCCCCCAGCAGTTTCCCCCTACTGCCAGTACTTTTCTTATAGTATTACAATAATTGTTTGAGGTTCGCTTATGAGTGAGAACATATAATACTCAATTCTTTGTTTCTGTGATAGATCACTCAGTA
>NW_007249750.1:697753-742501 GCF_000164805.1 Carlito syrichta | reverse complement strand
CCTTCCGAGTAGCCGGAATTACAGGCGCGCGCTACCACGCCTGGCTAATTTTTTGATTTTTATGGTAGAGATGAGGTCTCGCCTGCCCAGTCGGGTCTCGAACCCGCGGGCTCAGGCAATCTACTCACCTCAGGCTCCCAAAGGTGCAGGATTACAGGCTGAGCCACCAAGCCCGGCTCCACATTTTTTTTAATACAGTCCTCTTTCAATGAACAGCATGGTTGGTTCCATGTTTTTTCTATTGTGAACAATGCCTCAACAAACATGCTTGTGCAGGTATCTTTTTCATAGCATGACTTGAGTTCCTCCAGGTATATTCCCAATAGTAGGGTGGTGGGGTCGTATGGAAGGTCGATTTTTAGATCTTTTAGAAATTGCCAAACTGTTTTCTACAGAGGTTATACTAGTTTACACTCCCACCAACAGTGTAGAAAATTCCCTTTTCGCCACATCCTCTCCAGCATCTGTTATTTTTTGAGTTATTGATGATGGCAGTCCTGACTAGAGTCAGGTGGTATCTCAGTGTGGTTATTCATATCTTTTGCCCGCTTTGTAATGGAACTGTTTGTTTTTTTCTTTTCAGCACGTTTGAGTTACTTGTAGATCCCAACTGTTAGGCCTTTGTCAGATATACAGTTGGCAAATATCTTTCAACTTTATTATAAAGCTACAATAATCAAAACCTCGATTTCTCAACCAACCCATCTTCGACAAAGCCTCCACCACCAACCACTGGGGAGAGGAGAACCTACTCAGTAAATGGGCCAGTCCTACCCAGTCTGTGGGCCATCTTCCTATTCTCTTGATGGTTTCTTTGTCTTTGCAGAAGCTTGTCAGTTTGATAAGGTCCCACTTGTCTATCTTATCTCTTATGGCATGGGCACTTGGGGTTTTGATCTGGAATTGGTTTTCCATAAGGGTGTCTCCTGCATTTTGTAAGCTTCTTATAGTTTGAGGTTTTACATTGAGGTCCTTGATCCATTTAGAGTTGATTTTTGTGTATGGTGATAGTTTAACCTTCTGCATGTGGTCAGCCAGTTTTACCAGCATCATTTACTGAGTAGTTTCTCCTCTCCCCAGTGGTTGGTGGTGGAGGCTTTGTCGAAGATGGGTTGGTTGAGAAATCGAGGTTTTGATTATTGTAGCTTTATAATAAAGTTTAAAGTCTGGGAGTGTGAGACCTCCTGCTTTGTTTTTTTTGCTGAGAATTGTTTTGGCAATTCGTGGTCATTTATGTTTCCATATGAATTCCTGTATTGTTTCCAAGTCTGAGGAGAATGCTGCTGGTAATTTAATGAGTATTGCATGAAATCTGTAGATTGCCTTGGGTAGAATTGGACATCTTAACAATGTTGATTCTTCCAATCCATATTTTTCCATTTGTTTGTGTCATCTTTGATCTATTTGAGCAGTGTTTTGTAGTTTTCATCATAAAGGTCTTTCACGTCTCTGGTTAGGAAGATGCCAAAGTATTTCATTTTTTTTGGTGGCTATTGTAAATGGGATTGTGCTTTTTACTGGAGGTTCTGTTTGTTTATTATTGGTGTATAGAAATGTAACTGTCTTTTGCACATTTATTTTATACCCAGAGACTTTGCCAAAGTCTTTTATCAGTACAAGGAGGTTTTTGACAGATTCTCTTGGGTTTTTGAGGTATAGAATCATGTCATCCGCAAGGAGGGATAACGTGACTTCCTCTTTTCCTATTTGGATTCCCCTGATCTCCTTCTCTTGTCTGATTACTCTATCTAGGACTTCCAAAACGATGTTGAACAGGAGGAGTGAGAGTAGGCATCCTTGTCTTGTTCCAGTTTTTAGGGGAAATGGTTCCAATTTCTGTCTGTTTAGCAGTATCTTGGTTATGAGTTTCTCGTAGATGGCTCTTACTATTTTGAGGTATGTTCCATGTATGACTAGATATTCAAGGGTTTTTATCAAGAAGAGGTGCTGGATTTTATCAAAAGCTTTTTCCTCGCCTAATGATATAATCATGTGGTTTTTGTTTTTGCATCTGTTGATGTATTTAATTATGTTTATGGTCTTGTGAATGTTGAATGAGCCCTGCATCCCAGGGATGAAGCCTACTTGGTCATGGTGGATGATTTTTGAGATGTGTTGTTGGATCCGGTTTGGATCCTGGTGGATGATTTTTGAGCTGTGTTATTGGATTCTCTTGTTGAGAATTTTAGCATCTATGATCATCAAGGATATTGACCTGTAGTTCTCTTTCTTTGTTCAATCTTTACCCAGTTTGGGTATCAATGTGATATTAGCTTCATAAAATGATTTGGGTAGAGTTTCATCTTTCTCAAATGCCTAGAATACTCTCAGTAGGATTGGTATCAGTTCCTCTTTGTATGTTTTGTAGAATTCTACTGGAAAGCCATCTGGTCCAAGGCTTTTTTTTTTTTTTCCTTCCAGAGGTGAGAAAACAGGAGCTTATTAAGAAGACAAAAAAGCTCTCAAGCAGGAGGGGACCTCAAAGAGGGTTGCCCCAGGACTGTTTTTTATAGGTAGTTTTCTTATGACATAGTCAATTTCCTGGATTGTTATTGGTCTATTTAGGGTCTCGATTTCTTCTTGTTTCAACCTGGGGAGGTTGTGTGATGTTAGAAAGTCCTCCATTTTCTTTAGGTTTTCAAGTTTGTTTCCATACAAGTGTACATAGTGGGACTTCTGTTTTGTTAAGCTTGTAGATTGGGTGCAGGGACTGATGGAGAGAGATCACAAAATCAAGCAAGCAGAGACAAAGGTTAGGTGAGGACTTGGGTTTTAACTCAGGAGGCTGCCTTCATAGCCTGTTTATGAATAGCTGGACAGGCTGGACACCTGTGGTTGGTTTGAATGGGGTACAATTGACCTGGTGTAGTACAAGGGAATCAAGCACCAAAAAAAAGGCTCCCTTCACCTATGTCTTGCTTGTTTGAGGTCCACAAGGGCTAACTTTCAATTGAATGTGGCCTCTCTCAGCTTCCTCTGGGCCAGCATACACCTAGTGCCAAGGGGCTCTGTAGAGCTGTGGGCACACACTATTTTTGTGCTCCTTCAAATGCCCGTGTTTATTTTTAAACTTGAGCCTTTGTGAAGCAGGAATGTATCATGCAGGCTTTGCTTTTTTGAGTAAAAAGATTCTCTTGGGCTGATAGACCCTGCAAAAGGTGTTCTTGGTTTAAAGTTGTATATTCTTTACATTTATTGCCTCAGTGCGTGCATTCTGGCATTGTAGGGAAGGCCACCGAATTAATTTACTTTAAAACAAATCCTGGAAAGAGGAAATCCACATATAGTTTTCAGTTCCTTAGTGTCCTGGCAGATCTGTGTCTGGGGCAGCTGTCCCCATACAGGAAGGTCTCTGAGTGTTGGGGGTGAGGCGGATGTGACAAGCTGAGATATTAAGTCTGAACCTGCCAAACCCACCTCCCACCTCCTACCAATAGGAACTCTTGGATAGGAGGCTTAGAATGTCTGTTATCTTTTAAGCATATGCAAGTTGTAACTGAAAAGTGAATAAGATTAACTTAAAGTTCAAGATGGAGGATGCCGCACTTGTGCTTATGTATACGTTCTCTCCCCAAAACTCATTAAAATGATAATAAGGAGATTATTAAAAATATAATCCTAGGATAGCAAAATGAATGGGAGGAAATTATCAGTAGTTGAGAGATTACATCAAATTTCTGAACGACAGAAAGCTGGTGGAGAAATGGCAATGTCAGAAATATAGCACAGAGGAGACTGAACCCAGAGTACAAGTAGAGGGGCCAGAAAGGGTGGAACAGTGGGCTAGTCTGCCCCACAGAACTCCAGAGAGCCTCTGAGCCGAACCCACAGGTTCAGCGAGGGCAGGAATGGGAAGTGGTGCTGAAGCTGGGGTTTTACTTGGAGATCTTAGGGACACTGTGCTTATTAAGGGGAAAAGGGTCGAGTAGACTTCACTGACAGAGCCACGGCTGGGAGTGTTGGTGTTGGCATTCTAGAATGAAGTCTTCCTTGGTCTGGCATGGATCCAGGGTAGGTGGATGGTATTTGAAAACATGGTATCAAGTCAGATGAGCTAGAGAGAAAGCATGGAGCACTCCAACACTGAAGAGTCAGGAAGAAGAGGAAGAGCCAGCAAAATAAACTTCTTATCAGCTAAAATGATGTGAGAGGAAAATAAGCAAGGCCTTCAAAGTGGCTCATGAAGGAAAATCATTTTTTAACCATCTAAAAATGTGTTTAAAGCCAGGTGAGGTCCCAGCTACTTGGGGGGCTGAGGCAGGAGGATTGCTTGAGGCCAAGTTTGAATCTAACCTGGGCAATAAAGTAAGACCCTATCTCTAACCAAAAAAAACCACAAAACCCAAAACAATTTATACTCAGTGTGGTAGGCTGAAAAATGTTTTCCCTAGATATCAGGTTCTAATCTCTGAAACCTGTAAATGTTACTCCATATGGTTAAGGGGTCTTTGCAGCTGTGATTAAGTTAAGGATTTTGTGATTATCCTGAATTATCCAGGGCTCAGTGTAATTACAAGTGTCCTGAAGACAAAGGCAGAGGGAGATGGCAGAGAGAAGGGAATGGGGGAGGGCCTCAGCATAGAGAGCTTCAAAAATGTTTTGCTGCAGGCTTTGAAGATGGAGCAAAGGGCCATGAGCCAAGGAATGCAGCTCTAGAAGCTGGAAAAGGCAGGAAAATGGATTCTCTCCTTAGAGCTGTTGGAGGGTGGCCATGCTGGCACCTTGGTTTTCACCCAGTGAAACTGATTTTAGATTTCTGGCCTCTAGAACTGTGAGAGAATACATTTCTGTTGTTTTAAGCCACCAAGTTTGTGGTAATTTGGTACAGCAGTCCTAGAAAACGAATACATCCAGCTAAACCAATCAAGTGTAAGGGGGAAAGTAAAGGCCATTTCAAATGTGCAAGAACTTAAAGTTGACCTCCCACTCATCTTGAGGATCTATGCCAGCAAAACAAAGGTGAAGACTGTGAAGAAGGCATTGGGGGTAAAGAGAATCGATGACTTCTGGGAGTCCAGTGGAAAGAAATCCCAGACAGCTGCATATGAGTGAACCTCAGAAGCACTCGGTCCAGATTAGACCTAGAAGCCAGTGGCTCCAAGAATAATATCTTCAGTTCAGACACTGAAATGGATTCTAGGTAATGGGCAAAGTAAACAAATCAGAAGACACTAAAGTTATGGGAAGGTGGGGTGTGTTTCTTAATAGAAAAAGAGGGCAATAGAAAAAAATCACAAAAAATAAAAAACTATCACAAACACGTTGTGTTCCAAATATGAAGCACACAAAGATACTGCCTGCTTTTGAGCAACTGGGAGAGTGCTAGAAAGGAAGTTTTTTGTTTTGTTTTTTTTTACCTTGATGCTAGGGACGTTTTCCTTTGAGTAGCACTCTGTTCTTGACATTAGAACTGTACAGAAAGAAATAGAATCCTGGCACATTTCTTGCCTTTGCAGAGAACAATATTTATATAGTCATAATAATGTTCTTTTTTTAAAAAGGGTTACATAGTACTATATTGTGTTAATTTATTGACTTGACTCTTCCTGGTGCTGGATGTTCCAGTTAATTTCCAGTTAACCTTTTTGTAAATAATGCTGGAACCTGAGGTCAGTTTGCACCACAAAGCATCTTTGTTGGAAGAGTTGGAGAATTAAATTATTATACAGTAATCTATAATTATGTATAATGACAAGGGGCCCCACATGTGAGAATGATGACTGAATTCTGAAGGGAAGCGGTTGATTGGCTTATCTAGCGACTGTCTCCCTTACTGGGTTGAGCTGTTTGTGCTGGGCATCTGGCCAATAGGCCATCCTGTCCTTGATCCTGTATAACGAGCAACCTCGTGTGACTTCCCTGAGTAGGGCCTGAAGGCAGAAGGGGATGTTGGGTGGAGCAGGCACGCTGACTTACAGGTCTGGTGCAAATGGGAGAGACCTGAGCTTGTTTATATGCCAACAGAAAAGATTCAGAAACAGAGAGAAGTTATTGTTGTAATCTGGGTCAGTGTTTCCCAATCTTTTTACTGACATGGACACATAGAAAAATATTTTTACAGCCAGTCAAATGGACAAGACTGCTCCTAGTCAGTACCAGTCACTCAGGGGACTTCAGTCACTCAGGTCTAGCTCTGCACATTGAGGTTTAAGAACATTCATTCTCAACAGGCTCCTTCAGCCCAATGACATCTTTGTACAAATTAGAAAAACCCACTTTTTTCTCAAGACACCTTTCACATATCTGCTATCAGCTAGGCAATTGACATAATATGTGTACATATCTTTCACAAGCATATTATGATTGACACCCCTGGAGCTGTGCACTGTGCAGCCATTTGCAGGGCCCAAGCCTCAACACACCTGTGGCTCATTGGAGGACACTGCTAGGAAAAAGGCTGATGGCCTGGGCTGCTGGGAAGAAAAGAAATGGGAGATGTTTCTGCCCTATGCTGGGTGTGAGACTCCCAGGCTTCTGGCCTGATAGCATATGTGATAGTTTGGGTCACTGAAATAGAGGTTCAGGGAGATCAACAGCAGGGAGGTAAGGTGTGAGCATGGAGTTCAGGAGAAATACCTGGGTTGGAGGTATACAGGCAGGTGCCATCACACAGAGATGGTCCTTGAAGCTGTATAGGCAAGTGTACTGGGAAAACCCCACAGAGAAGAACTCAGAGAATGACCCCCTAGCAGACCACCCAACCTCGCCTGCTAAGATGGGACCAGATATTCAAGTAGAATGTGTAAACGAGGTCCCAGTGGGAGGGGAATCTGAGCACTGTGATATCCTGTCCCATGGCTTATGGACACTGTTCCCAAAAGATCATCCTGTCCTGAGAATAGCATTTGCCTGCCCTGGAAGATCTCTGACAAAGACCTCTGACTGTGACACCTGGGTCAGACAGCATCGGGCCTGAGTGTCTGCATCCTCTGGTGCTGAGGTTTCCGCACTCAGTACTCACCCTTTGTCACTGCCAGTGAGTGCTGTCAGGAAGGGGACTTACTGACATCTGTTCATTTTTGTGTCCCTAGGGTCAAGTGTTAGATTTCTGAAGGGATTTTATGAGGATAGAGCCAGGACTTTGGCAAGTGGGTGACACAATTCTGGCAGCCCTGCTGGTTTCCTTTGGGTCATTTACTGCCCAGGTGTTCATGATCCCTGCTCTGAGCTGCTCTATGGCGCATATGGTCCAGCTGGGAACGGGCTGGCCCAGTCCTACAGGACTCTAGCCTCAGCAGCTATCCCACCCCGAGGGACTAAAGGAGGTCTGCTTTGGGATCCCCACACCTGTCCTTTTGGACCAGATGGGGCTAGTTACACTTTTGCCCTTGACATTGTGGGGAGTAATAGAAAGGAGTGTTGGCTTGCTGGGCTCATGTGATATAATTTCCACATTACATCAAAGCCAAATAATCTCAGTTAGCAAGTATTGTGGACCTGCTGTGTGTACAGGACTGCAGCAAATAAAGGACTGACATGAGTATGCTACTTCCAATTGTTAGACTCACCATAGTTCTAGAACAGTGAGTTTATTCTTGTTAACTAGGTTTCCTTCCCTGAAGACTTCCTTAAGTGCTTCAATCTTGTAGTATTAAATTTTAAACGTGTCACTTCTCCTTTTCATATATGCTGGGACTTGTTGCTGTCCCCACAGGACAAATCTTGTGCCTTCCTGTGTGTGACTTTGGTGTTATGTGCTATGTCCTTGGGTATAAAGGAAATGGTTGTTTCAGCAATTCCCACTCAGGGCCTGGGAGAGAAGGAACAGGTACCCATGCTATTTCATTCTTTCCTGAAACAAAGGGCAGTTGTTATGCCTTCAGGCAGTTCAAACTGGCAACTAACATACCTTCATTTTTGGCTGGAATCCTATCAGTTCTTGAGGCCACCTTGGTGAAATCCTGCAGATTAGAAAGCTTTTTGGCAGTTAGAATGTGACTTAGACCAACTAAGAAAAAGGAAATAAATTACTCTTTAATAAATTCTATTTGGAAGGTCAAAATCTTTCAATAAGCCGGGCTCGGTGGCTCAGCCTGTAATCCTGCGCCTTTGGGAGGCTGAGGTGAGTGGATTACCTGAGCCCGCGGGTTCGAGACCCGCCTGGGCAGCAAGACCTCATCTCTACAGAAAATCAAAAAATCAGCCGGGCGTGGTAGTGCATGCCTGTAATTCTGGCTACTTGGAAGGCTGAGGCGGAAGGATCACCAGAGCCCAGCAGGTCAAGGCTGCGGTGGCCAGGAGTGGCCTGCACTCCAGTCTGGGCGACAGAGTGAAACTCCAACTCAAAAAAAAAAAAAAATCTTTGAATAATGGGGCCTGTAGGGAAAATACAAATGGTGGGTACTTCTTGGTCACTAGGTTGGAAACCAGTGGGTTAACTGTGAGTTAGAACAAAGCCAAACACAAATTAAAAATGAGGGTTCTGGCTCTTTCCCGAGCAGCCCATACTTTGGAGATATGGGATCAAGCACCTGGGCAACTCAGGGCTCAATTCTGTTGGTGCCCTGTTCATCTGTCATCTTTGTCCCCTTACCATCCAATGCTCTTAAGAGTACCTGTCCCTCCCCCTCTGAGAACACTGTTGTTTGGGGCTCCCTCACATCTATTCTGTTCTGTCCAGGTGGTTCTGCACTTGACCCTTAGATTAGGAAGTAAGACACTGGCCATTCTCTTGCCTGGGCATGATTCCACATTGCAGCAAGAATCACTCTCTGCACCTCACCTGCATCCCACAGACCTATCATCAGCCTTGCCAGAGAAGACCCCAGTTGTACGGTCACCATTCCATAGCCCTCTATGCACACATGAGTGCTCAGACATATACTGGTACTGAGCTCCCTGGATTTTGAGGCACAGACTATGGCTGTCTTGTTTCCTGGGATACTCTTAGCACCCAGCACAGATCTCCTTTGTGGTTGTGTACTAAATATTTGTTAATATAACATATAAGAATGGGAGCAGAGAATGATGGTATTTTGTAACCCATTCTTTTCTCTCCACAGTCTTAGCATTGGTTAGTTATTGCTAGAATTCTGAAACCTATGAATTCTTTTTTCCCCCAGTTGTTTTGTTTCCTCTGAGGCAAGAGATTTCAAGGGATACTCAAGTCCTTCAAGGTTGAGATAGTTTTGTTTGTTAGGGAAGGGGACAGAGATGGTTGTAGCTAGACTAGGACTCAGCAACACTTGGTGGTCTCCTATTTTGTAACAGTGAAGTAGAGGAAAAAATCAGAATGCGCAAGGGAAAAAAGACCATCTTTCCATGTGAGTAAATATTCACTTAGGATTTTGAAAGGCTGAATGGTATTACTTGCATGGATATATCATACTTTATTTAACCTACTCCCTACTTTGGGACATTTCGATTCTTTCCAGGTTTATTTTTGTTTGTTTATTTGATTTTGTTTTTAATAAGCAGCCCTTCAGTTGTGCATCCTTTTGCTTAAGTATCTTTGCATATCCTTATTTATTGCCTTTGAATTGATTCCTAGAAGTGGATTTGTTGGGTTCAGAAGCATGCATTTCTAAGGCTTTTGAAGTGTGATGATAAATTGCCTCTTGGAGAACTCTACCAAGGTACATCAGTAGTGTAGAAGAGACAGATGTGCCCCACTCTGGCAGACAGTGGGTTTTTTCCAATCTTTTTTTAAAAATTGAGGCAAAATGTACTTAAAAGTTATCATTTTAGCCATTTTAAAGTGTATAGTTCAGGGCATTAAGTGCATTCACATTGTCATACACCCATCATCACTATTCATCTCCAGAACTATTTGGCAATCTATTTTTTTTCTATTTTTGCAATTTGATGTTGAAGAGGATCTCACTGTTTTAGTTCACATTTTTTTACTGAGAAGATGTAACATTTTTTCTGGCGCATATGGCTGTTTTTGTTTCTTTGGGCACTTTCTAATCCTCATCTTTCTAAGGTCCTTTGGGCCATTTTGCCCTGCGGACTGCTCCCTTCTAGACGCATAATGCTTCCTACTTAGTGTTCTTCCCGGGCTTCCCCCTACTCGTCCAACCTCTGCACCTCTTTGCTCTGCCTGTCAATGCACACCCTTTACACTTTTCTCTCTGGTACCTTTGAGCTATTCTTCATGGTTGCTCTGCCCCTCCTCTCCCCACCCCACCTCCTAAGGTCTTGGCGCCCATTACCTCCGTGAAGCCATCCCTAACCTCACCAGGAGCTGCTCTCAGCATATTTTGTTATTGTTGTTGTAAGATATATATAACATACAATGTACCATTTAAACCATATTTAAGTATATGATTCGGTGGCATGAAGTACATTCACACTGTTGTATAGCCATCACCAGGCCCCATTTCTAGAACTTCTTCATCATCCCAAACTGAATCCATTAAGCAACAACTCTCCTCTTCCCTCAGCTCCTGACAACCACTATTCTACTTTTTTAGAGATGAGGTCTTGCTATGTTGCCCAGGCTGGTCTCAAACTCCTGGACTTAAGCAATCCTCTCACCTTGGCCTCCCAAAGTGCTAGGATTACAGGTGTCAGCCACTGCGCTTGGCCCCTACTTTCTGTCTCTATGAATTTAATAATTTGATTCATATAAGTGGATTCATACAATATTTATTTTGGTTTTACTTTTATGAATGGTTTATTTTACTTAACATAATATTTTCAAGATTCATTCATGTTGTAGCATGTATCAGACAGACTTTCATTCCTTTTTGAGGCTGTATAATATTCCATTGTATGTGTATACCACATTCTCTTTATTTACATATCTGCTGATAGATATTTGGGTTGTTTATACCTTTTGGTGATTGTGAAAAATGCTGCTTTGAACTTGGGTGTACAAGTAGCTGTTTGAGTCTCCGCTTGCAATGCTTTGGGGTATATACCTAGAAGTGGAATTGCAGGACTGTGTGGAAATTCTACATTTAACTTTTGAGGGACCATCAGATAGTTTTTCACAGCCACAGCACGCTTTTTGGACAATTAGCCATAAAAGAGAGGTCACCTGAGAATTTCCAGGAAGCCAGACTGAGGGGACTGGTTTGAGAAGGATCTGAACTTAGGAGTGTAGAGAAAGGGTCCAGACAGAGGGACTGCAGTAAGAACATTTCCTAAGGCATGCAAAGCTTGACTGTGTGACTGGCTGTTTACCTGTCAGTAATTTACTCTTCTGAGTAGTGGTTTGTATTACTTGAAGGAAGATGGCCTGAGAGTATGACTGTTGGGATTAAATAACAGAAGCAAGGACATGGCAGAGATAAGTAAGGAGAGGCAGGCTGTGTGCTTCAGGCCACAGGCATTAGGTTAAAACTCTCAGCCCTGCTGCCCAGCACTATTGGTCAGGAACTGCATGGGGTTTCCAGCTGCACTAGAAGAATCTGGAGCTCCCTCTCCACATAGCTCAGGCCTCCTCACAGTGATCAGAGTAATTTGGAGATAAAATAAGAAAAATGAACATTCTTCTTGGGTACTGGGGGCTTCTATAACCACTCTCTTCAGGGCACAGGGATGCTGAGCTTTAACTCTTGTCAGGCACTTCAGACAAGCAGAGAATGACAGAGTCCTGTAGGACAGCTTCCTAGTTTTTTGAATGTGGCCCACCCATGATCTAGAAGTTTGCTTGTATCTCCCAAGGTTGCATTGCATAAAAACCATTTGCTTCACTATTTACCTGACTCCTTTCTTGTCTTTCCAAATACCAGTTTTGTTGTTTTCAGTATTTCTTTTTTTTTTTTTTTTTTGAGTTGGAGTCTCACTCTGTCGCCCAGACTGGAGTGCAGTGGCTGCTCCCGGCCACTGCAGCCTCAACCTGCTGGGCTCCGGCGATTCTTCCGCCTCAGCCTTCCAAGTAGCCGGAATTACAGGCATGCACTACCATGCCTGGCGGATTTTTTTTTTGATTTATTGTAGAGATGAGGTCTCGCTGCCCAGGCGGGTCTCGAACCCGCGGGCTCAGGCGATCCACTCACCTCAGCCTTCCAAAGGCGCAGAATTACAGGTTGAGCCACCAAGCCCAGCTGTTTTCAGTAATTCTAAAAGCATTAAAATCTATCCTGTTAATAAGAGACCTTGAAACAGGTAACCTTGTGTGAGGTAAGGTTCTCTCCTTGGGCAGTGGTGACCCAAAAAAGGCGGTGGTGGCCCAGAGCAGGTGCACATTCTGCCTGCTTGGGGTATAGGTCGCCTTTAATTAGGTACACAGTTGTTCTTTTAGAGATGTGCTCAGTATCCCTTGCTCTCTACTTCATACCCACTGGGATGGCTGTATCAAAAAGCCAGACAATAACAAGTGTTGGTGAGAAGGTACACAAATTGGAACACTTATACAATGCTGGTGGGAATGTAAATGGTGTAGCTATTTTGGAAATCAGCCTGGCAGTCCCTCAACAAGCCCAACATAGAGTTATCACACGACCCAGCAATGCCACTCCTAGGTATATACCCAAGAGCCAAGAGAACATATGCCCACATAAATCTAGTACGTAGATATTCACAGCAGTATCATTTGTAATAGCCAAATGGTGGAAACAACCCAAATGCTCATCAACTGAAGAGTAGATAAACAAAGTGGTATATCCATACAATGGACTAGTAGTCAAAAAAAAAAAAATGAATGAATTACTGATACATGCTACAACATGGATGAACCTTAAAAACACTAAGTTCAGTTTTTTAAAAAATGGTCAGGCATTAAAGGCCACCAATTGTAGGAGTCCATTTATATGAAATGTTCAAAACAAGCAAATTCAGAAAGACAAAAAGTAGATGAGTGGTTGCCAAGGGCTGGGAGAAGAGAATAGGAGTGGTTGCTAATGAGTATGAGGGTTAGTGGATGTTCTGAAAATACCTTGAAATAAAGTAGTGGTGATGACTGCACAATTCTAGAATAATCTAAAATCCACTGGATTGCATACTTTAAAGAGGTGGATTTTATGGTATCTGAATTATATCTCAATAAAAAATAACTTTAAAAAGTATTCATTGTTTATATGAAATTCAAATTTAATTGAAAGTCCTATATTTTTATCAGTCACGTATGGCAACTCCATACTTGCCACCTGTTTTAGTAAATACAGTTTTATTGGAACACACACATAAAATAGCCATTAGCCTGAGAGACCAACTGTTGGTATAAATGAAAGCATCATAAACACTTTTCTGAGGTATGTCTGCACCTTTAGCTTTGTGTTTTACACCTTTTGTAATTGACTTGGCAGGTTACCAGCCAGCATCTTCACATCAGGCAATTCTAATTTTAAACAAGAGTGATTTTTAGAAAAACAAAAATAGCTTTTTTTCCCCAAAACCCAAATTCAGAGTGGTAGCCATACACTTACAAGGGACAACTTCCAGAATGGTACTAGACTTCTCCTTGCTGGGAACCTAATAGGGAAAAATAAACCATAAAACCAGTTTCCCCAAACTCGTACTAATTTGCCAGTAAAGGAAAAAACAAGTTCCAGACTTCTAAATTTTAAACTTTGAACAACTTTTAAAAATTGTGAAAACACACTCATTCTTTTCAAAGATTTCTTTGTTTAATTTGCTGATGATAATAGGGAGAGAAAATTAGATTCTCTTTCGGCAGGTTGAGCTGTCTAAGGTGGGAAAGGGATTCACTTCCCTGCAGTGGCATCTTGTACCTATAATTAACATATTTTAATATAATAATTCTTTAACAGATTGCTATTAATAAAACAAAGGCATTTTGTATGCATTTTTACATTTAATCTTGAAAAACCCTTGAGGTAGTTATGTTAATGTCCCCACCTCAGAGAGTGAAATGACTTGGCCAAGGATGATCACAGCATCCTAGACTGCATCCCTTACTTCAGGTACCTGTGAATCAGTTTCTGCTTTACTCTTTTTTGGGGTTGGAGGGTGGGGACAGGATCTCACTCTGTTGTCCAGGCTGGAGTGTAGTGCCACAATCCTGGCTCACTGCAGCCTCAGCCTCCTGAGCTCAAGTGATCCTCTCATCTCAGCCTCCCAAGTAGTTGGTACTACAGGCATGTGCCACACATCCAACTAATTTTTGTATTTTTTGTAGAGACAAGGTTTCACCATGTTGCCCAGGCTGGTCTTGAACTCTTGTGCTCAAGCAAACTTCCCGCCTTAGCCTCCCAAAGTGCCTGAGCTACCATGCTTGGCCTCCTTTACTCTTTAAGTAGAGAAACAGAAAAGTTTTGTGGAGCGGCCTTCCTCTTGTTCAGCTTTGTTCTTGACAACTAGAAATAGCCCTGTATTTCAGACAGCCAATACTTTCTCTTCCTTTCCCAGCAAAGGTAGGGCAACATGTTGGCTTTTAATATGGTATGTAGCCACATGGGCTTTTTTTTTTTTTTTTGGAAAGAGCAATCAGACTGAATGATCCTGAACTTTTAAAAAAGTTTGTTAAACATTTTATTTTTTATTTTAGAGTCATGTGGTTCATGTGAGGATTCGTTACATAAGTAAATATTGCGTGAAGGCGGGGTTTGGGCTTCCGATGAACCTCCCTAGTAGTGAGCATGGTACCCAATAGGTGGTTTTGAATTCCTTATGTCCCCTCTCCCTCTACTTTACCAGTGCCCAGTGTCTTCTGTTATTCCCATGCTTTTGCCTGTTTGCCCAATGTTTAGTGCCCACTTATGAGAACTTGTGATATTTCATTTTTTGTTTCTGTGATAATTCACTTAGAATGATGGTCTGCAGCTGCATTCATGTTGCTGCAAGGGACACGATTTTGTTCCTCTTTATAACTGCGTAGTATTTCATTGTGTCTATGTACCACATTTTCTTTATCCAGTTCACCTTTGGTGGGCATCTGGGTTGGTTCCAGCTCCTGAACTTTTTTGAGTTCCATTACTCTTTCTTGACTCTCCCACTATGTTCCTGGCCCCTGTTCTTCATCTGAGGATGGCTCCTCTTCCTGCCTGTGACCTGGGTGTTTCCCTGGTTTGGTTGTTTTTCTCCCCGAGAACTCTGATGTGGTTTTATCCACCTGTAATTTGTCCTCAACTGCTGCAGTGGACTCCCCAGTCTAGTCTTCTAATCTTGCAGAGTTACCCCCAAAAGGGATCCCATTTGCCTTCCAACGTTTCTTCTATACGGTCCACAGGCAAGGTACACTCAGCATGGCTAGTACCTTCTCTCACTTGCACAAACTAGAAAGTTTAGAGTCATTGAGTCTTTCTTCTACTTTATCCTCTACATTTGAGACACACACACACACACAACCACTGATAAAAGAAAAACTTTAAACAAGATAAATTTCACAGAACAATTCTCAAATTGGGCAATCCTTAGAACCAGACATAATCTGAAGATGGCTTGTTTTCCTGCCCCTGACCTGAGTGGACATTGCAACATGGACATGAGTTATTGTTTATTTCATTTCATTTATTTATTTTTGTTACTCTGTTACTCAGGCTGGAGTACAGTGGCTCAATCATAGTTTATTGCAGCCTCCAACTCTTGGGCCCAAGCGCTCCTACTCCCTCAGCCTCCTGAGTACTTGGGACTACAGGTAAATGCCACCACAACCAGCTAATTGTGTGTGTGTGTGTGTGTGTGTGTGTGTGTGTGTGTGTGTGTGTGTGTAAATGCCACCACAACCAGCTCATTGTGTGTGTGTGTGTGTGTGTGTGTGTGTGTGTGTGTGTGTGTGTGTGTGTGTGTGTTAAGAGATGGTTTCTCACTATGTTGCCTAGGCTGGTCTTGAGCCTCCTGCCTTGATCTCTTAAGTACTAGAATTACAGGCATGAGCCACTATTCCTGGTCTGACATTGAGAACTATAGAAAGAAGACTGAAGAAAGCAGAAACAAGGAACAAAGGTGGATTGGCCATTTCAAAGTTATTTTCCTTGTAAAAGTTAAAGCAAAGGGAACATCCTTACAATGCAGGCTAAAACTGGCCCTTTTGGAGATTTGACTATTATTTCTCTCTCTTGATTTCTCTGAAGGTCAGATAAACAACTTAGTTTTGGCATGGTGGCCTGGAATTTAGCATAAGTGATTTCATTTTGGTTTGGTCTGTTGGGCCTAGAGCAGAAGCTCATTCCAAATCAATAGCCTCCTATAAATTGAACATAACTTTATTTAGATATCATTCAGAATGTGGGTTCTACTATCATTGGATGAATAATGCACAATTCACTTATATAAAGTAACATTCATTGATTTTTTTTTATAATCAGAGGTTGTACAACCACTACCACAATCTAATTTTAGAATATTTATATTCCCCTAAGAGAAAGCCTGAACCCATTAGCAGTCACTCTCCATTTCTCCCACCCTTGCTTCCATCTACTTTGTCTTCCGTAGATTTTTTTTTTGCCTATTCTGGACATTTCATATCAGTGGAATCACAGAATATACGACCTTTTTACTGCCTTCTTTCACTGAGCATAATATTTTCAAAGTTCATCCATGTTCCACCCTGTATTAGTGCTTTATTCCTTTTTATTGCCAAGTAATATCCATTGTGTGGCTGCATCACATTTTGTTATCTGTTCATCTATTGATGGACATTTGGGTTGTTTCCACCTTTTGGGCAATCCTGTTATTAATTTAATGCCATTGTGGTTTGAGAACAGGCATCGTATAATTTCTGTTCTTTTAAATTTGTTGAGATGTGTTTTATGGCCCAGAATGTGGCCTATCTTGGTGAATGTTCCATGTGAGCTTGAGAAAAATGTGGATCCTGCTGTTGCTGGATGAAGTAGTCTGTAGATGTTAGTTGTATCCAGTTGATTGATGGTGTTGCTGAGTTCACCTGTATCCTTACTGATTTTCTGCCTCCTGGATCTGTCCATTTCTAACAGAAAGACGTTGAAGCCTCCAACTATAATAGTAGATTCATTTATTTTTCCTTGCAGCTCTATCAGCTTTTGCCTTAAGTATTAGGTGCATACAAGGTGAGGTTATGTATTCTTTGAGTATAACCCCTTTATCATTATGTAAATGCCCCTCTTTATCCATGGTAATGTTCCCTGCTCTTAAGTCTGCTCTATCTGAAATTAATATAGCTTTTCCTTTTATCTTTTGATTAGTGTTATCATGGTATATCTTTCTTCACCCCATTGCTTTTAATCTATGTGTCTTTGTATTTAAAGTGGATTTCTTGTAGACAACGTATAGTTAGGTAGGGTTTTTTAAAAAATCCATTTGAACCATCTCTGTCTTCCAACTGGTATATTTAGATCATTGGCATTTAAGGTGATTATTAATATTATGAATTAATATTTATCATATTTGTAACTGTTTTCTGTTTGTTGCTGGTTTTATTTGTTTGTTTTTTGTTTTAGAGACAGGATCTCACTCTGTTACCTGAACTGGAGTACAGTAACACAGTCATAGCTCACTACAGCCTCAAATTTCTGGGTTCAAGCAATCTTCCCGCCCCAGCCTCCCAAGTAACTAGGACTACTGGCGTGCACCACCAGGCCTGGTTTTGTTACTCTTGTTCTTTGTTCCAGTATTTTTCTTCTTCACTTTTTTTGCCTTTTGTGGTTTTAATTGAGCATTTATATGACTCAATTTTTTTCTCCTTTCATAGTCAATTATTTCTCTCTCTCTTTTTTTTTTACTCCTTAAGTGGTTGCCCTACAGTTTGTAATATACATTTACAAAAAATCTATGCCTGCTTTCAAATAACACTATACTACTTCACTGGTAGTACAAGTAACTTATAATAACAAAATAATCTTAATTCCTCTCTCTCATCCCTGTATCATTGCTGTCATTCATTTCACTTATATGAGTACACATGCATACATATTCAAATACATTGTTGATTTTACTTTGAACCTACTATTATCTGTTAGATCAATTAAGAATAAAAAAGTTTTTATTTTTTATCTTATTAATTCTCTGATGCTTTCTTTCTTTATATAGATCTAAGTTTCTGACCTGTGTCATTTTCTGGCTCTCTGAAGTACTTCTTTTAACGTCTCTACTGGCAACAAACTCCATCCATTTTTGTTTGTCTGAGACAATCTTTATTTCTCCTTCACTTTTAAATGATAATTTCTCAGGGTACAGAATCTTTCAACACTTTAACTATTTCTCTACACTCTTCTTGCTTGCGTGGCTTCTGAGAAGTCAGATGTCATTCTTATCTTTGTTTTTTTCTCTCAAGATTATTAATTTATTTTAGATTTTCTGAAGTTTGAATGTGATATGCATACGTGTGGTGTTTTTGGCATTTATCCAGCTTACTGTTCTCTGAGTTTCTTAGATCTGTGGTCTGGTGTCTGTCATTAAATTGGGGAAATTCTCAGTCATTATTGCTTCAAATGTTGCTTCTATTATTTTCTGTTTTTTCCTTCTGATGTTTTTATTATTTATATGTTATATCTTTTGTAGTTTTTCCATCAGTGTTTGGGAAACTACATGACTGGCCTTCATGGAGTTTTTACCGGGGGAGGGGGAGATCATTATTCTAGTTTTTTCTTTTTTTCAGTCTTTCCTCTTTGCTTTTCAGTTTTGGATGTTTCAGAATTTCCAGTCTCTGAGCCTTCGAAAGGCAGTTTAAGCTTGCCTTGGAAGACTCAGAGATCTTTTCTCAGCCCTGTCCTGTCTACTAATGAACCCATCAAAGGCATTCTTCATTTCTGTGATTACAGTTTTAAATCTGTAGCATATCTGTTTGATTCTTTCTTAGAATTTTCATCTCTCTGCTTACATTATCCATCTGTTCTTGCATGTGTCTACTTTTTCCCATTAAAACCTTTAGCATATTAATCACAGTTTTAAAAAAATTCCTGGTCTAATAATTCTAACATTCATGCTATATCTGATACTAATGCTTATTCAATTTCTTTAAACTTTTCCTTTTTTACTTTCACCACCATTGCAATATCTGGTTGCGAGGTAGATATGTTGTACTGGGTAAAAGGTAGTGCCGTTAGTGATGTGGTGGCAAGGTACAGGGAGAGGGGAAGTCTTCTATAGTCCCATGAGTAGGTCTCAGTCTTTTGGTGAGCTTGTGATTCTGGACTGTGTACATAATCAGTGCTTCTCAATTATTTTCTTCCATTAGGTGGGACAGGATGGTTGAAGTAGACTAGAATTGAGTGTTTCTTTTTTCCCACATGAAAAGCTAGAAGAGCTGGAGTTGGCTATTACCCTTCCTCCAGGTTATTTGGGCTCTAATAATACTCCAACAGCTTAAGCTCTGGTGAATTAGTTTCTTCTGAGGTCAGGCCTTAAGAACTGGTGTATTTTGAAATGACTGCTTTCCCCTTTCCATACTGGAAGCATGAGAGGCTTTTTCTCTGATTCTCATCATGAGAAGCTGGTGGAGCTCTTGGAAGTAAAGCCCCATACAGTGTGGAAGCCCCACCCCCCCACCCCCTACCCCGTGACTGTTGCCCATGGAGTTGTTAACTCAGACTTATCCGTGCACAGGTTTCTGCTTGTGGCTTTCTGCTCAGTGGATTGTGATTCTCTGTTCCCACCTGTCTGTCTGTCCAGTTTGGGAGGCAGTAGTTTGCCCTGTAACCTCATTTCTGTGGCAGAGCTGTGAAGAGCTGTTGATGTTCAGTTTGTTCAGCTTTTCATTTGTTTGGATAGAGTGGTGATTTCCAACCTTTTTACATTCTAGATCGGAAACTGGAAATTTTCCTGACACCACTTTTGAAGTCTCATGAACCCATTCTCTTCTCTCTGTTCCCACTGCTCTTGGCCAGGCTCTCATCTCCAAATGCTTGGATGGTTGTGTTGTCCCTTATTATTCAGTTCCAGTCTCTTCCCCCCTTCAATCCATACTCAATACAAGTGCTGCAGTGATCCCACTAGATTATAACTCAAAAATCAGCATTTCCTAAATTCATTTCATTGTGGAACAATTTAGTCATTTTTATATATTAGTGGGAGCTCAATCGATCATAAGATATAACATACTCTTAGGTGAAGTGGACAGCAAGATATGGTCTCACAGATGAATTAATTGCTACAAGATTATTCACATCTACTGTATATTTGACTGCTTTTTAACTGTAACTGAATAAAACATCAAAGAAAGTTATTTTTAGTTTATTAAGAACAAAGTACATAAGTAGTCAAACATCTCATTTCATTTTCATTGTAGAGGAATGCAAAAGCTCTCACACTTAAAATTGAGAACACTATTTTTCCAGTGCTTAAAACAGAATCATATCCGGTCACTATTAGGAATGACGTTGCCAAGTCATACCTTCATACCAGCTATGGAATAACATCTTCTATGTTTTGTTTCATTACAGTGTAATATGAAAATCTCTGTGCACAGATGTGTTATAGCAAAAGGAAGAATACAAACTGTTCCTTTGGCAATATTTTGTGCTCCCTTGAATTAGGCTGTCCCAGAAATCATTAATCGTTTTGACTCGGGCAGCTCACCACCTGGTTTTTTAGAAATCATCTCTTGGGTGTTTTCCAGTTCTTGGCATGTGGGATTCATAATATGTGAATCATAAAGCTCTGCTTTTTTTGTTTAAAACTTCCTTTGTTCATCATAGATTCAGGTGGAATGAGTTTTTGTAGTATAAATGTTCCATATGCCATCTGCAGAATAAAATCACCAATATATGCCAAAGTCCTTAAACAAGATACCTTCCATAGACAACATATCATGAAGAGAAGGTGTCCATCCATGCAATGGCTAGTTTTTCAATGCACGTACACTCCTGTGTTGCAGCTCACACAGCAGATACCTGTGTACCACACAGCCCCCATGTTATTTCCCAGCAACCTTGACTTGGGAACATTTCTTAAAGGTGATAGCACATAATTATGAGAACAACTATCCAAATGCATTTGACATTTTCCCTACATATGTGTTTTTTTGGAATGTATTTGAGAGAGAAAATAGCTTTGAAATAAATTTTCCACAGAGCACAGTCGGGAGATGCTGGCCCCAAGACAAACACAGATTTTCCTTAGCCTGGCACTCAGACTCAATGACTGTCTGGCTTTTGCCCTCCTTGGACCTCATCTCCTGCCACTCTGTTCCTGTTGCCACACATGTGGCCCTTGCTGGTTTCTGAGCACACATCTGGTACCTGGGCAGCTGTTTCTCCTGTCATCTCATAAACTTAGCAGATTTGCTTGTCTCTGAGCAGGGGTAGAAGGAGATAGGAGGTGAGAGAGCAGTTTCTGTGCCAGGACCGAGGGGTGCCATTTGAATAGGAAATGACCTTGCAATATTGCTAGTATGTTTTGTTTTATTTCCTCTCCTTGGCCAAGACTCCCCCTTCCCTCATTCCCCCATAGTCTTTTTACCTATCCTGCATCCTCAGAGAAACCCACTCCTCCCCCATCCCCACCATTTCACACATTTGCCCTCTCTCTGACTTTGCTTCTCTGCAACTCTGCCTCTCCCCCTCCTGACTGTCCAGGTCCTCACTTCCCTGGACCCACTTGCCCCTTTTGGAGAGTTGGTACTGTTTTCCAAAGCACATGGTAATGGACCTGATGGTCTCTCTGGGGCAGCCTTCGACCTGTGAACCAGCCCCAGAACTTAGTCAAACCCACATCTCAGGAGGACCAACAGAAGAGATCCTTAAAAACTGCCAGGCACTCCAGGGAATAGTGTCTTTAATAAAGCCCGTCAGCATTTATCAGGGGCACTTGCCTCATTCCATTCCCTCATGTAAATGTGACTGACAAAAGATTCCCTAGTCAATGAACTGGAAGGATTTATGACAAGTGTTTCTTACATGAAACCTCTA
This sequence comes from Carlito syrichta, assembly GCF_000164805.1. Lineage (NCBI taxonomy): Eukaryota > Metazoa > Chordata > Mammalia > Primates > Tarsiidae > Carlito > Carlito syrichta. The sequence continues at coordinate 720,827 of NW_007249750.1, read as the reverse complement.
GTTTACCAGGTTTATTAGTTGGGTGGTTTGGGGGCAGGTGGAAATAACTTTATTAGAATGGGCAGCCATGACCCACTTGAAGGGACTCGGACTAGGCAAGGAGCCAGACTTCAGTCTAAGGTCTGGCAGGTGCAGGCTCCCGCCAGGTAGTTGCCCATTGTTATAACAGGATTTATGGAATAATTTCTTGTGTCCCTACTAATGGTCAATTCTGCTTGTGTCATAAACTTAATTCCTTGGCCTTCTATTTCTGGACTGTGTTCTGCTCCATTATTCTGTCTACATATTTGCTAAGACCTTCCTGCTTGTTTGCTATGACTTTATATTTCGGTGTCTGAGATGGTTAAACCTCATTGCTCTTCATCTTCAGAATTTTCTTGACTCTGCTCAATATATTGTGTTTTCTGCATGAATAACCTTGTTTAGTTCTAAAACTAACCTTGCTGATATTTTTATTGTATTACATTTATATATTATTTTGGGGATAATTGATATCTTGATGTTGGTTCTCCCATTTAAGAATAGGATATGTCTTATTAAAGTTTTCTTCTGTGTGCCTTAGAAGGCTTTATTTTTACTTATTTTAGAGATGAGGTCTTGCTGTTACCCAGGCCAGAGTGCAGTGGTTATTCACAGTCATGACTGTGCACTGCATAGTGCACTGCAACCCTTGAACCCTTGGACTCAGGAAGTCCTCCTGAGTAGCTAGGACTACAGGTGCATACAACTTTGCCCAACTTATTTTTATTTTTTTTAAATATAGATCTTGGCCAGGCTCAGTGACTCAGCCTGTAATCCCAGCACTTTGGGAGGCCAAGGCAAGTGGATTGTCTGAGCCCGCGGGCTTGAGACCAGCCTGGGCAACTTGGCGAGACTTTGTCTCTACAATCAAAAATTAGCCAGGAGTGGTAGCACACACCTGTAGTTCCAGCTACTTGGAAGGCTGAGGCGGAAGGATCGCTTAACCCCAGCAGGTCAACGCTGGGGTGGCCATGAGTGTGCATGCCACTGCACTCCAGTCTGGGTGACAGAGTGAGACTCCAACTCAAAAAAATATAGATAGATAGATAGGTAGATAGATAGATATATCAATCTTGCATGCTTCTTAAGATCCAATGAATTGTATCTTTTTGGTTGCTGCTATAAATGGGATTTTTAAAAAATCCATTACATTTTCTATCTGGCTGTTTATGTATTAAAGAAAGCTATTGATTTTATTTCTTACTCATAATTTTATACCTAGCCACCTTGCTGAATTTTGGCTACTTATATTCATCTTTTCAGTTGATTTTCTTGGGTGTTCTAGATGAGTGATCATATTATTAGCAAATGATAATCTTATCATGTGGGTTTTGTGTGAAAGTAGAACTTTAATATGCTTATAAGTTAGATTACTTGCATGGGAGAATATATGAGAAAACACTTTTGTCCACATCCACTTTTTTCCCCAGTTCTCTATCCTGGGCTCTGGGGATTTGGCCCTGCTGGCTGGCATAGCCTTTTGGCCATCCAGAGTGCAGACCAGGGGACTGGTGAGCTCATGATGCTGGACCCTTGTAAGAGGTGCCCAGTCAAGGGCCTGTGTCCTAAGAGTACAAATTAGACCTCATTAGGTGTTGTGGGGGAACTTGAGGGACTAATAAGAATTCTTCTGGCCAGTCAAGGGGAAGAACATTTTGGGCCCAGCTATGGGCATGTACATTGGCATGGACATGTGAAAGTATGGATGATTTACACGTGCTAGAAGGAAAGCAATGGAAGCCTTTCTGGTGAGAGAACAGGGCCAGGTGTTCAGAGGCTTGTGACTCATGCCAAAGCACCTGGAACTGGTGTGGAGGACAGAGCCAGGGAAGACTCTGAAGCTGATTGGGCAGTGCCTGCTCCATCTGGCCTGGAGGGTAACCCTTCTCTTGATGCTGAGTGGCTAATATTTGAAGGGGCTCAAGACTCAAGACAGAGTCAGTAATTCAGGCACCTTATGAGACATTGAAATGCTGTAAGATAATGTCTGAAGGGCTTTTTAAAAAAAACTCAAATCAAATAGAAGTAGGAAAAAAAATCACAAGATTTTATAGATTCATGTCAGAAAAAGCCTGCAATTGAGCATTGCAAGTAAGGAATTATGATCAGTTAAAACATAATTTCTTTCTCTATTTTTTTTCCTGCAAAAAGTAGTCATGCCAGTTCTTTGCAGAATTATTTCACATGGAGCCAGAAATCGTTCAAAGCAGGAATGGCCTCTCTGCCGAGTGGTTTTCATATTCCAAACATACATATGTTGCACAGAGTGCCTAATTATTCTTGGGAACAATTACTGTCAGGTCCCCAAATGTGTTCAATGAACAGCAATTGGTATTTATTCAGCTCTAAAGAGACTATGCAGGAACAGTAGGTTATATTGTCTGCCTAAAGAAGTATTTTGCCACCCAGAAACATCTGCTTTCTATTTAAAGCACTGAACAAGGAATGGGAGTATATTTGAAATTTACTCCCTGAGCATTGAACACTAAAGAAAGGAGAATAAAATTGGATATGAAGGTAGTTTCTGTTCTATGATACACTCTCTTCAGCTTTTTCCTGCTGGGAAGGAAATGCGGGTTGGAAAGTTCTGATTCTCATGAATCTTTCTATTGATACTGATTTACACACTTATAGGAACTGACTTCTGTGTCCTACTTCCAGTTCTTTTACTTTCTCAGGTGGGGCAAAATACTATTTCAAAGCAAGTGTCTACTTTTCTGAATTTTGTGGTGAAGTTTGTAAAGTACTCTGATTTTGCTAAAAAAAAAAAAGATGTCCAGATTTGTTGTCCAGGTTGTTGCTTGAAATCATCCTGTGACCCTCGATTTTCTGTGTGGATGATACTGCCTACTCAGAGCCCTGTCAGGATTATTAAATATGCAGTCTGCTTGGTATGTAATAAACTTTCTATGGAGGACAATGTATTATCTACTGCTGTGTAATACATTGCCACAAATGTAGCAGCTTAACACAAAACACTTTTCCATGTGTCAGGAGTCAGGAATATGGCTTAGCTGAGCCCTCTTCTTCAGGGTCTCTTGCAAGGCTGTAATCAAGGTGTTGGCCAGGGCTGGAATCTCCTCTGAAGGCTCATCTATGGAAAGATCTGCTTCCAAGCTCACGTGCTTGTTGGCAGAATTTCACTTCCTCTAGGGCCTCGATTCCTGTGTAGCAGTTGACTAGAGTCCTTCAATTCCTTACAATGTGGATATCCCCAATATGACAATTTGATTCATCAAAGCTAGCAAGAGAGTCAATTGACAGTCTATGAGGAAAGAGAAGTCACAATCCTATGGAACTTAATCACACAAATAATATCCTGTCATCTTTGCCATATTCTGTTGGTTAAAAACAAGTCACAGGTCCTACCCACATAAGGGGATTACATAACAGCATAAACACTAGGAAGTAGGGATCAGCAGGAGCCACATCCAAAGCTGCCTACCACAGGCAGCTATTATTTAAGGAAGAGAGTATAACATAACGGTTAAGGGTGAGGGTTTCCATGTTACTTAGAAATGACATCAAATCTGAGATCTATCACTTACTCTGTGACCCAGGGCAGGTTACCTGGCCTCTCTGAACCCTGGTTTCTCTACTTCTACAGCACCTTCCCTGTAGGATCGTTGTAGTCCTAAATGAGAGAGAGAGCCTAGTTGAATGGTAAGCACTCAGGAAATGTCAGCTACTATTTTATTTATTTAATTTTTTAAAGACAGGGTCCACTCTGTCACCTGGGCTGGAATGCAGTGGTGCAGTCATAGTTCACTGCAGCCTTGGACTCCTGGACACAAGTGATCCTCCTTCCCCAGCCTCCTGAGTAGCTAGGACTGCAGGTGGATGCCACCATACCCAGCTAAGTTTTAATTTTTTTTTATTTTTTTGTACAAACAGGCTCTTGCTGTGTTGCCTAGGCTGGTCTCAAACTCCTGGCCTTAAACAATCCTCCCAATGTGCCAGAATTGCAGGCATGAGCCACTTTTCTTTTTCATTCTTGCCTTATTTTGTATTTTACTTTTACTTTTTTTGCCTTTTCTTGAAATGCCATTAGACCTTTTGGATTTTAAAAGAAGAACAGCATGGAACTCAGACTGAGAACATTCCAGTGCTGTAGATAATGTCCTGGGCAAAAAACTGCTGCCAGACTGGCTGTGCAGATCCTCCCCTGTTTGCTCAGGGCCTCTGGGCAAGGTCTTTGACCTCATACCTCCCTGCCATGGTGACCACCCTCTGAATGGGGCTGACAGGACCACAGTGCCCCTCCCACGTCTCTGGGACACCCTCAACGCCAGAGTAGCCACTTCCCTTGCAGAGGGCCTGACCATGGTAACCAAGAGTGTCACCAGCTGAGCCACCGTGCTCTCCCAACATCCTTGCATTTCTGGCTAGGGTCCCAAGGGCAGCCCATGATGACTTTGGTTTATCTGCAGAGCTGAGCAGGCAGATTTGGAGATGGAGCCCTTTTTATCTTCTCACCCTAATCATGCCAAACAGATGGCTGGCTGCTTTGCCTCTGCCTGGTCAGGATGCTCTACCATCTTCTGGTCTCCCTGTCCCTCCTCCTCTCTCTCTCTCCACTTTGCTTTCCTCACTTCCTCACTCCTAAAGGCTTCAGGGACAGAGAATACTTGCAGAAGGACACTGCTTGGTCATTACAGGCTGCCCTCTGTCCTGACCTTCACCTCTTTCTCTACCCCATTCTTTGCATCCAGGTATCCTGTTCTTCTTGGTTCTGATGTTCCCCCTGCCCCACCTGCCCCCAGAGCTGTGGGTGAACTTTCTGGAGTCTTTCTATGTCACCCACAGTCATATGTGTCATTCTAGAGGAGAGATACTGGCTAGGTAGGGACATCCCTTCTTTCATTTTTTTAGATAATCTGATAATGTCTAATTCAAGTGCCTCCCTAGCTTTCTTGAGGATAAAAATCATCTGGTGCTCTTACTTAAAATGGAGCCTCTTGGGTCTCTTCCCTGGAGAGGCCAGGTTCGAGGGGGGGGCTAGGATGGGGCCTGAGAACTTACATTTTTGGTAGGAGTCCCAGCTGATTCTTATTATGGAGACTTAGGAAACATTGGTCTAAGTGTGTGAAAACCGAGACCCAGTCCCTCTTCCTTGGTGTGGGGAATGGGCAGGACAATCTGAAAGCCTGGGCCCCTTTCCCAGGGAGGGCTCTTCTCTGATATGTGGGCCCTGGTTAAGCCCATTCAGCCCTCTGTAATAGGTAGAGACTTTAGCGTAATTTGATTCTTCAGAAATTTTTCTGTAGTTACTACCCTTGACATCACTCCTTTCTCTTATGTTTGCAAGAGAATACCGTGTGAGGCGTGTAGCGCGCTCCTGTAGTTCCAGCTACTTGGAAGGCTGAGGCGGAAGGATCGCCGGAGCTCAGCAGGTCGAGGCTGCGGTGGCCAGGAGCGGCCATGCACTCCAGTCTGGGTGACAGAGTGAGACTCCAACTCAAAAAAAAAAAGAATACCCTGTGAGGAAGTGTTTTCCTTTGTGGTGTTATACTTGAATGATTGGCAAAATGTGGTGCTGGGCTGGCAGTGGCATAGCCGGGTGATCCGCGAGGACTTGGTTATGAGGGCTTGTGTTTGTATGCACATGCACTCCCCACAGGCTGGCCTTTCTTGACAACAGATGTGGGAAATTAGAGTGACAATATTCCTTTTGTTTCCAACAACTGTCACCCAGCTGCTGGAGGAGTGTTGGTTTAGAATTGAGTGGATTTGAACTTGGTCTCTGTTGAGGGAATCAAAATGTCCTAGTAATTCACATCCCCAGAGACACTTGTCCTGCTCCAGCAGACCTAGAAGGGAAGTTTCAGGAAGCAAGGAATACTCATCTCTGTCCGTTTTTCTGGAACACTGGCCTCTGAAAACAGCTATATTGAAGTAGCATTAATAGCATGCCCTTGGAGAAATAGTCATGAGGGTTTCTGCATTTTTCTAAAACTGCAATTGATGGTTGATACTGCTATCCATGGTGTTACTCAGTATCCCTTGCATGAGGCTCAAATGGTAAAATGCTTTTCTAGGAAGTTTGTCTCCTAAGTACTTTATTTCTCATAACGACTTTCTGCAGTCAGGATGAATTCAAAGACTGCATTGCCTAAAACCACTCCATCTAGACACCAGAACACTTAAAAATTACTTTTCCTTTTTGGGTTTTTGGTATCCATTTAGGTGTCCTATTATTTTGTGTCTTCTCTTTTGACACTGTAAAGATTTTAAAAATTAATTTGTCTAAGTTACCTTATGATCTAGTTTTGTATCTCTAATAAGCACTTATTACATATCTATAGCATGAGTAATGGGACTGTTTTTACATGCTGCTGGTGACTTTTTTCTGTTTTTATCTTATTTTGAATACTTAAAAGATTTTTGAGCCAGTTTGCCTAAAGACACTTTCTTCAAAAATAAGTAAATGGCTGGGCACGATGGCTCATGTCTATAATCCCAGCACTTTGGAAGACCAGGCAAGGAGGCTCGCTTAAACCCAGGAGTTCTAGATTAGCTTACGCAACATAGTGAGACTTTGTCTCTACAAAAAAAAAAAAAAAAAAACAGCCAGGTGGTGTGTGCCTGTCATCCCAGCTGCTTGAGATGGTGAGGCAGAAGAATCTCCTGAGCCTAGGAGGTCAAAGCTGCAGTGAGCTGTGATTGCACCACTGCACTCTAGCCTGGGCAACAGTGAGACCCCGACTCAAAAATAAAAATAAATATATTGTATGATGAGTCTGTGTTCCATTTTGTGTTACTTTGTGAAGTAGATAATCTTAAAATATGCAATGCGGTAAAATTCATTACAATTTTTATTCATCTGCCTTGTTTCTTAATGCCTATTGTCAAGATCTAATTAATTCCCCCATTCAACAGAAGAAACATAGGTAGTATGCTAATTTGATTAGTAATCACATAAAGAGCTTACAGGCATATGAAGTGAAAAAAACAACTATAATATAGAGAGGCAAAAATAGCAGAAGAGATTTGATGAATTCTACATAAAACTCAAAAGGTTCGTAAGATGGAAATATAAAAGTTAAAGGCTCGGTCAGTTGGTTAAGTGGTGGTTCAAAGAGTTGACTAAAGAGATACCCACAAGGATATAAAGTAATTCCATCATTCACAAAATGTTGCAAATTTGAAAAGTACTTAATAGATATATAATATTAAGCTGCAAATGGATTGCAAAATCCTAAAATTGTTGCAGAAGCCCCCAAAATAAATTTGTTGCAAAATCTTTAAAAAAAGAATTGGTTCCAAAATTCTAAAAATACCAACAGAATGTCAGAAAAAGAATGGGACACTTAATAGGGATGCAAAACACTCAACAAGGAGTTGCCTTTTAAGCAAATTGCTCATTAGGCCACTTGCCTTGCAGCCTCAGGATGATAACAGCTAAATGGAGTGTGGGCTGCAGAAACTACTCTTTCATTTGTCTTTTTTCTCCTCTCTTCCCTTTTCATATTTTAATTGTCCTCATGCATATTTATCTTTCCCTATAAGCTATTTAAAGTCTTTTGGGGCAGTAGGTGGCCTAGAAACCATAAATCATACATTAAGTCATGTTCTATCAACTCACACGCCCACTCTCCTGTTGCAGAGAACAGCCCATCTTCACCACCCGAGCGCACGTCTTCCAGATTGACCCCAGCACCAAGAAGAACTGGGTGCCTGCAAGCAAACAAGCGGTCACTGTTTCCTACTTCTACGATGTTACAAGGAACAGCTATCGGATCATCAGTGTGGACGGAGCCAAGGTACCACCTCACTGGTTGATTTTAACATTCTCAGTCACTTATTTTTCCTCTAAGATGTTCCCTAAATCCTGCCATCTTAACACAGAAGTTACTGTTTTAATCATAATGTCTGTATAATCACATATCCTGTTATTTTTTCATTTAAAATGATGGCAAGTGAAAAAAAAAAAAGATTTCCCTGTTACCACACTGTCTTCATAAATAACATTTTAATGCTCATATAATAATTCCACCAAGAGCCTACAGTGTTCTTAATTTCTCCCCTGTGGATGGATATTTAAGTGGCTTCCAATTTTTTGCCATTATAGATAATGAGCATTTTCATGTACCAAATATTCTCAATTGTTCGTCACATACCATTGCTTTCTTTTGAATATTTCCTTAGGATACATTCCTGAAAGTAATGTGATAGGGCAAGATATTAACACTTTATGGCTCTTGATGCATATTGCTAAATTGCTTTCCAGAAGTGTTCTTTCTTCCAGCATGTAGGAGAATGCCAATTAGTGCATCCTTGCCAGCATTTGGATATTGTATCTAGTCTGGTTTTGGTATGTCATTAGGCATAGGACTTGTATTTTATTTTATTTTATTTTATTTTTGAGTTGGAGTCTCACTCTGTCGCCCAGACTGGAGTTCAGTGGCCATTCCCGGTTCACCGCAGCCTTGACCTGCTGGGCTCCAGCGATCCTTCCACCTCAACCTTCCATGGACTTGTATTTTATTAAATGGTTTTGAAGTATTTTTCTTTCCTGATACTTTTGTTATTCTGTCTTGATATTTTTACCATGTTATTGTGGGAGCAGAATTAAGAAGGGATGCCAGCAGAAATATCGCCAAGTCTTTAAAAAAAAATAAACCTACTGATTTATAGTCTCTTTCTGTCTTAAATCTATGTTCATCTGCTGGACATTTTTACATGGGTTATCTGCTGTCACCTGAAATTCAATCAATCTCAAGCGGAATTCTCCTATTTGTCCTCTAAGCTACCTCTCCATTTTTATTTCTCAACTATTTGGGCTAAGCAATGAAACAAAACACAGAGTCGTTTTGTTTTAAGTTTGTCAAAATGAATCTGCCTTTGAAGTATCTTCCATTTATGCCTTCTGTTTTAAGGTCATAACTCTTATCCTGGCACGATCTTGCTTGGACTCTGGCAGTAGCCTTCTAACTGGCCTCCACATCTCCCACTTGGCAGCCTGTCCAGACTTCTCTGTCAAGGTCAGCCTTCCTAGGAATAGAAAGCAGGGGAGTTGGGGGCTGGGCAAATATAATGGGGCCTGGGTGGAGGCATCTCCCTCCACGTCATGAGCATAGCACCCATTGGAATATCCCTCAGGGAAGGCACAAGAGCCTGCTGATGCTTCCTGATCTCTTGGTGAGGCCCCTTCAGCCCATGTTCTCTACGTGCCTCCTTGTGCTCTCCCCACCGTGGAGACTCAGATAAAGGCAGCTTGGCCCTGTGATCCTCTTCCTCTTCCTTCTAGTCTTTCCCCAACCCTTCTTCTTCCTCAGGAGAGGAGCCCAGAAGTCCTCATTTTACAGCTGAGGCCTAAGGAGAGGCAGTGACCCGGCTAAAGTCATGCTGCTAGGGAGGCTTGGCAGGCTGGGACTGATGCCCAGTTCTTTGGACACAAGTTCCCAGCTCATCGGGTTGAAACAGGCTTTTCCCTGGCTGGTAGAAGGGTGTGTTCTGAAACATGTCATTCGGGTAGTGTGTTATGTCTTTCCTTTTAGATAGCAATCACTGGTCTGCTGAACATGTCCAAAGAGACATAGGAACTGGTCTTTCCACTAAAGCAAGAAGGATGATAGCACATCCCAGGGTTTGGTGAGCAGTAAGGAAGTGTGCAAGTACCTGGTACACAGTAGGCAGGCACCTTGTGTTTGATGACTGAATATCTGAAAGGTGCCTTTATTATTATTTTTTTATTTTGGGAGACATGGTGATGCCGCAGTTGTAATTGCCACTTCTCTCCTCTGTGCTCCTGAGCTGAAATTGCCTGGACTCTTTCCAGGATGTTCAGATAGGAGTGAGGAGTCAAGATGACCTGCTTTCTTTTATCTGTAGATTCTGTCAGTTCGTCTGCCATCCTTAGATGGGTTTGTACTTTTGTCAGTCGAGTTATCCAAGGACATATTGGGCTTAAATATAGATAAAACAACTTTCTTAGAGCAAGTGCTTTAGTCCTACTAGCTGGGCTTTTAGTAATTTGTCAAAATGTCAGCCACTGTATCGTTATGGCTCTGCAGTTCCTGAAGGCTGTGAGAATGTGGTGGAGTCCGAGCCAAATGAGACAGCCATGAGAAATCAGATGGGTGTAGGAGGGTGGGCTAAGCCCCTAGCTGCAGAATAGAGCTCATTTAGGCTCGGTGTGGGAGAGCCATCAAAGTATAGAGACACTTAAAAAGTGGGAAATGAAAACCTAGGCCATGGGGTACCACTGGAATTCAGAGATCAAGCCAGAGGATCTGGGCTACCCCTTCCACGGTCCCTAGTGTCTGGTATTCCCAGAGCTCTCCCAGAACTCCTACTGTGGCACCAGAGAACTATGGCAGAGCCTTATCCTGCAAAAGGAAGTGTCATGTGGAGGAGCAGAAGGCCTTGGGGAATGGGGAGGTAGGATGGGCCTCAGTTGTTTAATTGCTGTCACTGGCACTTAGGGATTAGGGTAGGGAGTCAGTTTCCTGCCTGGAGAACTGGACTGCAGTGTACTGGGTGGTAGTCCCTACACCATCTCAGCCCTGCTGGACCCTCTCTCAACCTGGTAAGCTGCAACCTGTAAAACCAACAGCCCGGGTGTAGATCAGCTCCTATGCCTCCAGCTGCTCCACAAGGTGGGTGAACATGGAGAAAAGACCCCAGAGTGGCAGCAGCTATTGTCACTGCCTGGTCCCCTGCAGCATACTCCCTCCTCACCTATTGCTGAGGTCCTCATCTCCCCAGCCCCAGCCTTCCCCTGCCTGATACTCCAGATGGAAAGCCTGCCTTCCTATGGAGTAGGGTGCAGTATGCTGAGCTGACTGCTGGGCATCTGGCTGATGCCAGTACCTTCCTGTCATGGGCTCTTTTCTGTTGCCCTTGCCCGTTCCCACCCCTGCCTCTGTTCAGTTGGCTTGGTTCTGCTTTTGTCTTTATTTCTGGGCATCAGTTCTGGTTCCGTGTTCCCTGTCCACCCAAGCCTGGGACCTTCTCCCTCTCTAGCCACACGTCCTTGGCCTCACGCATGCTGTGGAACCTCAGCTAGGCAACTAGAGAATGCCATTGTGATGCCGTGCATCAGGCATGGATGCACGTGGACTGGGTGAGTATGGACACTTCCTGTCTTTCCCATTGTTGTGTCCACCATGTTGGGGCAATTCTACTTTGTTTTAAGCCTTCAGTCCCAATTGTTGATCCAAATGGAGATGACAGGTGACTGGATGCTTTTGGCCATTGGGGCTGTCACCTATGGGCTGCACCTCTGTGACCCAGGGCAGGTCTGATGCCCAAGTCCTCCCTCTCTATTGACCGGCCACATCAAGTCTCTGACCTTGAGCTTCTGCTTGACACTTCTGGGCCATATGTCCCTCCCAAGGCAGGAGGCTGCTGTGGGCTGGAAGGGGAAGGAGTAGATGTGCTGCAGTAACAAGTGACCGGTGTGGAAGGGACTTAGAGGTTTTGAGCAAAGACTGCGCCGTACTCAGCTTCTGTGTAAACTGTGGGCAGCCACAGAGCACAGGCTTCCGAAGGAGAAGAACTGTGAGTAGCAGCTCTCGCAGCTGTTGTTCCACTCCAGGCCCAGCCAGCTCTTCTGCCCTGTCCAAGCGTTGTCCCATTCTATTTAGGGTGAGGGGTGATGTGTAGAAGGCCTCTCCTTCCCCTAAGAGCAGTTGGTGTTGTTCATCATAGGACAGATCTGTACTCAGACCTGCTCTTCATTCTTCCTGAGACACTGGGGCTTTTCCCTCTTCCCGGGGACAATCTTTCACGTGTCAGTTCCAGCTGCTGCCTAAAGACGTGAGTGGGTAGGAATGCTGCCACCCTCTGTGGCCTCAGCACTGCCCAAACTCTAGGGGATTACGTGGATTCATTTCTGTGTAGGGGCTGCCAGGGGACTGTGAGCTCTTTGAGGATGGAGACCATGCCTTGCTTGACTTTAGAGCCCCAGCACCAAGCCAGAGTGGGCAATGCCATAGAAGTGGGTGGGGGAGTGAGTGGGCGAGTAAGACAGGCCTGGCCATGTCCTCTCTAGGCCTGCAGCAGGTGTACTGTGTCCATGGAAGGACAGCGGGCAGGGTCACTACCAAGTGGGACCCAAGGACCAAAACCTTAGAATAGACCCCTGGCTGACCTTGTTCACAGACAGTGGACAGATGGGAGTTGCATGAGGACATCTCCCAACTCCCAGGCTCTCAGAGCACTACCGTGAGCCACACGCACATGCCAACAGCCATGTGATTTATGGTGTGTTTTGGGGAAGAACAGCCAACTCCATTATAAAGAAACTCCATTTTCAGAGCATTTGTTAATTGAGCCATCACACCACTTGATTTCATTGTGCTGTTGGCACTTTTTCCAGACCGAGTTAATCACTGCCATCCTTAGGAGAAACTGCCTGTGCCTGGGACACGACTTGCCTGAAGCAGGTGCTTCTCCCGGGAGCTCTGGATGACTCTGCTGCCCTTGGTTCTCAGTTATTTATAGGATCACAGAAACCTATATTGGAAGAGACCTTAGAGGTCACCCATCCTACAAATATTTAGCTGCACCCACTGTGTCACAAGTACTACCTAATCACATTGGTTCAGAGGATATAAGCATCTGAAACCCTGACGTGTTTGGTATTTTCTCCTGGGAATGTAACACATTCAGGTTCCCTCTTCCATCATTAGAGTTTCCCCCTTTGAATAAATATAGAGCATCTTCTGTTAAGGCAGTAAACTTATGGAAGGTTCCTAGCACACAGTGGGTTTTCAGGGAATGCTGGTTTATTTTCTTCCCTGTCTGTGCTTTAAAGAAAAAAAAATCTATTAAAAACTAACCTGAAAGCAGACAAGAAATCTCTCCTTTTTTTTGAGTTGGAGTCTCACTCTCTTGCCATGCTGGAGTGCCGTGGCACACTCACAGCCACCCCAGCGTTGACCTGCTGGGCTCCAGCGATCCTTCCACCTCAGCCTTCCAAGTAGACAGAACTACAGGCACATGCTACCATGCCCAGCTAATTTTATTTATTTATTTATTGTAGAGATGAGGTCTCACCAAGTTGCCCAGGCTGGTCTTGAACCCGTGAGCTCAGGCAATTCACTCACCTAGGCCCCCCAAAGTGCTGGAAATACAGGCTGAGCCACTGAGCCCGGCAAGATATCTTTTAATTGCTGTAACTCAGTCCGGCCTTTTGTGAAAAACTTTCAAGTTTGTCTAACTTCCATCTCCTTGAATTGGGAAAGACTTTCCATGAAGAAGAATCCAGTGGGCTTGTCTCCCTCCCCGTTTCATGAGCAGCTTCCCATGAAATCCAGAGCAGGTGAGACTAGAGACAGGAGGAGCTTTCTTCAAGTATAATGGCTCTTGATTACTTGTGTTTTGTGCATTTTTTGAAAACTTCATTCCAGTGATCTGCAGGAATTGAGTCTTTTGCTAGGATGTTCTCCTTTCTCTATGAAAGTTTCAAAGATAACTTACAAAAGAGGAAGGTATACATAGAGACCCACGTTAAAACATATGCCCGATACTTTGCAGAGCAACCCCTTTTCCCTTCTGACTTCAGTTTCTCCCCCCAGACTTGTCCTCCCCACTCCCCAGGGAGGCATAGTTCTGCATTGTATACTCCACTGGCCCTCACCCTCCATGCTCTCGCCCTTGGCTACCAGGGCTTCATTCTTCCTTGGTTCCTTCTGTCTTTGTCCTGGCCACCTCTGCTCTCCTAACATGCTCTTCCCTGGTTGCTAAGTCAACCTTCTCCACCAGGTCTCGTCTCGTCTCCCTCTCTTCCTTCCCACTGTTTGACATCCCTTCACCTCTCACCTCATGGACTGTTTGAACCCACGAGTGTAGACACTTCCTGTTTCTCTATCACAATCTTTCAGTGTGTCCATGTGCAGGAAGGGTACTACCTGTTCTTTTTCACAAGCCCCTGCTCATGCTGAAAATAGCCTCCCTGACAGCCTTGTTTAAGTTTGTGTACTTTATTTTTAACTGTTTGTATGTACAATTTAATGTCTAATAATAATGTAAACCCACTTGTACCTACCACCCAGTTGAAGAAGTACATCTTCTACTTCTACAGAAATCCCTCTATGGGCCTCTCCCTAATTATATGGTCCTTCCTTCCCCCCCGCCCCCCACCAAGAGATTACCACTCTCTGGAAATTTATAGTAAGCATTCTCTTGCTTTTCTTTATAGTTCTGTCACATGCAAATATATTCCTAAAACAGAGGTTGGCAAACTTTTCCTCTAAGGGCCAGAAAGTATTTTTTTTTTTTTGAAATCAGGTTGTAGAGTTTCTGTTGTAGCTATTCAATTCTTTTGAAGCAAGAAAACAGCCATAGAACAATAGGCAAATGAATGGGCATGGCTATGTTCCAGTAAAACTTTATTTATAAAAACAGGCTATAGGCTAGATTTGGCCTGAGGGCTATAGTTTTCTGACCCTTGACCTAAATAATATATTATTCAGTTTTGCCTGTTTTTGACTTTTAAATAAATAGAATTATACCAGAAATGTATACTATATGTGACTTCCTTTTTGGTTTTGTTAACCTAATGTGAAATCTTTGTGATTAATTCATGCTGATTAATTTGATTAGCCATGGTTAGTTCTCCTGCTGGATTAGTATTTCGTTGTATAAAAACACCACAGTTGGCCGGGCATGGTGGTCAAACCTGTAATCCCAGTACTTTGGGAGGTCAAAGTGAGAGGACTGCCTGAGTCCAGGGGTTTGAGATCAGCCTGGGCAACTTGGTGAGACCTCTACAGTAAATGAAAAAATTAGCCAGACATGGTAGTGTGTACCTCTAGTTCCGGCTACTTGGAAGACTGAGGCAGATGGGTCGCCTAAGCCCAGCAAGTCGATGCTGGGGTGGCCGTGAGCATGTCACTGCACTCCAACCTGGGTGGCGGAGTGAGACTCCAACTCAAAAAAACAAAAACAACAACAACAACAAAAATACAGTTTATTCCACTGGTGGTAACATTGTCTTTACAAGCACTGCTACTGCGAACATTCTTGTACATTTCTCCATATACCTGTCCCAAGATTTCTCTTAGGTATATACTGAGGAGTAGAGTTGTTGGGTGGTAAGAATGTTTATTTTCGACTTTACTAGAGTAAGCCACATTATTTGTCAGTGGTTTTACTAACCTATGAGGACTCCTTTTGCCCCACATCCTTGCTCACACCCTTTGTATCATGAGAATATTTTGAATTTGGTTAGTATGTAATGGTAATGCAAGTTCCCCACTGAGCTTATAACTTATGTCTAATCAAAGGCCTATCTAGGATCTACAAGGAACTCAAACGCACCAAAAGGAAAGAAACAAACAGCCCCTTTAAAAAGTGGGCAAAACGCCTTTGGGAGGCTGAGGTGAGTGGATTGCCTGAGCCCGCGGGTTCGAGACCTCCCTGGGCAGCGAGATCTCATCTCTACAATAAGTCAAAAAATCAGTCGGGCGTGGTAGCGCATGCCTGTAATTCCGGCTACTTGGAAGACTGAGACGGAAGGATCGCCGGAGCCCAGCAGGTCAAGGCTGTGGTGGCCGGGAGCGGCCACTGCACTCCAGTCTGGGTGACAGAGTGAGACTCCAACTCAAAAAAAAAAAAAGTGGGCAAAAGACATGAATAGACACTTCTCAAAAGAAGATATATAAGCAGCCAACAGACACATGAAAAGGTGCTCAGCCTTACACATCATCAGAGAAATACAAATCAAAACCACATTGAGATAACACCCAACCCCAGTAGGAATGGCCATCATTAACAAAACAAACAACAACAAATGCTGGTGAAGATGCGGAGAAAAGGGCGGAGAAAAGGGAACGCTTCTATACTGCTGGTGGGAATGCAAACTAGTGCAGCCTCTTTGGAAGACAGGGTGGCGATTTCTGAAAGAACTAAAAATTGACCTTCCATTGATCCAGCAACTCCCCTATTGGGAATATACCCAGAGGAACTCAAATCATTCTACAAAAAAGATACCTGCACATGTATGTTTGTTGCAGCTCTATTCACAATAGCAAAAACATAGAACCAACCATGTTGCCCATCGAAGCAGGACTGGAATAAAAAAATGTGGTACATATACACAATGGAATACTGTGCAGCCATAAAGAAGGACAAACATATGGACTTCGCAGCAACTTGGATGCATCTGGAGTCGATCATACTCAGTGATCTATCACAGAAACAAAGAACAGAGTACCATATGTTCTCACTCATAAGTGGACCTTGAGCAGCTATAATACTGTAAGAAATGGATTGGCAGTAGTGAGAAACTGTCAGTGGGGGGGATGGTATTGGCAGTTGAGGGAAACTGCTAGGGGAGGGAGGGGCATACCTTATCAACAAGGGTACCTGCATAATCAATATTTGTATACCTAACCCTGAATTGTACCCCACATCTTTATAATAAAAATAAAACAAAATAAACTTATGTCTATTAACCCTCCTCCCCACCTCATTCTCTCCAGTCTCCCAAGCGAAGGCTCCATTCACTCTCTCAGAGCTAAGCCTCCCTCAGTCTCCTAGATTTCCAGGTCTCCTCATCCCCAATCCTAAACCTCACTACTGCCCACCCAACCACACTGTATGCTCACCACTACACTCCCTGAGTGGACAAAAGGTCTTTTCATACAATGCACACTTTCTTTCACGCCTTCATTCCTGAGGAGGGTAAAAGTCAGAAGTGAATCATAGCCTCAAAAGAGAAACAAAGGCATTAAGTGGATTCCAAGTGTAAGAGCAGTTAGCCAGAAATGGTGTGAGGACCAGAGAGGAATGTACACAGTAGTGTGTCCTTTGAAGCTTCTGTCTGCCCAACTTTTCAGGAAAGCTTGATCTTGATGTGCTGAGCTAAGTGTGGCACAGAATGGAGTTCTCGTGTTAGTGGGGAGTAAAGGAGGAAAACTCTGGGGTTGTCCATTTTGACCATATGATTGCCTTGGCTAACTGTCTTGCTGCTTTCATGAAGGTCTGTATGCTAGATTTTCTGGGAGGACTGCTAGCAAGTTGTCTCGCTGAGTGTAGAGATAGGCCTACTGCTGTGACTTGAGACTTTTCAGACCAACTACCTCTGGTACGTAGAGCAATGTAGAAGGATGGTAGAGAGCTAAATGGTAAATTTTCTTTCCATTTCTTCTCTCTCCTCCTTTTTCTTCTTTCCTTCTGGATCTAGAAATTCTCAGAACCTTAGCTGGACATGGTGGCTCATGTCTGTAATCTTAGCACTTTGGGAGACAGAGGCAAGAGGATTGCCTGAGTTCAGGGGTTCGAGACCAGCCCGAGCAACATGACAAGACCTTATCTGTACAATAAATCATAAAATTAGCCGGACGTAGTGTCGCACGCCTATAGTTCCAGCTACTTTTGGAAGGCAGAAGGATTGCCAGAGCCCAGCAGATTGAGGCTGTGGTGTCTGTGAGCATGCCACTGCACTCCAGCCTGGGTGACAGAGTGAGAGTCTGACTCAAAAAAAGAGAGAAAGTTTCAGAACCTTTAGTAAACTGCGAGGGGCCAGCTAGAACACTACAAAACCTGGGGAAGCCAACCTGCGGAAGAGTAGTATGTGAAATAGCAGGTTTTCATTACTTTTTCCCTCCTGGCTAACGTGGGATCCTGTGGGTTTGGTAAATGCACAGGCATCTCGATGCTGGTAACAGTGAGAGGTAACCATACTCAACCAGGATCAAAGTGATCCCCCAGCAGAATAGACATGTCAGTAGAGAGTGAGGAAGAGGATAAAACTCCCACTGCTAAATTTTGATGATTTCCTGCAAGACCAGCATCTTGTATCCCAAGGATGAACAGACTTCTCATCCTCTCTGGACTGCAGTGGTAACTGCACTGTGCAGTATTGTGGGTAAGAGGAATAGCCTGGGGGGGGGGACCAGGAGATGTAGGACCTAGGGGACAGAGAGTTCTGGGCAGGTGATTACTCTCTCCTCTTGGAAGACTGGAGAAAACGAAGTGGGGTGGGTTTGCTGGGCATAAATTATGGGCTCTGGTCTGATCCTCAGAATTTTCTCCCCACTCCCGCCCCACCCATGATATAAAGGAGGGAGGAACTAGATGGGGGCAGTTGGTTAGGTCTGGAATTGTTGGGATGAGTATAGGCATATCTTGTTTTATTGCATTTCGCAGATACTGTGTTTTTTAAAAATTGAAGGTTTGTGGCAGCCCTATATCAAGCAAGTCTCTGGGCACCATTTTTCTAATAGCAGTGTTCATTTTGTATCTTTGTGTCACATTTGAGTAATTCTTGCAATATTTCAAAGTTTTTCATAATTATTATATCTATTATGGTGATCTGTGATCAGTGATATTTGATGTTACTATTGTAATTGTTTTGGGTCACCACAAACCATACCCATATATGATGGTGAACTTAACTGATAAATGTTGTATGTGTTCTGACTATTCCATCAACCAGCCATTCCCCCATCACTTTCCCTCTCCTTGGGCCCTGAGACACAACAATATTAAAATTATGCCATTTAATAGCCCCACAATGGCCTCTAAGTGTTCAAGTGAAAGGAAGAGGTGCAAGTCTTCACTTTAAATCAAAAGCTATAAATTATTAAGCTTAGTGAGGAAGGCACTTTGAAAGTCAAGATGGGCCGAAAGCTAGCCCTCTTGTTAGCCAAGGTGTGAATGCAAAGGAAAAGTTCTTGAAGGAAATTAAAAGTGCTATTCCAGTGAACAGACAAATGATAAGAAAGCAAAACAGCCTTATTGCTATTATGGAGAAAGTTTGAGTGGTCTGGAGGGAAGATCAAACTAGTCATCACATTCTCTTAAGCCAAAGTCTAATCCAAAGGAAGGTCCTAACTTTCTTAAATTCTACAAAGGATAAGAGAGTTGAGGAAGCTGCCGAACAAAAGTTGAAGCTGGAAGGCTGAGGCGGAAGGATCGCCAGAGCCCAACAGGTTGAGGCTGCGATGGCCGGGAGCGGCCACTGCACTCCAGTCTGGGTGACAGAGTGAGATTCCAACTCAAAAAAGAAAGAAAGAAAGAAAGAAAAGTTGAAGCTGATAGAGGTTGGTTCATGAGGCTTAAGGAAAAAAGCCCATCTTTATAACATAAAATTACAAGGTAAAGCAGCAAGTGCTGATGGAGAAATTGTAGCAAGTGACCCAGAAGATTTAGCTAAAATTGTTGATGGAGGCTACACTAAACAATAGATTTTTCAATGTAGACAAAGTAGCTCTATGTTAGAAGATGATGCCATCTAGGACTTTAATAGCTAAAGAGGAGAAGTAAATGCCTGGCTTCACATCTTCAAAGGACAAGCTGACTCTCTTGTTAGAGGGTAATGCAACTGATTAAGTTAAACCCAATGCTCATTGATAATTCTACAAATTCTAGGCCCCTTAAGAATTATGGTAAATCTATCATACTTGTGCTTTATAAAGGGAACAAGGAAGCTAGGATGACAGTGTATCTGTTTATACTATTGCTTACTAATTATTTTAAGCCTACTGTTGACACCTACTGCTCAGAAAAAAAAATTTCTTTCAAAATAATACTGCTCTTTGACAATGTACCTGGTCACCCAAGAGCTCTGGTGGAGATGTACAAGGAAATGAACATTGTTTTCTTGCCTGCTAACATGTTTATTTTGCAGCCCATGGATCAAGGAATAATTTCGACTTGCATGTCTTATGATTCAAAGAGTACATTTTGTAAGGCTATAGCTGGTAGATCTGGGCAAAGTACACTAAAAATCTCCTGGAAAAGATTCACTATTTTAGATGTCATTAAGAACATTTGTGATTCATGGGAGAGGTAAAAATATCAGCATTCACAGGAGTTTGGAAGAAGTTGATTCCAACTCTCATAGGTGATTTTGAGCCGTTAAAGACTTTAGTGGAGTAAGTAACTGCAGATGTGGTAGAAATAACAAGAGAACTAGAATCAGAAGTGAAGCCTGAAGTTGTGACTGTATTACAGCAATTTCATGATAAAACTTCCATGGATAAGGAGTTACTTCTTAAATGGAGTTGCTTCCTATGGATGAGCTAAGAAAGTGGTTTCCTAGCCAGGCTCAGTGGCTCAGCCTGTAATCCCTCGCCTTTGGGAGGCTGAGGTGAGTGGATTGCCTGAGCCCGTGGGTTCGAGACCCGCCTGGGCAGCGAGACCTCATCTCTACAATAAATCAAAAAATCAGCCGGGCATGGTAGCGCATGCCTGTAATTCCAGCTACTTGGAAGGCTGAGATGGAAGGATCGCCGGAGCCTAGCAGGTTGAGGCTGCGGTGGCCGGGAATGGCCACTGCACTCCAGTCTGGGTGACAGAGTGAGACTCCAACTCAAAAAAAAAAAAAAAAAGTGGTTTCTTGAGATGGAATCTACTCTTGGTGAAGATGCTGTGAATACTGTCAAAATGGCAACAAAGGATTTAGAATATTACATAAACTTTAGTTAATAAGGCAGCAACAGGTTTTGAAAGGATTGACTCCAGTTTTGAAAGAAGCTCTCTTGTGGGTAAAGTGCTGTCAAACAGTATTGCTTGCTACAGAGAAATCTTTCATGAAAGGAAAAGTCAATCAATGGGGCAAACTTTACTGTTGTCTTATTTTAAGAAATTGCCACAATCACCCTAACCTTCAGTCAACCATGACCCTGCTCAACATTAGGACAAGATCCTCCACCAGCAAGAAGTTTATGACTAGCTGAAGCCTCAGATGATCCTTAGCAGTTTTTAGCTAAGATAAGCTATTTTTTAATTAAGGTATGTACATTGTTTTTTAAGACATAATGCTATTGTCCACTTAATAGACTACAGTATATTGTAAACATAACTTTTATCTATACTGTGAACTCCAAAATTTTGTGTAACTCGCTTTATTGTGATTATTCATTGTGTTGTAGTGGTCTGGAATTGAATTCACAATGTCTGAGGTATACCTATGCTGGGGGATGTTGGAGTGCTGGGGAAGTAGCTGTAGCTTGAATTCTGTTTTGGCATATCTGAGCACAGTTTTGCTTAATTGCTGTAAACAGCAACTTTATGAGAGGTTGCATGCTTCCCATAAACAGTTTAGAAAAATGTCACTTGAGGCACATAGTGAATTGCATATCTGTGAACCTCTGCAGATTCAACACTTCTGCTTCTGAGTAAGGTCTACAGTGTTTCCTCTGACAACAACTAGGGAAAAAATATATAAATGCATTTTAAAGGCATCAGCTGTAGAAATGATGACTAGAGGGATTAAAATTCCACAGAAGTGAGGATCACCCAGAGATGACAATCAACAGCTCTTTTCTCTCTTGGGAGCATTTGTCAATCCTGGGTGCAGGCTGAAGATTAGGGCTTGACCCCAGTAAAGGGATACTGCTGGGGGAAAGAGAAACTAATGAAGAATTTAACAACTGTACAGGGCTAGACAAAATTTGGAGATTTCAGGAGTATCAAACCCACAGCTGGTTTTCTCCACATGTCATTTACTGAATTCCTAGTCTGTGCAAAAGTGTAAAAAGTTAGGCTGCACACTTTTGATAGGCAGAGTACAATTATCCTCAGATTTACAGTGCCCAGAAAGCAAAGACATGCCAAGGTGTCTGGGGGGAAAAAATTGTACAGATATGAAAGCCCCAGAGAGAGTAAGGAATTGACACTGGGGACCTGGGCACTTATTGATTCTGGGAGCAGAGGCTGAACTTCCAGTCTTGCTCCCTGGGAAAAGGCTACTGCTGGCAGATGGAGAAACCAGCAGAGATTTTGCTGTCTGCATGTAGCTTGAGTGACAAAATGGGAGACTTAAGTGGATTCAAACACATGGCCAGTTTCCCTTTCAAGATTTGCCAAAGTTTGAAGACATGTGGATTTGGAAGGCTACAGAACTAAGCCAAAAACCTCTCAAGGACAGAACTGAATTCCCAATAGTATTTTAGGACAGAGGAGATAAACATGTACCAGGCTCTCAACTGAAATTTCTAAAGATCCTACCCTAAAAACATGGGTAAACCAGAGGTAGACTGAGTCTTACCAAACTGAAAGCTAGCCCTGACTCAGCTCTGTCCCTGAATGAAGTAGGAATTCCCTCTGTACTCTACTTGCCTTGCAAAAGAAAGAGAAAATTTTCTCTGGTAGATGATAACATTGTGTGGGGCCTTAACAGTTCTATTATACCTGTTTTCTGATATACAGTAAATAATTACTAGATACACAGAAAGCAAGACCATATCCCTAAAGTCAAGAGCAAAAAAAGATCCAGATGATAAAAAAAGATCCAAAGATGACCCAGATGTTAGAGTTAGCACCAAGGATTTTTAAAATAACTATGATTAGTATATTCAAGGAAATAGAGGGAAAATAGACAAAATAGATGAAAGGAAGGAGACGATCCCCAGAGACTTAGCATTTTTTTTTTAAAAGATTAAATGAACATTCTAGAACTAAAAAATACAGTGTCTCAAATTAAGATCTCCACGAATAGATTTAACTGCAGATTGAATACATCAGTAGCCAGAACTGGAAGGCACATCAATAAAAAATACCTACATCAAAACAGAGAAAACCAAGAATTGGGGAAAAAATAATTGAGTGTAAAAAATGCTGGACATACTCAAAAGGTCTAGCATGTGTGTAATTGGAGTCCCAGAGGAAAGACAAGAAGAGAGAATGGAGCAGCAGCAATATTCATGGAGAGAATGATTGAAAATCTAAAAACTGATGATGAGTCTGCAGATTTAAGAAGGTGAATGAACCCCGACCATGATCAAGAAATTTAGCTCTTGAATCACTTAACCATTACTTTATAAGTAATTCATGTTCTGTACTCTTTTTAACCACTTATTAGTTTCATGACTTCGAACAATGCACTTGATCTTGTTGAGTCTCAATTTCCCCATCTGTAAAAATGGAGATTAGATAAAAGACCATATGAAAAAATACCTCTGAAGCCAGGCTTGGTGGCTCAGCCTGTAATCCCTGGGAAAAGGGATTTTGGGAGGCTGAGGTAAGTGGATTGCCTGAGCCCATGGGTTCGAGACTCTGGGCAGGTGAGACCTCATCTCTACAATAAATCAAAAAAAATTAGCCGGGTGTGGTAGCGCGCGCCTGTAGTTCCAGATACTTGGAAGGCTGAGGC
>NW_007249750.1:647150-697716 GCF_000164805.1 Carlito syrichta | reverse complement strand
CTCCAGTCTGGGCGACAGGGTGAGACTCCAACTCAAAAAAAAAAAAAAGAAAAGAAAAAATACCTCTGAAATGGCTAAGTTTTAGAGAAATACCGGGGGCTGTCACCATAATTATTCCAGCTTGAGACGGTCTATTTGGGGTGAGCTATACTCTGGTCAGCTTCTGTCTACTCCCTTTCAAAGGTAGTTGGGAGGGGGTGACTGACTAAGGGTATATATCTGCAAATGAGGCAGCAGCAAGATTTAAAATGAATCAAGTTTCTAAATAGGTGCAGTCATTGCTTTGCCCTTCCAGGCTCCTGGTAATTGAGAGATGACCAAGCATGGCTTTCTGAAATCATGTGACCCAGCACCCTGCCACACACCTACCCTAGGTCTGTCGTGGTTCTCCGATATCAGTTCTGCCTGGGGCTGAGCTAGAATCCCACCAACCTCTGAAGTTCTGTAAGCATCTCCTGTGATTTAGATCTGCATTTTTCATACCATGTTCCCCTGTCCCCATTTCTTGATAGTGTCCAGTGACCGCAGGGAGATCTATTTACTGCCTGTGTTGCAATCAGTTTTCCAGATGGAAAACATTTGATAAAGTGTCCTAACTCACATAGACATTGATATTTGGAAGAGTTGTCACAGAGAAAGGAAAAGTTACCTGGAGTGCAATGGATGTATAGCAGTACTTCACAGATGGGGGAAAGAAGAGAGATGTTAATACTTGTGGTCTTCGTTGTCTATAAAATAAGAAGCAGCATGATAACAGTTCACAGTACAGATTTTTGAGTCAGCAACTGAGTTTTTTATCTGTAGGTTCTGCTACTTTCCAGCTTTGCTGTTCCCTTGAGCAAGTTTCTTTAACCTTTCCTAAACCTCAGTTTCTTCTGTGAAATGAAAAAGCTATACCTTAGGTTTGTTGCGAGGTTTATGTGAGCTAATATAAGTCAAGCACTCGATGAGTGTTCAAAAATAGCAGTTGCTGATATTACTATTCTAAAAATTATTTTATCAGCTAAACTAAGGTTTATTCTTGAGCTAATGCCTTTATAGCAAACTCAGTAGGCAGATAGATACATATGTACATATAAACTCTCATAGATACATAGATAGATATAGATATATCAGTGACACTTCTATTACTAGTGACTTGTAACTTGCTGTGTAGATACCTTTATTAAGGTAAGGATATGTATCTAGAAGGTCTGTCCTTTAACAAAATAGTTGACTAAAGTTCCTACCAAGGACAGAAGGCCTATGCCATTTAAAAACTTTCTCTCATTCCTCTTTTAGGAGTTAAAAGGAAAGAGTTATGAGTTGACTTTTGAGACTAAACATAGCCTTAGTAAGTAAAAATTGCTGGTAGATTCTTTGTGTAGAATATTTGCTTAGATTGCTACTGTTCCCTGCTCAGATCACCTGATGAGGAAGTAACCAGTGGGTTTTGCCACCATTGCCCTTAAGTAAACATCCAAGAATCCTTTATTTCCAAGGGTATTTTTCCTGAGTGTTTTTTAGAATCTTAGTGCTTCCAAGGATTTCTGCTCAAGTGAGCACAGTGTTGATATTTTATAGTCCTCATCAATTGTTTGTGATTATTTACATATCTCTCTACCTTCTTCCTGACTGTGTGTAACTTAAAGACTGGGAATCTTGACTCATTCTTCTTTGTATCTTTGGTTAGCAGGATGTCTGGAATATAGTAAATGCTTAATAACTGTTTGTAGAATAATGAATGTACCATATGCTGGATATCATCCTATTACCCCTCCAGATCCATTTTCTACCCTTCTTTACCCTGCCTTGGTCTGAGAGGCTGACCTGCAGATGATACCAAGGGACTCCAGGCCCTCTGGCTTCTGGTGGAGTTTGACCAATGACAGATGAAGATGGAAGGGTGGGAGGAGAGGGTGTTTGTCCCCTTGTTTCCTTCAACAGATGTCACTTCTCTTTTCAAGGCAGTCTGTTCTACATGATCACTCTGCTCCCTTCCAGGGTCTGTAGCTTCTCCATTCTTATCCTTTTAGACCAAGGAGTGGTGACAGCACCAGGTTCCTGTACCATCCCTTACAGTTTCCTGGTACCCTGTCCACCCCTGTATAATTAGTCTCTTTGTTAATTTACTCTCTACAAATTATCTTAATTAGAGTGTACTTACTCCTTCCTGTTGGCTCCAGTTGCTTATAGAGATTTTAAATGGTTTGAGCTGGACACTGAGGCTATATAGCACCATTTTCAGAGAATGTGGGACATGGCTAGCCATTAAGGGTGCTCTGATGCATGGCAGCTTTAGGGAAATAAAGAGCAGTTTGGAAACTATTCTCTGCTTAGGAGAGCCTTTCTCCCACAGATACGTATAAGATCTTATTTTAGACTGACTGTCTGTTAAGTCTCTGAAATTGCCCCTTGTCGTGGTTGTATATCTGACTCAGCATGGGATATGCCAGAAGAACTCAGGACCAAATATAACAGGGCAGAGGATGCACACTTTAAGCATTGCCTTTGCCAACAGATTTCTTAAAGGAATGACTTTGGTGTTCCATTCACTGTTTAAATTTCACTCTTTGGGCTGTTTTTCTGCAGGTGATCATAAACAGCACAATCACACCGAATATGACTTTCACCAAAACATCACAGAAGTTTGGGCAGTGGGCCGACAGCAGAGCCAACACGGTGTTTGGTTTAGGGTTTTCCTCTGAGCAGCAGCTGACAAAGGTAATATGAGCTTTTCCACAGAACAGTAAGTACACGTCAGAGGCTGTTCTTATTCAGTAATTGCCTGCCGAGAGATGATGCTCTTAGTGAACAGGATCCCTTTCTGGTCTTCTTTCTGGCATTGCAGGGCTGCCAAAGCAGGGGCCCTTTTCGAAATATCAGGTTTCTTGAAGTCTTTGGGGGAAGGGAAATCAGGTGGGTCAATTGTATTTTCAGGTCTCTGAGGATTAGCTATGTGTATGTGCACACACATACCTAATGTGAGGGCACAGTTGTTGGAGGGTTGTTACCTTAGGACTTCCAAGGAAGAGACTATGTGTACCTGCTGCCAACAGTGCATCTTGATGAAATAAGTGTGTTACATCTTTTAAAGAATAGCACAGTTTGTCTCTGGCAGCCGTCAATATCGGTGACTCTCTGGTTGGAACCTTTAGAAAGTAAGCTTTTGCTTAATAGAAGCTTTTACCCTACAGTCCCCACACCCCTTAAAATGCCACACAGTGGAAGGGGGAGGATGTGTATTGCTTTTTTTCCAGGGAGAGGATTCATAGCTCTGATTCAGTTCTGCAGAGGGTTTAGGACATATGCCATGGACGGTTAGAAAGATGTCAAGGAAAAAAGATCATGGCTTGGGGAAGACTACAGATTGAGAGAACCCTAAGAACTAAGGAAGAACCCCAAGAACTGATCACCTCTGAAAGGCCTTACTCAGCAGTCTGAAGGGGCCACAAGCCAGTTCTAGGAGAATATGTTTCCTTTCATGGTGGTAGAAGAGCCCTGTGAAGGTATAAAAGTAAGACTCATAGCCGGGCTCGGTGGCTCAGCCTGTAATCCCGCACCTTAGGAGGCTGAGGTGAGTGGATTGGCTGAACCCGCGGGTTCGAGACCCGCCTGGGCAACTTGGCGAGACCTCATCTCTACAATAAATCAAAAATCAGCCGGGCGTGGTAGCGTGCGCCTGTAGTTCCAGCTACTTGGAAGGCTGAGATGGAAGGATCGCCGGAGCCCGGCAGGTCGAGGCTGCGGTGGACGGGAGCAGCCACTGCACTCCAGTCTGGGCGACCAAGTGAGACTCCAACTCAAAAAAAAGTAAGACTCATGAGTTTACATGACACAGGAACATGTTGGAAGAATGTCACCATGTCTCAAGGAATCCAAGGGAGAGTAGAAAATCCAGGGACAGGCAGGAGCCAGGCTGCCTTCTGGAAGCTCAGCTCTAGGAGTTGTGTCTCTCTAGACCATTACCGTGAACATCTGACTGACTGGCTGGGCAAGTATTGATTGAGCTTCTGCTCTGCTGACACTCTGGATGCAGAATTGTGTTTCCTGTTCTCAGGGGCCTTCACAGAATTCCAGATTCTTGGGGAAATGATAGAGTTGTCTAGTACAGATCCCTCTGTTTGGGTTCCCTGTCTATGTTGAGGGTAGTTTTCAAAGAAGAGGAAATCAGGGTGAGTCAGAAAGCCACCCCAGCAGGGGCCTGTTAATTTGCACCCTTCGTTTGTCCAGTGTGTGTGCGTGGGTGTACACACACACACATGCACACATACTTCTAAGGAGACCCCCAGCGTATAGATCCTGCACCCCATCACAAATGAGATCCCTACCCCACACACTATCCACCTCTGTATCCCAAGGTACTTCCATGAGGACTCTGTTCCCTTAGAAACCTGAGAAACTCAAAATGGCCTGGTGACACTCCAGGCTTCCACTCTCATGCCACCGTTCGCAAAAGCATTCTTTCCTGGGTGCTAAAGCCTCCAGATCACCAGGGCCAGAAACACAGAGCAGGAAGCAAAAACCTTGAGGACAGTCATTGGATATAAGTATGGATGTCCTCTCCGTCCCTGAACCCTCAGTTCCTGGACTTGTGTACTGTGTAACTCTGGAAGATGTGATATTCCAGCAGGCACACACACAACAGAGTTCTGCAAGGCCTGCTGCTTCTGACTGACACAGTACCTGGAAGAACCTAGAATCCCATGGCGATTCGATTCTTGCTTCACTTCATTTGCAGAGAAGAGAGTTCTCTGCAACCTCACTTGGTTTGAAGCAGTGTTATGTGGTATAGAAAGCATTAGGTAAATCTGTGGGTGGTGGGGCTGGCAGAGGCACAGAAATCTGCAGGGACTCTTCTGGTGAAGATAAATCACTGCTACCCTTGGAAGAAGGAGCCCAGTATAATCAGGGAGCTGGCTGGTGCTTAGAGGTGTGATGTTCAGGGTGAGTCACTGGGTTGGCAGCTGATACTCAGCAGGACCAGAAGTCAGGGTGGCCCTGGGGAGTAGGGGTATGTGTTTTTGAGACCGTATGACTTTTCTCCTGGCACAATGGCCAGTATGTCCGTAAGTCTTTTGAGCAAGTACCAGGCTGCCTGGAGGAGGTGAATGACTGGGTATCCATAGAACAGTTCTTCCTGCCATCTAGCTTGAAAAATGCTCTTTTGCTGTGAAGGGCAGGGCTACTGAAGAGCATTTGTGTGGCACATGAATATTTCCAGGCTTTAGTTCCACTAGACCCATTAACATTGCTGTTCCCATAATCTCTTTGTCACTCTTCTTGGTCCCTACCTACACAGCTAGGCCCTTGTATCAGTCTGTTTCGTGTTGCAATAAAGAAATGTCTGAGACTGGAGAATTTATAAAGGAAAGAACTTTATTTGACTCATAGTTCTGCATGGCATCAGCATTTGCTCAGCTTCTGGTGAGGCCTCAGTAAGCTTTTACTTGTGGCGGAAAGCAGGGGTAGACGACATGTCACACGGAAGAGAGTGGAAGCAAGAGAAGAGGAGGTGGTGCCAGGCTATTAAACAATCAGTTCTTGAGTGAATGAATAGAAATAGAGTGCGAGAACTCATTACTGCAAGAACAGCACCAAGCCATTCATGAGAGATCCATCCCCATGACCCAGACATCTCCCACTAGGCCCCACCTCC
Organism: Carlito syrichta; assembly: GCF_000164805.1. Taxonomy (NCBI): domain Eukaryota; kingdom Metazoa; phylum Chordata; class Mammalia; order Primates; family Tarsiidae; genus Carlito; species Carlito syrichta. The sequence goes on along the minus strand of NW_007249750.1, from coordinate 692,078 downwards.
AACACTGGGGATCACATTTCTTTCTTTTCTTTTCTTTTTTCTTTTTTCTTTTTGTTTTGAGTAAGAGTCTCGCTCTGTCATCCAGGCTGGAGTGCAGTGGCACATTCACAGTCACCACAGCCTAGACCTGCTGGGCTCAGGCCTTCCTTTCACCTCAGCCTTCCAGGTAGTCAGAACCACAGGCATGCACCACCATGCCTGGCTAATTTTTTGATTTAATGTAGAGACAAGGTCTCACCAAGTTGCCCTGGGCTCAGGCAATTCTCTTGTCTCTGCCTCCCAAAGTGTTGGGATTACAGGCGTGATTCACTGCGCCCAACTGAGGATCACATTCATCCAGACTTGGAGGAGACAACATCCAAACTGCACCATCCTTTACCCATTTCCCTGGACATCCTGAGTACAGGCCAGCTCCCTTGTGCATGTGGCATCATGAGATGCTCCAAGGTGTACCCATGTGGCGGAGGATTCCTTTTCCATTGTCTTCCTGACAGCAAGGGTAGCTTGAGCAAAGTCATGGCACTGTGTGGTATGTGAAGGAAGCTGCAGAGGGTTCACTATTGATAGAGGGTCCTGGTTTTGTGGGGTAGGCAAGGCTGCCAGGGTCTAGCCCTTGGAGCATGTTGTCTGTCATACTGGAGATTCTGGACTTTATCCTGTGTCCTGAGAAGGATTTTAAACCCAGAAAGAAAATGATTAGATTTACATTTTAGGTATATTTTTTTCTGGCAACAAGTCAGATTAAATCATTTTGGTCCCAGGTAAAGCTGATAAAGGTTTGAGTAAGTGTTGAAGAACTTTTTAAAATGTTAAGGAGCTGATGTTGGCAGAACTGAGAGAGTGGATGTGGGAGGAAAGACTGGGATGATGATGATGGATGGGTGGTGGTAAGGCCATTTTCTGAAATAGGGAAGAGGAATAAGTGCCCCGAGGAGCAGAGAGAATTTGTATTAAGTGGAAGCAAATGTGATGGTGACTTGTTGAAAGAATGATTAGTTGGAACCTCTGCCCGAGGTGGGCAGTGGGGGTGTGGGGCTTTTCCCTCCTGAAGAAGTGCCTGGTGGGGAATGGTAGGAGCACCCCTTGCCATGCCAAGTGGCCCCTTTCCACACCAGTGGGAGTCTACTCTGTCACCCAAGCTGGAGTGCACCACAGCTTCAACCTGCTGAGCTTAGGTGATCCTTCTACCTCAGCCTTCCAAGTAGCTGGAAGTACAGACATGTGCCACCACGTCCAACTAATTTTTAAATTTATTGTAGAGACAAGGTCTCGCTATGTTGCCCAGGCTAGTCTCGAACCTGCAGGCTCAGGCAATCCTCTTGCCTCCACCTCCCAAAGTGCTGGGATTACAGGCTTGAGCCACAGCATATGGCCCCACACCTACTTCATATTTACATGAATAGGGTTGGTCCGGCCTGGCCCATCTTGGTCACATGCTCCTAATCCTGCCCAGGGCTGAAAGTTCGTCCCTGAAACCCAGGATAGTTTGAGAGAATCACTCACAGCTTTCTGGAACAGTTTCTTCAATTCTTGGAGGAACTGAAGTAGCTAGGAAGAAGAAGGGGGAAGGTTTCTGTAAAAAGAATTGAAAGAAGGGAGAATTCTAAACAAAAACTAGAACATACTGTTCAAGTTCAATTCTTGGCATGCGGTGGCTCATGCCTGTAAGCCCAGCCCTTTGGGAGGCTGAGGTGGAAGAATAGCTTAAGGCCAAGAGTTCAAGACCATCCTGGGCAACATAGTGAGACAGGAAACAACTCTGTCTATACAAAAAAATTTAAAAATTAGCCAAGTATGGTGGCACATACCTGTAGTCCCAGCTACTCGGGAGGCTGAGGCAAAAGTATCACCTGAGCCCAGAAGATCAAGGCTGCAGTGAGTGATAATCATGCCACTGCACTTCAGCCTGGGTGACAGAGTGAGACCCAGATTCAAAACAAACAAACAAATAAACAACAAAAAAAAAACCACGTTGTTCAAGTTCAATTATTTGTGCCTCGGAGAGCTGAAGAGACCTTGAACTGTGCCTTTTTCCAAGGGTGGTCACTTGTAGTTTTTCCCAGGCAGAAGAAAACTTGCTCTTCTTAAGGAGAAGTGTCTAGTCTATCCAAGTCACTCAGCCTTTGGTGCAGCACTGGAGTCCCTGCTCTGTGCCTGTGACCTGCCATTGTCACAAAGAGTTCTCAAATAGGGCCTCAGATGTCTTTGTCCAAACATTTCAAATCAACTTTTCCGCTTCTCTTTGAAGGGAACGATTAGCCACACACTGATAAATTACTGTGAAGTGAGGCTGGCAGCCCCGACAAATGGCAATTAGCTAGCACAGAGGAACTTGGCCTAAAGGGCTCCCAAGGAGTGTGTTGAGGGGACAGCCATGGCTGAGTATTCCAGTCTTGCCAGAGTAACCACCCACAGACCCGTAGGGGAATGGTAATCAAACACTGTAACTAGGCAAGAGAAAGGAACACCCATGTGGACATTTTCATTTAAGAACACTTTATACATCCTTCTCTCCTTACCCCCCAGAAAGAAAATAGATACCTGCATCTTAACTGCTCCCATTATAAGGACCACTTCACAACCACAGTCCAAAAAGTATTACAGGGCAACTTTCTGTTCTTTAGATAGACTTTCCAAAAATAATAGAAACTGTGTATGCCCAGAAGTAAACTGGGACTCATCTGCCCGCCTACTGGAGAGGACAATACCTCAGCCTACTGAAGGGTGTTGAAAGGGACTTGCATGTTCTGAGAAAAGGAAGAGCTTATGAAAAGAGACAAAAGGGGGGAGAACCAAATATACGAATGAGTCAGGTGTTAAAGTTTAGGTCCTTTCTGGCATCTGACCTTGAGTTGTCACTGTTCTAAGTGTGGTTCCGTCTTATTTGTTGCAGACAGAAGGAGATGATTTCTGCCATTAAGAGGGAGTGATCCAGGTTGGCATTGTTAGTGTACCATGCTTGATCCATCTAAACTCTCATACACACTTGACATTTGCTTTTGACCCATTTCAGCGATTTTATCTGTAATTCAAATTTGTCCCTTTAACATTCATTTACAATAGTTGTAAGAACATTGTTTTCTTTCTGTCTTTTGATTTAAGAGCCAGTTTTTTAAATGAGGGATAATTATTCTTTTGATATGTTTCAGTTAGAATGATTTTGGCTGCAAGTAAGAGAGAACCTAATCACGGTGCTTAAACAAATAAGGTTATTTTTCTCATGCAAAGAGAAATTATGGGGCAGCCGGTTGCTGGCATTGGTACAGTGGTTCCATGATGTTGGGTCTGAGGGTTCTGTACAGATTTTTTTTTTAAGTTTCTTCTTTATTGACCTTTTCCTCATGGTGACATAATGCTTTCTTAAGCTCCATCTATCATATCTGCATTCTTGGCAAGAGGAAGGGGGTAGAAGGGTGGTTCCACAGCACCTTCTTTGGAAACTGCCCTGGCAGACTTACTGGGGCCTATTATAACCCGAGGCACCCCCACCAACACACATACATACACAGGAAGAAGGGAAACTGTGATTGGCTTAGACTAACTTTCCTTCCTCAGCAGCTAGGAAATTTTCTGCTCCAGATAAATTTCAGATTCTGTTAAGCTAAGAGAAAAGAAAAAAACTAATTTTGAATATGCAAACAGTAGAGTCTCCCATAGTTCTTCAGGGGCCAAAGCCAAGTGAAATGATAAAATCTCTCATTTTCCAACATGACAATGATGATGATTTTGATCAAAATTATTACTACAACTTTAAAAAAAAACTATGGAAAATGGCATTAATAAATAAATACATGAGAATTTGCCAATATATTTCAGAAGCCTTTGTGGTTTGCATATCCTTTGATCCATGGGTTTCATGACAGGAATCTATTCTAAGGAAAAAACTGTAACTGAATACAAAGATTCACTACAAAGATTTTTCCTGCAGTGTCATTTATAATAGCAAAAGACAAAAAAAGAAAGAGAAAGAGAAAGAAAGAAAAGAACCTAATGTCCAGCGATAGGAAATATGTGTAATGGATGCATACCTACATATAGAAAAATAACAGAAATTTATGTGGCTAGTCCCTGTCTCTGGGTGATGGAACTGTAGGTTTAAAAAAATTTTTTTTTCTAAATTATATTTTCCAAATTTACAAGCATATATGCTTTTTTTAATAACGAGAGGGAAATATTAGAAAACATAAGCCCTAGCCGGGCTCGGTGGCTCAGCCAGTAATCCCGCACTTTGGAAGGCTGAGGTGAGTGGATTGCCTGAGCCCATGGGTTCGAGACCTGCCTGGGCAACTTGGCAAGACCTCCTCTCTACAATAAATCAAAAATCAGCTGGGCGTGGTAGCACGCGCCTGTAGTTCCAGCTACTTGGAAGACTGAGGCGGAAGGATCGCCGGAGCCCAGCAGGTCGAGGCTGCGGTGGCCGGGAGCGGCCACTGCCCTCCAGTCTGGGTGACAGAGTGAGACTCCAACTCAAAAAAAAGAAAACATAAGCCTTGGAAGGAAGGGATTTTTTTTTTTTTTTTAACCAAAGGAGAGTTATTAGGAGTCTCTCATGACTGGAGTTTTTCTTCTAATAGGCTATAAGAGGAAACAGTCTCCCTGTGATTTTCTTAAGGCTCTCTGGGTTGTTTCCAGTGTTTCATTTTTGTAGATAATGCTGGAATTAACATCTTTGTATTGAAGTCCTGTTTTTCTGCTTCATAGTCTCAATTATTTTCACAGAATAGTTTCCCAGAAGGGATACCTAAGGGATACCACTGGGTCAGTAGGTATAAACTTTTTTTTCATTCATGATACATATTTGCAAATTGCTTCTCAGTGGGGCTGTATCAATACATAACGCTACCAGAAATATCTTGCCAGCACAGGGTATTATAATTGTCTTTAGTGTTTGCTAATTTAGCAGACAAACAATGGTACTTCATTATTTTGATTTGCATTTCCCGTGAGTCTGAGGGGTCTTTTCTGTAAGTTGTTACTGCATTTTTTATTCATAAATTTTGCCATTTATCCATTGAGATATTCATATTTTTCTTTTCAGTTTGTACAAACTCTCTGTACTAAAGAAAATAGCCCTTTTCCTGTTGTACTAGCCTAACTATAGATATTTTCCCCAGGCTGTTGTTTCCCTTCTGGTTTGGTTTTTTCCTTTTATATTCAAAAACTTTGAATTGTTATGTAGGGAAGTCTATCACTTTTGTGTTTTTCTTTGTTTTCTTCCAAGTTTAGAAAATTACCTTCCTACCTCTCAAACAGAGGTTGATACAATTCAGAGGTTGATACAACAGAGGTTGATACAACAGAGGTTGTTCAATTCTGTTCTATCCAGATTTTTTTCCTTTTGTTTTTTTTTTTTTTTTGAGTTGGACTCTCACTCTGTCACCCAGACTGGAGTGCAGTGGCCGCTCCCGGCCACCGCAGCCTCAACCTGCTGGGCTCCGGCAATCCTTCCACCTCAGCCTTCCGAGTAGCCGGAATTATAGGCATGTGCTACCTTGCCCGGCTGATTTTTTGATTTATTGTAGAGATGAGGTCTCACTGCCCAGGCGGGTCTTGAACCCGCGGACTCAGGCAATCCACTCACCTCAGCCTCCCAAAGGCGCGGGATTACAGGCTGAGCCACCGAGCCTGGCTCAGATTTTTTTCTTTAAATTAATCTAGGAACATTCAGATTTTTTAAAGTTTGATTAAAAAAGAAATGCCCCTTTAACTCATCAGTAATTTATCATGCTATGGGGTTGTGGTAAGGAGTTAAGTTCATTTCCACCTAGTTTACTAAAATTATCTTAATCATATGTTGAAGAGTTGTCCTCATTAATTTTTGATTTCTTCTTTGTAATAAGCTACTTTTATATAAATGGAAGGCCCATTTTGCACCAGTTGGTTCTATTCCATTATGCATCTACAAATACTACATCTTTCTCAGTGCTTACTTATTTTTAATGTATCTGATAGGACTTATCTTACCTCATTACATTTTAAGTTTATTGTCTAAAATTTTCTGTTTGATTCTCACCAGTCTGAATGTAAACGACTTCTACAGACTTACTGCTCCTTTGAGCACAAGAACCAAAGTCTTTGACGTGATTTTTTTCTTTTTAAGTGGTAGAGGAAGTACACAAGCCTGGAACCCTGAGCTCACTTATTCACTGAACAAACTTATTTGTACTGAACCTGCTTTCTGCCAAGTGTGGGAGGAGGATGCAAAGAGGGAAAGTGTGAGCCCTGCGTCAAGGAATTCATGATAATGAGGTTTTTATTCAAGGGGGAGGAGACTTGGTCCATCCCTGCTGGACCTCACGTGTTTTAAGCAGCAGGTAATGTCATTTTCCTCCTGTAGGTTTGGAATGGTTAAACATGAAGCGCCATGCTATGGCTTTATTGACAGGGCCTGCAGGAGCAGCACAGGCCAGAACAGAAACCATGCTCAGAAATAAATGAGTTCTCAGCAGAACCCACAGAATTGTCAGTAGCCTCGCAACTTGCTAGGTTTTTTTTTTCTTTCTCAGCAACCACATTTAGTTCCTTCTTACTTTGTAACACACACCAGCATTGTCTATCGTAGGCTATTCTCTGTTTAAATAATGAATTTGCTAATTAAAATTAATTACCTTGTCAATGACTATAAGGTACTGATTGACATGATTGCCCTGGTATAGTAAGAATTCTTTATTATGGAAATATTTTTTTAAAATAGTAGAGTACATTGTATAATGAACACCCATATACACATCACCTAGATTTTTTTCCATTTATTTTTATTTGTTTATTTATTATTTTAAAGATGTGGGGTATGATTCAGGATTAGGTATGCAAATGATCATGGTACAGGCAAAGTTTGGGCCTCACTTTTGTCCCCACTTTGCCTGGTTTGAGATCAGGTACCCTTATTGATGAAGTGTGTCCTTCCACTCCCTCCCTGGCAGTGTCCCACTACTGCCAATCCCTTTCTTATAGTATTATGATAATTGTTCAGGGTCTGCTTATGAGTGAGAACATGTGGCACTCAGTTCTTTGTTTCTGTGGTAGATTACAGTATTATAGACTCTAAATCCATCCAAGTTGCTGCAACTTGGATATTTTCCCCAAGTTGGCTGTGTAATATTCTATCATGTATATGTACCACTTTTTTTTTTTAGCCAGTCTGCTTTCGATGGGCAGCATAGGTGTTTCCATCTTTTTGCTATTGTGAATAATACTGTGATAAACATGCATGCGCAGATTTCTTTTTTATAGAGTGCTTTGAGTTCCTCTGGGTGTATTCCCAGAAGGGAGATTGCTGGGTCATATGGAAAGTCAATTTTTAAATCTTTTAGGAATCGCCACACTGTTTTCTACAGAGGCTATACTAGTTTACACTCCCATCGACAGTGTAGAAGTATTCCCTTTTCTCCATATCCTCTCCAGCATCTGTTGTTTTTTGAGTTATTGATGGTGGATATCCTGACTGGAGTTAGTGGCGCCTCAGTGTACATCACCTAGATGTAACAGTTGTTAACATATTGCCACATTTCTTCATCTGTTTTATTGTTGTTGAACTACTTTAAGGTAAATTAAACATCAAGACATTTCACCCCTAAATATTAGTATTCATCTCTAAAAGCAATATGACATTTTGCAACATAACAGCATTATTGGTACTTCTACCAAAATGAATGATAACTCCTTTCTATCATCATCTAATATCTAGTCCATGTTCAAGTTTCCCCATTTGTCCCCCAGAAGTCCTTTATTGTTGGCCTATTCAAAATAAGATCCAATCATAGGCTACATGTTGCATTTCACTATTTTATTTATTTTTCTTTTAAAAATTTCATTTATTTATGTATTTATTCATGATTTTATTTCTTAGGCTTTTAAAATCTAGAACATTTTCTACCCCCCAGTTTTTGGGGTATTTTTATTTTTCACAGCATTGATTTATAAGAGTTTTTTTATTTTTTCAGTATGGATTCCAAAGTTTTTCATGGATTTATTCGGTGGTATAGCTAAATTTCATTTGTCACTTTTGTACTAGTTACTGTTAACCTGAGTTTGTGTGTTTGTTTTCAATACTTTATCATATTACTAGCTTCAGTAGCTTAGAAGTTCGATCAGGTCTGACCTTGACTATTGTTTATTGGAAAAAGCATTCGTGTTCATTTATTTTTTATTTCAAAATTCTTCTAAATGTATATAGAATGTATTGGCTTGAAATTGATGCAAAATAATAAAGGTGGGTTCTAAATATTAGCTATGAATTAAAGGTTAATAAGGTTAATAAAAACCTTAATAACTAATTCTTCATGCTTAGTTTGCAGAAAAATTCCAGGAGGTGAAAGAAGCTGCCAAGCTAGCCAGAGACAAGTCCCAGGAGAAGATCGAGACCTCGAGTGATCATTCCCAAGTAAGACATTTGTCCATAAAATAAACCCAAATAGAATCAGTGATGGAGACTCTGTTCTTTGTCACTTCTGGCAAGAAATAGGGAATTTTGACAGTAGAGCATTTTGAAGACTTTTCAGCTGTTAACCTGATCACAGTAAGGTGAATGTGACATGTTTTTATGAGACTCTTGAATTTTTCAGGATGTGGTGCTGTATTTTTGAGAGAAAACAGTTGATGAGATTCGAGTCAAAGCATGCCCCTGCCCCTGAGAGACATTCTGTGGTCACTGTATTTAAATGCCTGTGGCACGGCAGCCACTGGCATTTACTTGCTGTGTTCAGAGATGAGGTCTGTATGTAGGATCTCATCGGTAGATGCAGGTACCTTGTGCCCTGGGGAGAAAAAAGCTTGATGCCAGAGAGCCCTTAGGTCAGGTGGGCAATGGTATTCCAACAGCTTTGTCTTACAGGAGATCTGGCTTTGCCGAGAGTTCAGTAGTCTTGTCTACTTAAAAGTGTGATGATCAACTGAAAAGGACCTTTTTTAACTTGAAATAAAAATTACCTGCATTCCTTGTGTCTAGATTGGTGTATGTAGTGGGGGGAGGGAGGCTTGACGTAGTGACAAGGTTATATGTAGAAAACCAGTAAAAGAGAGTCTTCAGGAACAGATTTGGGGGCACGAATAAGCATGATGTACTAGCAAGACTGCCAGGAGTCTGCCTGGCGGAGGCTGAGGCTGGGGCTGAGGTGTGTTGTGGGAAGAGTGGAGATGTGCTTGGAGATACTATGAAAGGCCTGGAATTCTTAATTAGCCAGTTGTTTATTTTATTTTATTTTTTGAGTTGAAGTCTCATTCTATTGCCCAGGCTGGAGTGCAGTGGCACGTTCATGGCCACCACAGCCTTGACCTGTTGGGATCAGGTGATCCTTCAACCTCAGCCTTCCAAGTAGCTGGAACCAATGGCATGTGCCACCATGCCAGAATGATTTTTGATTTATTGTAGAGACACGGTCTCGCCATGTTGCTCAGGCTGATCTCAAACCCTTGAGCTCAGATAATCCTCTCGTCTCCACCTCCCAAAGTGCTGGGATTATAGGCGTGAACCCAGCTTGTTTATTATTTATTAGCTATTTGTTTAATTATTCTTGGGTAGTTGGTGAATGTTGGAAGTGTCTCGTGACTATTAATCTGAAATTGATTCGAGGGTTACATGCAGGTTGTGAGGCAGTCAGGAAGTGACTGAGGGCAGGCAGATTGTCGAGGAGGTTGTAGGCTGGGGAGTGGCTGGGCCAGGGCAGCCAAGGGGCAAGTGAGGACAGTGCTCAGAAAGAGAACCAGGAGGCCTGGGCATCTTGAGCAGTCAAGACTGACGTTCTAGATTTGACCATCAGATTCCCAGAAGCAATAGCTGAAGCCTTGGATGCACAAAGAAGCGATAGGGAGGGGAGGATCAAAGCTGGAGCTCTGGGAAAGAATCGGGTTATGAGAAGGGAATCAGCAAGGAGGACAGGGAGAAATCCCAGCATCACTGAACCCCAGGAAGGAGCATGCCGGTGCTCAGAAAGAAGGGAAGAGAATGCTGAGAGGGACCCTAGATTTGTCAGCCACTGTAGCTGACCCTTGGGGATGGCAGATTTGGTGGCTTGAGATGTTTTGCAAAGGCAGAACCTGTATGTGTCTTGAGCTATATTCCCAATGCCCTATCCTGGGCTTATCATATAAATGATGCCCCTATAGATTTATGGAAGTGAATGTATATTAGACTTCAGGTGGACAGCAACTTTCCTGAATTTTTCTAATCTAATCTTTAATATAACCTAAGTAGCACTATTAATTTTGTATGCTAATTACTGAATAACCTCTAAGGATCTATAAAATTGGGAGTCTGAAATGGTTCATGGTCTGGAAAGTTTCTAATATACTGATTTTTCTGAATACCACATATTAGAGTGATATCTTTAAACTTTGATATCTGAATTTCTCTATATAAGATTTTGTTTTAATATATATCCACCAAAAGTATTTTGAGCCTTAAAAAAATCAAGTATAACCAATAAAATGTTATTTTATGTATGTATATTGATTATTTAGAAGTATGTTTTTGTTTCTGAGCTTTAGTTTTTATTTTTTTCCTGATATTTCCCCAGATAGGTAGAGAGAAAGAGAGAGAGAGAGAGATTATTGTACATTTTTCTTTTTCTTTTTATTAGAAATCACACAGTTGCTTGGTTTCTTGAATCTCTTAAAGTAGGAACACTTTGACGAAGATTTCCAAATAGTTGAAGTATTTAAACAACCTAATTACAAAAACATTTAATTTGGACTTTTTTGGTGACTCTAAAAGCAATACATATTTGTTATAGAAATGAAAAATATGCCATGTATGATGATGGAAATAAAAATCATCTGCTTTCTCATCACTTGAAAATATTTTGTTACTATTTTTTGTGTATCTCCAATATAATTTTCCAGTGTATATATCATATTACACTTTTAACCCTTTCTTAAACTTTTCATATCATGATCAAAACTTTTTAAATCTTTTCAAAGCTGTTTTAATGGCTAAACAGTACTCTAGTGTTTATATCACAACTTATTCCATTAACCTCCTATAATTTGAGACATCTGTATTTCTAATTTTTCATTCATGTAAATAGCACTGTAATGAATGTTTTTGCACATCTTTGTGCATTTGGTGATTTCTGCAGGATAAATTATTGAAATGGAAATATTGGGTTAAAGGTAGGAATATTTTTCAAGTTTTTGATGCATACTGCAGACTTAGCCTACAGAAATGTACAATTCTGACTCCTACCAGCAGTGAATAAGACTTTTTCTTCCCACACCCTCATCAGCAAAGCTTTGTTGATTTGACAGGTGAAAAGTGTGTCCTACTGACTTTTTTCATTTTGTATTTTGTTTCTAGTGAGATTAAGTATTTTTATGTATGTTGATTGTATGCCTTTCTTCTTTTGTAAGTATCAATTGCCTCTCCTTCCCTTTTCTTTTTAAGGTGGTCATCATTTTTTTTGTGTTGATTTCCAAGAGCTTTATTTTTTAACAATTTTGAACATATACAAAACCAGGCAGAATTTTATAACAAACCATCCTATACCCATAGTTCAGCTTTAAAATTAGGAATTTATGACCAGTTTGTTTTACCTGTGCTTCTGCTCCTTCCCTCGCTCATATTTTAAAGCCACCCCCAGGCATCTTCTCATTTCATCTATAAATATTTCAGTGTGTAGCTCTAAAAGATGAAGATGCTAAGAGTTTCTCAATATAGGAAAGGTAATATTTGCATTTTGTTTTGCATATGTGCTGCATATGTTTCCTTCCAGGTTTTTGTTTACATTTTAATTTTATTTATGGCATTTTTTTCCTGCAATGCAGAAATTTAAAGTTAGATTTATACATGATTCCCTTCTGGTTTATTCCTCTGCTTTTATGCTTACTGGAAGCTAAATAAGATCTTTCTTAGATCTTATCTAGAACTAGATAAGATTTCACCTCCACATAGTATGACTTATTACAGAAAACACTTCAGAATATTTATAACAATGCTAAATAGGAAAGGAGAGGCAGACATCTGTATCTGGTTCCTGTTTTTTAATGAGTGTGTTAATCTAACTCTCCGTAGCCCCACGATCTTTAAGATGTCTCAGCTTCTAATACATGTTTTTTCTCTATCTTCGTTCACTGGTTCTCATTCCTTGTTTATAGTGGTCCCTCTTCCCAGGTGACTTATGTCCAGTGGAGATATGTTTAAGGACACCAGGTATCCAAGCTTGGCAGGTTTATCTGGCGAAGTTTGAGTAAAAAGACTCTGAGCAATGGCCCCAGGTGTTCTCTTGTCAGTAAAGTACACAGACTTGATGAACTCCATATGGTCTCTTCAGGGCCTCTTTTTTTTGTTCTTGATAGTCTGTTAGCCTTTCTTTACGTTTGCCCTCACTGCTTTCTGACTGGATGAGTTGGTTTGTCCACACTCATAAACACAGTTTCTCATTATGCCTAACTTGCTGCTGATGTGAGGATAAGCAATAACTTGTGAAGATAATTCACTCTGACCAGGAATCTGGGTGTGAAACCCCATCTTCTACTCAGGCATCCAGCGTCAATGGGACGGACGATGAAAAGGCTTCTCATGCGGGTCCAGCTGACACACACCTCAAGTCTGAGAACGACAAGCTGAAGATTGCTTTGACACAGAGGTAAGGGTTGTTTAACATCCAGATCCTATTTTCTCCACATTCAGCACTTTCCTGGAATCCTTTCCTGCTGGGCAGGGTTTCAGGAAACTGGAAGACAAGACTGAGTCCTGCTTAGATTGTCCAGTCTTGTCTCCTGATGAAAGAAAGCTAACCAACTTCATGGCTCTGTGTCTGGCCGACCACATTAGCATTCATTCATGTGTGTGTGTCTATGTGTGTGTTGGTGCTTGTGCTTTGTTTTGTTTATAAATTTATAATTTATTCATATATGAGGTTGAGTCTCAAACATCTAAGAAAAGCCTATACAAGCCTAAGAAACTATTAAAAACATGAAATCATACAAAAATCAATAGCTTTCCTATGTACAAAAAAAAATCACATAAAATGGATATTTGGAGAAGATTTCCTTTAGAATATGAACTAGAACTACAAAATGCATAAGAATAAACTTAAATGTACAAGGTCTGTGTGAAGCAAACTATAAAAGGATTTTAAGGATTATAATGAATCGTTTAACAAATAGATCTATGCTATTGGGAAAAGCCTTGATATTTTAAAAAGTATCAATTTCCCCTAAATTTAACTAAATTTAACATAATCCCCATAAAGATATCAATAGGGTTTTAATTATTGATGACGGCATGAGCTGTGCTTATGATTTTGTATCTGGAGGATGAGGAGCATTTCCCAAAGGCTAGGCTTCATGGGGTAGGCTGGCCCCATGAGCATGCTCAGGGCTTTCTGCGCTCCTCACCAGAGGTTCATCCAGCTTTCCTCAGTCTCCCTTAGACTGGGAAGCTGCCCTCCAGAGTTGCCCATTTAAGAACGGTATCATCTTAGATATAGCTCAGGCTGCTGTAACAAAATACCATGCACCAGGTGGCTTAAACAACAAACCTTTAATTTCTCACAGTTCTGGAGGCTTGAAGGCCCAAATTAAGGCACCAGCAGATCTGGTATCTGATGAGGGCCTGCTCCCTTGTTCATGGACCACAGTCTTCTCACTGTGTCCTCGTGGTAGGGAGAGGAAGCAAGCCTCTCAGGACTCTTATAAGGACATTGATCCCATTTATGAAGGTTCCATTCTGATGACCTCATCTAATCCTAATTATCTCTCAAAGACCCCTCCTCCTAATACCATCACATTAGAGGGTAGGGTTCAGCATATGAATTTGGGGAAGACACAGGTGGTCAGTCCAAAACAGAAATCATCGTCTCATATTTCCCCCAATTTTACAGATGAGGAAACTGAGTTTCAAGAGGTAAAGTGACTTCTTGCCCAAGGCCACATGGCTATCACGCCACACTACCTGCTTTTCACTCAAGGCTCCAGCTGCAGACTCTTTAGGAACCTTCCAGAGGCAGCTAGTCACATTCCACAGCTGGAGCCACCAAAAGGGTCAGCACCCACCTCTTCAACAGCTAGCCTGGCCGGTGCTTGGAGCTTAATTCCTATGATCTGACCTCGAAATTCCAGAGATCACATGTGACCTTTAGATCTGACCACTTGCCTTTAGACTGTGGGTATTTGTCAGGTACTTCAAAGAACAAAACTGTGATCAGTCTCTTTTCTTACTCATCAGGCAGTTGTGAGAGCTGTTTTTGGTTGTGTAAGTCACAATGGGCTGCCTAGATGAAAATGTTTTGCCCCTAAAAATAAATGTTTTCAAATCGGAGTTTAATGAACAAGTGAGTTACAGGAATGGGCATGAAGCCATTTCCCTAAATTAGCTTACATTCTCAGTCATCAGCTCTAAAATTCATCAGATAATAACATTCTACTATTTTTTCAGCCAATGGTGTTTGAAACAGAAAGTACATATTCTCCAAGTCTTTGAGGTCCTTGAGGCTGAGATGAAAGATAACACATATTATTCAGACACAGTTATATCTACTTTTTAAAAATTTTAAAGCCTGTGGAAAGAGGACTCTCCTCAGCCAGGCAGAAACCTCCTCATGGGCTTGTCACGTGCAGCTCTGCCCTGTCTCCTCAAGCCACATTCAGTGTCACAGATATGTGAGCCTCAAACCAAGGAGGGTCTAAAGAGTACAGTGACTGAGGAGATTTTTAAATGTCTTCCTCACTGAGCACATAAAACCAAGGATAAAACATGAGGCCTCTGTAGTGACACCCTCAGACCCCAGGTCTCCTCACATTCCTGAGAGGGCATGGGGGCAGCCGGGACTCCCTCCTGCACAACAGGGGACTGATTCCCAGCCACTGTCTTCTCTGTCCTCAAGCCCTCAAGACTCTCCAATCTGGACTCCTTTGAAGTCTCTGAGGCACAAGCACAGTGGGACCATTACTACCCTGGAGCCAGGCAGTTTGTTTGCTTTTTGTGTAAACCCAGGTCCTTGAGGTGTCTGTGACTTTCATGAGATTCTCAGAGGGTCCTCGGGTCCACCCCTTCAGGACCTCTCTGTTCATGGCTCATTTCATGAAGGAGTGGGGGGCGAAGGGAGGGCTGAAAGGGTTTTTTGGCAGGGATCAGCAGGGAAGGGGGAGGGAGTGAGTCTTCGCCACACTCTGCAGTCTTCTTGCTTAGCTTTGTCTCTTCATTCTTTAAGAACTCTGTTCTCTTCAAAGGCGATTCTTTAAGAAGGTAGCTCACAGGGTGCCATGTTCACACTAGAGAGAGGAGACAGTCCTCCTGGCATTTGATCAGCGCAGTGGGGCTCACTGGGGGGAGAGGGTGCGGTCATCACCAGGCAGGGTGAAGAGTGGCAGAGGCCCCTTCCCCCAGGCGGGTGGAGGAGCAGCAAGACGAATGGCACCCACCCTGTCATCACCCCCTGTCCCCTGCCCCACAGTGCTGCCAACGTGAAGAAGTGGGAGATTGAGCTGCAGACCCTGCGGGAGAGCAACGCCCGGCTCACCACAGCGCTGCAGGAGTCAGCGGCCAGTGTGGAGCAGTGGAAGAGGCAGTTCTCCATCTGCCGCGATGAGAATGACCGGCTCCGTAACAAGGTGGGGTTCACGGTGGGCCGCAGGACAGCGGCCAGCAGGCGGGAGGACTCCAGGCAGGCGGCATGGCAGCCAGAGATAGAGCCACTGTGGCTTTTTATCGATCCCCACCCCTTCACTTTGCCCTCACCCCCATGGGCGGAAGGAAAACTTGCCGTCTCTCCCATGGGAACATTTCTCAATCCCTCTGCCTTTCTTAGTGGGAATTTAATCATATAAGTGTCTAGTTTATTACCTTTACTAAACCGAGTTTTATCATCCTATGACTACAGAGAAGATAAAGTGGAAATGTCAGCCTTGTCGCTCTCAAAGAGCACCCTCTGACACTTGTCATGGGTTGGCCTTTTATCGTGGATGGGCTTCCCTTGGTTCAGTGACCTCCAGTAGAGGAAAGGAACCAGAGGACCAGTGAGAAGACAGGTTCAGGAAATGACAACGATCATATGTGTGGAAGCACTGCTTCCATTCAAATCAGTGCTTCTAAACATGTTAATTTGGAAGCGAACAAAAGAACATAGCTCTTGAAGTGTGAGAAGAGTGAACATGGGTGGGTGCTGACCAGTCCTAAGCCCTCCACTCTCTGACCTTGACATGCTGACATTGTGATTTTTTTTTTCGGAATTCACCTATAACCTTCCCTGTAATTAGTCACTTATACCCTTGGTAGCTCTGCAGAGTTGATAAGGTGGTTTTGGGGTGGCCAGAGATTCCCCCAATGAGGCCTTGAGGTTTCTGTGCTAACCTCGTTTTGGTGGTGGTTAATCCCCCTGGCTGTGAACACACAAGACTTTGGAGTCTGCTCTGTCAGTGCAGGGTTTCAGGGTGACACATCCCATTTAGGTTGGTGTTCATGTTCCCTTGACCCCCGTTTATCAGCTGCCCTGCACAACCCAGGGGGAGCCACTGCAGACCAGCCCTCAGTTGCCTCATCTTACTTTGGTGCTGATAGTGCATGAAACAGCATCGTGTCATTTTTTTTTCATCTCAGTGCTGAAAGTGCTGACAGTCAAGGGCACCAGGCCCATTGCTGACTTTGCACGTTCCCATCTGAGGCTTGGCAGATCTGCCTGCCAGAGAGATCGATTGTCCTTTCTTTTATTTTCAAGAAAAGAGCTGAGTTCCTCATTAGGTGTGAGCATAAGAACCAAAGGCAGTGTGGGGAATGTAGGAAGAGCATCACACAGAGCCTGCTCCCCTGGAGGAGTGTCCACTTCCCTGGGAGGGAAGCATCAGGAGCTTGATTTCCAGGCTGGAAGTCGAAGTTAGTGTGATCTCCAGCTGCTGCGTCAGCCAGTGGTTCAGACCCTGAGGGCTGGTGCAGGCTAACTCTGAGGAGCGGCCTCATAGCAGCCCCCGCAGGCCCTTCATATTGAGGACTACTGCTACCTATTAGTGGGGACCCTATCACTACAGTGCTTTTGTGTTACCCATGAGGTCCACCCGTACTATCCACTCTGTGCATACTTTTTGGCCCCTGGGAAATGCTCAGCATCAGATGGCAACATCAGGGCATCAGGCCTTTGCACTCCCATTCCACATGGGTAACCCTTTTGAGGGGTTGACTTGAGAAGGAGGAAAAGATGCAGTCTGAGGATTTGTCACTGAGCCTTGAGAAAGAGGCCCACAGGCCAGGCCCCTTCTGCAGGCATCAAGAAGGGAAGGTCACCTTGATTAATAACGTTTGAAATGTCATTGCTTCCCATTTTGGTAGCCACTGTCCCATGGGGTTACTCAGTTTTCTACCCTGCTGACTTAAACACTTGAGATGAAACAGAATAATTCAGGACATGATTAAAATGATGTAAAAATCATTCTGGGGAAAAGCAGATCAATTCAGGAAACATCTGGCACTTGCTTGTGACAGGTCCTTAAAGCAAACCTAAAGTTATTCCTCTGTGGCCACGAGAAGAAACCAGAAGCCCAGAGCATCCTGAAGCCAAATTGTGTGATTTATTTGGCTCTGCTGGTTTAACTAAGGCATCCCATGCAAGCAGGGGCAAACCACCCCATTGGGGAGCTGGATGGAGTTTGTTCATAGCCACAAAGAAAAATTGATGAGTGGGTTAGTTAGTTTATGATTTATTTTATTTTTATTAATTTTAATTTAATTCAATTTTATTTTTTGAATTAGGGTCTTATTCTGTCACCCAGGTTGGAATACAGTAGCATGATCATGATAATCATAGCTCACAGCAGCCTCGACCTCTTGGGCTCAGGCAATCCTTCCACTTCAGCATCTCAAGTAGCTAGAACTGCAGGCATGCGTCATTATGCTCAGCTAATTTTTAAGTTTTTATTGTTTTTGTAGAGATGAAGTTTTGCTGTGTTACCCAGACTGGTCTTAAACTCCTGGGCTCAACCAATCTGCCTGTTTTGGCCTTCCAAGTGCTGCGAATACAGGTGTGAGCCACCATGCCCGGCCTTCATGGTTGGTTTTAAAAGAAAGCAGGCTAACCACCATGGCTCACACCTATAATCCTAGCACTTTGGAAGGCTGAGGCAGGAGGACTGCTTGAGGTCAGGAGTTCAAGACCAGTGTGGGCTACATAGCCAGACCCTGTCTCTACAAAAAAAAAAATTGTCTTTAATTATCCAGTCATGGGAACATACACCTGTAGTCCCAGTTACTCGGGAGGGTAAGACGGGAGGATTGCTTGAGCCCTGGAAATCAAGGTTTCTGTGAGCTATGATTGCACCACTACATTCCAGCCTGGGCAACAGGGTGAGACCCTGTCTCTAAAAAAATTTTTTTAAATAAAAATAAAAGAAAGCATAAACATAACTGTGGTGATCTCTTGTTTAGTGACTAAAATAAGCTAGCACCTCTGCTTTAACATGTGATGTTTACTGCAGATTGATGAACTAGAAGAACAATGCAGTGAGATCAACAGAGAGAAGGAAAAGAACACCCAGCTGAAAAGGAGAATCGAGGAGCTGGAGGCAGAACTCCGAGAAAAAGACACAGTGAGTAATGGTGCTCTGAGCAGGGATCCTTGGAATCCTCTGGGCCTTGGGGTTATTTCCTCCCAAGGAAACAGTGAGTGACCTGGGGCATGTGACCAGCCCCAGCAGCCACCTGTATACCAACATGGAGAGACAGCCAGGAGCCACAGCAAAGTGCAGATACTCCAGAGCAAAGGCCTCCCCAGTACCCCTGCAGTCCCTCTTCACTGTGTGTATTATATAGTCAGCCACTCAGGTCCAAGAGGGAGCCGAACATTTTACAAGATACTCAACACTTTTATAGATAATCTGGCTGGGCATGGTAGTTCACATTTGTAATCTCAGCACTTTGGGAGGCCAAGGCAGGAGCACCACTTGAGGTCAGAAGTTCAGCACCAGTCTGGGCAATGTTAGCGAGATCCCAACCTCTACAAAAAAATTAACCGAGCATGGTGGCATGCACCTGTAGTCCCGGCTACTCAGAAGGCCAAGGCGGGAGGATCGCTTGAGTCCAGAAGTTAGAGGCTGCAGTGAACTATGATCACACCACAGCACTCTAGCCTGGGCAGCAGAGCAAGACCCTGTTTAAACACACACACACACACACACACACACACACACACACACACAATCTATCATCAGAAGTTGAGTTCTGCAGTCAAATTAATGCAGCTAGAGCCCCCAGTCATGCAGTCATTTATTTTCTAAGGGGCAGAACAGTTAAGTACGCACATGTTGGAGACCCTCGATAAGTTACTAAACCACTCTATGCCTCAGTTTCTCCATCTAAAAAGCAAAAGTCATGAGAATATATGCCTTTTATGGTGTATGGACTTCATGCCATAATGTACGTAACACACTTAGTTCTTGGAATTATTGATGGTCAAGTTTTAACATCATCACCTTTATTTATGCAAACAGGACAGGTTCCAAAAGCTGCTTCCATTAGTGTATGTACAAGTTGGTGATTTTCAGGAATACAGTTTCTCTGACATGCTTTTATGTTCTTTCTCCAATATCTATCTCCTGTAGGAGTTGAAAGATCTCCGAAAACAAAGTGAAATCATACCTCAGCTCATGTCAGAGTGTGACTATGTCTCTGAGAAGCTAGAGGTAAGTGGGGGTAGGGGAACATATGTCCTGGTTCAGGCGAGAAGGCAGCTGTTACTCATATATCCACTCTCTCTCACATTCACAGGACTTTCTGTTCATAAAAAGCCAGTGGTAACTGCACACCAGATAGCATTGCATGCCATCCCTGGTCCCAGGGGCAGACTCAGCAGCACTTGTCTTTTGATTTTTCCAGTTATATGAAGTGTCCAATATATAACTGTCATGTAGACAACCATTTCCCTCCCACACATGTCCAGACAGAACCACAAAGGCAGTGAGGAGCAAGGGGCGGGAAAGTGGGCTGAGAACACAGGGTAGGGATGTGAATCCACCTTCGTCACTCCCTGCCAGTGACCTTGGGCAGGCCTTCCTCCCTAGCCTCAGATTTCTGATCCATAAAATGAGGGTTTTCAGGTCTTCCTTCACCTCTGAGGGTCTCCTCCCTTCATGCCCTTTGACATACAGAGGGTTTGATTTAGTTACACAATCCCAGTATTGTTGACTGGTTTCTGTGCACATATTCAAAAAAGACTCAATTTATGCCCACAAAATAAAACTCTTATTTGATATGGAGAATGCAAGGCTTAAGGCTCATTTAAGAATCCACAGCCATTCTGTTTTGGGGCCTGCATCTGATTTACCTAGATGTACCTCAGTTGGCTTGTGGGGCCCAGCTATGCAGAACATCACCATGGCAACATCATCAGAGGGTGCACAGACTGGCTGTCCTCTCCCTGAGTCACTGGCATGGCCAGTCCTCCCTCGCTGAGGGCCAGAGGCCGGTCTGGGACTGAGAAGGCCACCTGCACAGGCCGTACCTGTCTGTGGAACCAGGGGAACAAGCTACACTCCCATCTGTCCTGTTTCTCATAATGGAACTAAAAGTGGCCTCTGCTGGTCACTTGGGCTGGGATTTCAGGCCTTCTCCCTCAGGCAGAACTCTGTGTTCTGTGTTAGGTCTTGGGTTTTCAGGCCAGAAGTTGGTGTACACTCAGCCTGTTGGCCCCTCTGCAGGAGAATAGGCAGGAAAGGAGGGGCACACCGAAATGCCTGCCGCTTCCCTTCTGACGTTGTGGTCACAGGCTTATGGGTTGGGGACTTAACAACATGTCTCTAGGGAGTTTAGGCCCTGGCACCCTGCCACAGTTCTGATTGATAGAGAATGATTGGTTCACTGTGGCAGGTTTCGGCGGAAGACACCCATCCCTCTGTTTCCCAGACTCTTCTCCCTTTCCTTTTGCCAGGCAGCAGAGAGAGACAATCAAAACCTGGAAGACAAAGTGCGTTCTCTGAAGACAGACATTGAGGAGAGCAAATACCGACAGCGCCACCTGAAGGTGGAGTTGAAGAGCTTCCTGGAGGTGCTGGACGGGAAGATCGACGACCTCCATGACTTCCGCAGAGGGTTGTCCAAGCTGGGCACTGACAACTAGGGCTGGGCCGAGGCCAGGGCCCCGCTTGTGAGTCCCAATGTGTGTGTGAGACCAGATAGGACTAGGACGTTCTCCGGTTTGCGTTGCTTCTGTAAATGCAGGCGCAGTCTGTCGTGTTTCCAAACCAGTTGTGCCGTCCACTCCTCTCCAGAATAGAAATCTCTCACTTCTCTGGCCTTGTGAGGTTGTGGACAACTGGAAGATTCTGACTCAGGAATCCAGAACTAGGTCTACCTTAAACATTTACACAGTCAGGGCAGGGATGTTTATATCTTTCTCAAGGGCTGTTGCAACCATGTGAACTGGAAAAAAAGTATTTTCTAATCTTAACATCAATATTCTTTACACCAGGCTATTTTGCTCCTTTTATTGAAAAGCGTTCAGAATATTTGAATGTCCAACAGACATCAGTTCCAGGGGCAAGGAGGGAACAACAGCCCTCTCAGTAAACACTGAGATGTTTTAAAACAACCATTTAGTGGAGACTTATCCAGAGAAAAGAAAACAAGTTTCTAGTGGGTACATTTTCTGGCATGGGAATCACCTGCATCCGCTCTGCTCCCCTCTCACCCCCAAGTTTGTACGGTTGCGACAATGCTCCTTTTCTTGGTTTTAGTTTCTGAGCAGATGATTGTGCTGTGGGAACAGCACGCAGTGAGGGTACCGAGCATAGTGCCTGGCACAAACTAGGAGCTTAATAAATACTTGTTCAATTTAAACATATAAATAAGATTTAGTGTTTTAATCAAAACCCACAGCAGAGTTCAAACCCCTGTTGAATGATATACCCTCTTTGCTGTGCTGGGCAGTTATCAGAAATGAATGAAACTAACTGTGGTCAAACCCAAGGGTTGGCTTGAGTGGTCCTGGGGAAGGGAAGGAACAACAGCAGTAGAAGTCCCAGGAACCGGTCTGAGCCCTCCCCAGGAGCCTGTCCATGATGTTCTGCTCCTGAAGAGTCTCCAACTCTGGGACTACCTTCTTCTCCAGTCACAGTGGCCTGTGACTTGGGGATTCCAGGACCACTGGCTGCCCACAGTATAAGGACTGCCATACCTATGGGGACCTGGGGTGGGATCCTATTATGAGTTTGGACAATTGAGAAGAAATCACACAGGCCCATAAAGGAGAGAGAGTTAGCTCACCTGGCAAGCGTTGGCCTTTATGACAGGAATTCTGCCCAGCTCTGCCTCTTGCCTTTCTCAGTTCCTGCTAAGGAAGGGACTGGAGCCATAAATCTCTCCTCTCTGACAGAGCTGTTCAGTGGGACCAGCGGGGATTTGGGTGCTGCTAACATTTCTTCACTGGGAGAGGTTGCCCATGCATAGCAAGCATTTAAAATCCTGGCCCCACACAATCCTGCCTTGGGCTTAGGGGAGGCTTTGGTCCCTCTTACCCTTTTGAAGACCACCTAAGGGAACTTCTCCCTCTAGAAACATTTTCTCCCATGGACATGGTTGGTTTCTCCCTGCTGAATTTGGATTAATGAGCACACAGCCTCAGGAAGGGGATGTGGGGTTCACACACATGTGACCTGGGCCCCAAGATGAGTGTGCAAGTCCTGCTGCTCTCCTTCCCCTCAGGGAGATGCCTCTCTAAGCAGGGAAATCTTGTTTGGGATGGGAATAAAAGGGACAGCTGGTGGTCTGGAGCACCACTTTAGGGGAGACCCCATTGAGGGGGACCTTCTGAATACAGGACTCTTGGCAGACAGGAAATGGAAATCGTGGTTGGTCCCGTTGGTGACTCAGGATAGGTTGCTGCTATCCCTGCCTTTTCTCCAGACCTCCAGGACAGCAGCTCCCTACTGAACTGCACCAGGAGACCAGAGAGCTGGGCCAACCGTGAGATGGCCCCGAGACCCAGCAGCAGGACTAGCCTGGTCCAGGTCTGCAGACTGGCCCTGTGGCTGCCCAGGAGCAGTGGACACTGGGATTGCAAGCAACCTCAACTTTTGGGTCTTCAGATGACCTCCACCTGTGTCTGTTAGGTGACTTAGCAATCTAGAAGGAGCTATCTCGAATGACTGGAGCATGCTCGGGTAACATATTCATAGTATAGTTGCTGAAGCTACTTGTATGTTTCAATAGCAGTAACTTTAGAAATTGTTGGAAGTGGAAGTATAGCAAATGCTGAAAGGGCCATTACCATGGTCAGCTGCTGTGCAGTCGAGACCCATGACTCCAGCTGACCAATTCTTGAAGAATTTGGCAAGTATCTTATAGGTAGCAGGTGAGACACTTAGGTTTCCTGCAATGCATTCAGCTCTGAAACTGTTGCAGCCAGGAGCTAAGAATAATAGGGACTCTTTCAAAGCGAAAGGTAAGTTGGGTTTGGCAGTGAAAGCACAACTTTACAAAAACTGAATTTTCTGCTTTTTCTGCTTTTCTCTAAAGATCTTAGTGTTTCTTCAATTACTTTCTCTTTTTGTAATTTCATTTATATATTTTTAGAGATGCTTTTTCTGCTTTTCTCTAAAGATCTTAGTGTTTCTTCAATTACTTTCTCTTTTTGTAATTTCATTTATATAGTTTTAGAGATGGAGTCTCGCTCTGTTGCCAAGGCTGGAGTACAATGGTATGATTATAGCTCACTGTGGCCTTGAACACCTGGGCTCAAGCCATCCTCCCACTTCAGCCTCCCAAGTAGCTGGAACTACAGGCACACACCTCCATACCCAGCTAACTTTTTAATTTTTTGTGGCGATGGAGTCTCAGTGTGTTGCCCATGCTGGCCTCAAACTCCTGACCTCAAGCAATCCTCCTGTCTTGGGTCCCTAAAGTGCTGGGATTATGGGTGTGAGCCACCATGCCTGGCCTACTTTCTTTGTAAAATAATAACAATAATAATAATAATAATAATGGGCCAGGAGCAACCTGGACAGTCAGTCAAGAGATTGGTCCTGTCTGACAGCCTCGGGTACTGTGAAGGGTGAATGTGATACAATGAAAATGACCTGCTCAGTTCATCCTGATTTTCCCTTGAGATGGCGTGTCAAGCCCTTATTTATTGTTCTATCTAGCCCAGTCTCCGTGCTGTCACATGACCTTAGGCCAAATGCAGGTAGGATGTAATATCACAGCCATGTTGTGCTACCTGGAAGATATAGAGCCAGGACTGCACTTTCAGTTTCCAAACGAGGAGATTTCCAAGAAAGTCTCCTGATTTTGACATTTTCAAGACTGTGTCTGTCGTTTCTGCATCCGAGAAACCTGGGGACTGAAAGAGGCCAGGTAAAACTTGGAATACTTTAACCATGAAGATCTTTAAAAATAACTTTTCACTCCAGTCAGGACCCAACCGAATGCATTTTAAAGTTGGAAGTGGTGAGGAGGGCCTCCTAGTGCTCAGGGAATTTAAAACCATCTGAGTGACAGTGTGGGACAGTGTGGTCAGGCCTTGAAGGGAAAAAGAGCCAGTGTCCACACGAGACTCAGACTGTGTGGTCCATCAGTTTCATCTCTCCTGTATGGAGAGAGGCTTTAGGCCTTAACTGGCGAAGAAAACTGGGCAATAGTCATTACCTATATTTTGCAGGCAGGAAGCAGAGACAGAAAGTGACACACCCAGGGTCATCACTCAGCTGTGACCAGCAGCATGGGCTCTGATCCAGGTCTCCTGGACCTTGGTACAGTGTCTTTCTGAGCCATACCACTGTTCTCACTTTGGTGATCGTTGGATGCCAAGAGAAGAGAATTATCTTATATCCTGATAAGAGTACATTGCAGCTATATTATTTTAATGTGTCCACAGCAAAGGACAATCTACAAAGCTATGAATGTTCATTGCAAACAATAAGTTCCATTTTTGACTGACTCTGGTTTTACAGGGATCTTTCCAAGAGAGTTGGTGAAAATGGTGTCCATGCTCTGAGAGACCAGTTCTATGGAACACAGCCTCACCCTGAGTTCTTTGTCGGTGGCTTTAGTGGAAGCAGAGCAGTTTGTTCAAAACACATGGGAGGCCCTGTGTTAAGCAGAGGCTTAACCAGAGTTCTGGCTTGTGGGGTTGGCTTGTCCACTCTCCACCCTCCTCCCAGAGATGAGCTCCTTCCAGTGGAAGGAGCATGCCTTGCTCAGTGATCAGAGTGGGTTGAATGGAACTCAGCCACCATCAGGAAAACTGTGCAGAGCGGTGATTGGGTTCAGCCAGCAGGCTCCACGAGCCCAGTCTTTGTGGTAGTGATTGGCAGGCACCTGGCTGGGGTGGACTGCATTAGGCGTGAAACATCAATTAAAGGGTGGAGCATAATACCGTCAATATGCTGCCCAGAAGCCTCATGATCTCCCCATTCTTCAGAGGGCTCTTTTTCTATAGAAAAGTCTCCTCTGTAGAAACCAGGAGCGATTTGGACAAGAGCCAACCACAGGATGTGCCAGGACCTTATGGTAGAACCTCATGTGGGGCTGGGTGCGTCCTTGGGAAGAAGGCAGCCATGATGTGTCTTAGTGTAGATACTAGAAAGAGGCTGCCTGGTGAGAGGGAGCTAGCTGCTGCTCTCTGAGAATAACCAAAAGTGGATTGTTGGTGTCATTCATCCTTCTGGAAGTTATCATTGTTTTATTCCCTTGAAATGTCACTGGATTTTGAAGAACCTGCAATATAAGCCAGAAGCTTGCAAATCAATATGTATATTTTTAAATGATATCATTGTTTAAAAGGACCCTAATTTCTGAGTACCTGACTTCCCCAAAGAAATAGTATGTATTTTGGAGATGGTGAGGTTGCCAGCTTGGAGAGAGAATCCTGTCTAAAAATGTTTGTTATTTAGAGTCTCTTCCTATCTCAAGAATAAAGGGTTTCTAGTTTCTCTTTAAACACTAACCAGGCAAGAAGTGACTTTGGTAAGAATTTTGAGCTGGATGAAATGTTCTAGTGGAGTGTGCATGAGTGTGTGTGTGTGTGTGTGTGTGTGTGTGTGTGTGTGTGTGTGTGTGTGTGTGTTGTAGAGGAAGCAGCAAGGGGAAGTGGGAGAAACAATAAGGAAGAGTTTAAAGAATATGTGTACCTAAGAGGAGGCTTTATTTCAGTATTTCTGGTGTGATGCTCTATGTTCTGGAATTCATTTATGAGAAAAGTTTGCGGGTCTTTTGTTTGAAGTGAACTGTACAGTGCCCTACTCTCTTTGACGGTGCACAGCCTTGTTACAGAGTGGTCTCCCAGGTCCCAGAGACCCCTGACATACCTGACAGAAGCTGACAAGCCATGGTGGAGTCCCTCGTGGTATACTTTGGCAGGTGATGGGCAGGTGCAGCTGTGAGGGTGTATTACTGTTTTTACTCTCTTATACCATTTTTAATAGAATGTCCTGACTTTACATCAGTTGTAGCAGTGTCTTATGATGTAATAGGGAAGAAGAAATTTCTTGCATCAAAAATAAGAGTTTAATAATAAGTATGGAATGGATAAGTAGACTTTACCACGAGTACATTTGTTTTTTTCTTAAAAGTTTTTTGGGTACATGAATAATATATACTTTTTTTTAAAGAAACTGTAGATGAGTGAAAAGAAAAAAAACACCTGTTTACACCATCTGATCATAACCACTGTTAACATTTCCGTATATATATTTTCAGACTTTTTTCTATGCATCTGTATTTGTTTTATTATTTTTCCAAGAAATATAGTTATATTATGCATACTGTTTTATTGTTTTATACCTTGTTTTTTCCCCTTTTAATGCTATATTGTGAATGTATTTCTATATCAGTAAATGTGGGATTATATCATTTTTGACATCTATGTTCATTGTACCTTGGATACTTAAGTTGTTTCCAGTTTTTTACTGTTGAGGACACAGTGAAATTTTTCTAACATCTTGGTGAATTTTTCAGGATGTTTACTTAGGAGAGTTTTCTAAAGCTGGACTTGCTGACTCAAAAGTATGCTTCTTCATGTGTGTGGTTCCTTCCTTTTCTGAGCATACAGGAAGGAGACTTCAGTCTCCACTCCTCTTGTACTCATTCAGGGTCCTGTGACTAGTCCTGGCTGATGAAATGTGAGCAGAGGTGACATATGAAGCTCCAGGCTGAGACTCAGTGCCCACGTGCAGTTCTCCAGTGTCTTGTTCCCTTGCCTCAGCAAACGGTGATGTCCCAGGGACAGATCCTGTCAGCCTGGGTCCCTGCATGACTGTGTAGAGCAGCTCCCTTTTTCCTTTCTTGTCACCCTCATCCACCGAGGTGTGGACGTGTAACGTGAATAAGTAATGTTAATAAACCTTAAGTGTTACGTCACTGGGATTTCAGAATTAATTTGTTACTGCAGCATAGCACATCCCAGCCTAACAATAAAAAACAGGTATGAGCCGGACTCGGTGGCTCAGCCTGTAATCCCGCGCCTTTGGGAGGCTGAGGTGAGTGGATCACCTGAGGCCGCGGGTTCGAGACCCGCCTGGGCAACTTGGCGAGACCTCATCTCTACAATAAATCAAAAACTAGCCGGGCTTGGTAGCGCGCACCTGTAGTTCCAGCTACTGGGAAGCCTGAGGCGGAAGGATTGCCGGAGCCCAGCTGGTGGAGGCTGCGGTGGCCGGGAGTGGCCACTGCACTCCAGTCTGGGTGACAGAGTGGGACTCCAACTCAAAACAAAGCAAAACAAAGCACATTTTTAGGACTTTTGCCTCAAATTGCCTTTCAGAAAGATGGTCCGAAATTATATGCCCACCAGCAGTGTGTGAGAGTGTCCTACTTTTGCTTAAACACTGGTGTTACCATGAAGGCAGGCAGCTAAAAAATTAATTTTTTGATTAAAATGTGACCCTCACTAGCAAAAATAATTACTGAATTGTATTTTTTTTTTTTTGTAGTTTACCCATTTGTCTCCTCTGGCCAGTTTTCTTAAAAGTGTTTAGCAGTCTCGTTGATTTTAAGAAGTTTATTTCATAAATATTGTAAAAAAATGTTTTTGGGTTGTATGTATAGCTTTTTAACAATGTTCAAATATTTTTTTAAATAACTTTTTAGTCAATTTATCTTTTTTATGGTTGCTGCCTTTGCTGTCATGCTTATGCATGTCTTTCCAATTTTAATCCCAAGGTTGTATAAATATTCACCCACTGTTTTATTCTTGTACTTTTACTGTTTCTTTCTCTTTTTTTGAGTTGGAATCTCACTCGCTCGCCCAGGCTGGAGTGCAGTGGCATGCTCACTGCCACCCCAGCGACAACCTGCTGGGCTCCCGCGATCCTTCCGCCTCTACCTTCCAAGTAGCCAGAACTACAGACACATGCTACCACACCCGGTTAATTTTTTGATTTATTATAGCAATGAGGTCTCGCCAAGTTGCCCAGGCTGTTCTAGAACCTGTGGGCTCATGCAATCCCCTCACCTCAGCCTCCCAAAGTGCCAGGATTACAGGCTTGAGCCACCATGCCTGGTGTTTCTTTTTAAACAGTTAAATCTCAGATCTGTCTGGCACTTATTTTCTAAATTGACCCAATGCTACTTATTCATATGATGTTTGAGCAGATGTAATATATGTAGCTCCAGGCTGAGACTGAATGCCTGTGTGCAGTTCTCCAGCGTCTGTGTTCTCTTGCCTCGGCAAACAGTGATGTCTCAGGGACAGATCCTGTCAGCCTAGGTCCCTGCATGACTGTGTGGAGCAGCCCCTTTTACTCCTTTCATGTCATGTGAAAAATCTATCCTTTCTCTGTCTTATATGAAATCTCATTTCTCTATGTGAAATCCCATTTTTACTGTAGAAGAGGAGACCCCCCCAAAACCAGAATTTGTTTATAAAAAATTGTGTATTTATTCTTACATGGTTAAGCTTCAGTCACCTTTAAAGTACTCTGTCTGATGTAGTACACCTATCAAGATGCTTTTTCCACTGCTCAGTTTTTGAACTCATCAATTTTGATGCCTTTTAGTGCTTCTACCATTTTTTGTTTTACCTCTTCTACAAAAACGTTTCCCTTTGAGGATATTTTTCATTGGGGAAACAAAAAAGTGACTCAAGGCAAGATCAGGTAAATAGGGAGGGTAGGTCACAGGGGTCAAGCCATTTGTGATCAAAAACTGCTGAACACTCAGTGCAGTGTGGGCAGGAGCAATCGTAAATCACCCATCATAAAATGGCAAAGGCATTGAAAGAATCTCCAAAAAAAAAAATTCACTGAAGTCAAATACAGCCTCTTACAACAGCACTAAGCTGGTACACTGATGCCCATGGGTTCCTAGAGCACTTACTTAGCCGTTAAATCCTGTACTACAAGAAGCCTACCCTCCAAAAGATAATTCTGGGGGTTTTTATGCCCCCTTTGCATACCCAATTCTTCTATTGGGTGCTTAGGATAAGCACACTGTTCTTAGGTGTGCTCTGAGCTCTCTGTTGTGGTCCGTTATCTACGTGTGCTGGTAACCACACTGTTTTGACCATCATGGCTTTGGACTAAATGTCCCCATTAATTAAACTTTTTTTCCAAAATTTCCTATATTTTGCATATTAATGCTTCCAAGAGAAATTTTATAATGTTTAGAAGACCTGAAATTGGGTTGTGTAAAATGTACATATTAATATAGAATTAACATCTTTATAACCAGCCTTTCGGTAAATTTATAATATTTTATGTCTTTCAACCCATTTTTTCTAGTACAGGTAATTTTTGTAGTTGTGGTTGCTATTGTGAGATGTTTGTTAATTTTTTAATTACTTATTGTTAGTATATAGGCACACCACTTTCTTTCTTTCTTTTTTAATAAGAATAGTGATTTATTTTCAAAATGGAGCCTAGCTTATCTTGGGATCTATTTTTTTTTTTTAAGTCTATGTCTGACTCTGTCGCCCAGACTGGATGGATTGCAGTGGCATGATCACAGCTCACTACAGCCTAGACCTCCTGGGCTCAGGCAATCCTTCTGCCCCAGTCTCCTAAGTAGCTGAGACTTAAGGCACACACCACCATGCCTGGCTGATTTTTAAATTTTTTTGTAGAGACAGGTCTTGCTATGTTGCTTAGGCTGGTCTCGAACTCCTGGGTTCAAATGATCTTCCTGCCACAGCCTCCCAAAGTTCTGGGATTATAGGCATGAGCCACCATGCCAAACAATATCATTACTTTTAAAATGAAAATTAACAGACATATGGAAAAATATTCCATGTTCATGGATTGGAAGGAAAAAAAGAAAATTAAATCCATTGGTTTTTCCGATGTCAAACATTAAATAAAAGTTATGTAAATTTTAAAATTATGTAAAAAGCATAATGTAGAAAATGAAAGTCCTCCATAATCAAATCACTTGCCCTAAAATAACGGTCAAAAATTGATGCATATTTTTCAGTTTTTTTTTCTAAAATATGTTTTCATTCTGACCATCTGATTGAAACTTTATGCTACTTGTATTTTTCACTTGGCAATAGATCTTCCTACATCAGTACATACCAATCTACCTCATTCTTACCTCTGCATAAGAGAATAGTATGTGGCTGTATGATCATTTATTTAATTTGGCAATTGGTTACTTATTTTGTAACTAGCCAATTACTGAATTCTCTTCATTCTAAAGTTTTTGCTGTTGTTGATTTCTTTTGCTATTTTCAGGTGGGTAATAGATCTGGGTAGTGATGATAATTTTGGCTACATATTTTTAATAATCTTATTTCACTCTCTTGACTCATCACATTGACCAACACATTTGGAACAATGCTAAATAACACTGTGCTGGTATTGTACGTTCTTCTTTCTTTCTTTTCTTTCTTTCTTATCTATTTTTTACGTAGACTATCTCTAGTGTTTCTCCAAGAGTATAAATTTGACTCTTAGTATAAAACAATTTTAATTTTTGAATTTATACATTAAAGTTATGCCCTTCAATTTATAGTTTGCTGAAAATTTTTTCAGTAATGAATGTCGAGATTTTATTTAAATGGCTTCTTCTTCACATCTTTCACGACGATCAAATGGTTTTTCTCATTTATGACTCACGAGGAGTCATTTTAATGGATTTGCTAATGTTAAGTCCTCTGTGCATTTCTAGAAAAACCTGATGTAGTCAGAGTATATTATTCTTCTAACATACATCTCCTTTCTATGTTAACAGTGGTTATTTATGATTGGTTGGTCTATGGGAGATTTTTATTTTGTGTTTCTTAACTGTATTTTCTGGTTTTTCTACAAAGATCATGTATTACCTGTATAATAAAAATAAGAGCTTTAAGATGAGAAAAAAATATTATTCTGGATTTGGTTTTCTCACTTTATTTCTGAGTTTTTCATATCTAAGATGAATAACTGTACTTTTTTTCTGCTGTCTTTGTCAGGTATTGATGTTGAGTGTGTTAATTTCTTTAAAAAAAAACTTGGGAAGCACTTTTCTATGCTCTAGGGAAGTTTAAATAATATTTAGAATTTTTTGCCTTTGAAGTTTTTATAACATGAATAAAACTGTCCAAGTCTAGTGCCTTTTTAGGAAATAATTATTTGATAATTTTTTCAGTTTTTCCCCACGCTCTTCAAACTTCCTTCCTAGTCTATACATTTTTGGCAATTTAAATTTTCCTAAATCGTTATTCTGTTATGATTTTCAAATTTGTTTGCATACAGCTGTATCATTCTTTCTCATTCATAATGTTGTATGTTTGTTCTTTCCCTTTTTGTTCTGCTTAGTTAGAATTAGTCTACTTTATTGGTCTTTCAAAGAAACAACTCTGGGATTTATATCTTAAGTTACCATTTTACCATTTTATGATCTTTTTCTTATTTTTTGCTTTATTGTTATTTTTTCTATCTTCTCAAGAATGCCATTTTAACTTTTTCTTGCTGAATAAAAGACACAGTCACTAGTATTGTGAGGCTATGACTTCTCCTCTGAATACATCTGTATCCATATCCCTTAAATTTTAATGTATGGTGTTCTAAGTTATAAATAATTTATGATTTCAGATTTACTATTTTTTACTGAAGTTTTTTGAAATTACATTTTTAAGTTTCCAGGTAGTTTGATATTTTTGTTGTTGTTGCTTTAACATTTGTTACAAACTTCTAGTTTTATTTTCTTGTTATCAAAGAGGGTATGGCCTGTACAACCTGTGCATTTTGAAGTTTATTGATTTTTTTTGAGACCTAATCATGTTTTAGTTTTAATATAAATATTCCCAGGACACTGGAGAAAAAAAGTATATTCTCTGATGGGAACAAAATTCAATCAAATATATTAATTTGACCTTATAAAGTATTGTGGACCTTTAACTTATTTGATTCATTAAAAACTAAGAAAGAGATGTTAGTCTCTTACTATTGTATTTCTATTTCTCTGTTTCTGATAGTTTCTGCTTTATGTGTTTCTGTTTGATGTTACTTGACAAATGATCTTTTTATATTTAAAGGGGAAAAATATTTGTGAATTTTACCTGATTTTGTTGTTGCTTATGTAGAAATACATAGTTCAGTACAATATTTGTGTCTGTTTTTTAAGTCAACAAAACTCTTTCAGAAACCCTCTGTATCTTAACAAGATGTTTTGGAAGTTCTTGATCTCCCACTGTAGGCTGATGTCCTCTGGGGCCGCTTCCTGAGCCAAAGCAAGAGTGGATTGAAGGCTACTAGCCTTTGGGATAGAATGAGTATGCCAGCATTTCCAGTTCCTGCTTTGGGGCAGCCCCGTGTGTGGGGATGTTTAGGGATGTCTGTCCTTCATCTGGTCACGTTCTGCCTCAGTGGGGCCCACTGAAGCTTTTCTCAACCCAGAAGGCACTGTTCTTCTGCAGGGACTAGCCTTCTGAGGACACGACAGCAAAAAATGTATGCTTGTGTGCCAGGTTGTTGGGGGAAAAGTGAATTTCAGAGACTCGCCCTATCAAAGATTTTTTCAGAGCTTTGAACAGGTTATTCACATGTGTCTGGTTATGCCAAACACAGAACTAACTTTTCCCAGACGTGTAGGAGGGCTGAGTCCCAGCCCTCAGCTCAGGAGTGAAAGAAATAGGACCACTTCTGTTTTTCCTTCATTCAAGTAACTTTCTGTTTTGAGCTCTTGTTCCATCAGGCTCATGTAATTTAATTTCAGTCAATTCCAGGGTTCCCTTTTATCTAGAGGTGAGTCCTTGATGGTTCTGTATGGGCAGCTTCCGTCTTCCAAGGTGTTGGGGTGAGTACCCATGTCTGCTGGGATGTCCCCGTTCCCCCCAGCTTGCCCTCTTTCACATCTGCGTCATGCTTGGGACACAGGGATTGCTCCAACGTTCTGTACCACAGGAATCCCTGGGAGGCTGCCCTCAGCGCCCCCTGCCTCGGCCCTCCGAGCACCATCCCCCATCTGGGGCCGAGAAGACATCAGGTGGGGATGACTTAGCTCCAAGGGATTACTAGGTAAGCCAGGGGCATGTCTGCACAGGAGACCAGACCACTGAGTGGAAGTGATCCTGTGGCCACTACCACCACTTGTTTGCCTTGTGGGATGGCCACAGCCCCAGCCCTGCCTCCCAAAAGTTGGCCCCACTCTACCTTCAAGTGTGGGCACCATATGTGTGCCCTTTCTCTTGCTGCCTGCACAGTGGGTTCTGCAGTCCTGTGCTTCTCCCTCCTGCCATCCCCATCTCCTCACCACTGCTGCTCTCCCCAGCCCTTCCCTGCCTGTTTGTGGTGCCCTCACTCCAGGCTGTCTTCTGGTTCTTCTTATGCAGAGCTGCCAAAGGCTTCTTCCTGAGGTGAGGGGTGTATCAGACTCTAGCCCTGTGTTCTACTGGCTCCCCCACCCACCCACGAGGTCACACCAGGCTCCTCCAGGTCCCGCCCATGCCTCACTGTTGCATGATCTGTCTTGTTTCTGCTGTTCCCACTTCCTAGAATCCTTTCTCTGCTCCACCGTCATTCCTGTTCTTAGGCCCCAAAAGCCTCAGCCTGCGGGATGAAGCTCAGCCACGGCCAGGAGTCTTCTCAAGCCTCTTGCATCGCTTTTACATCATGAACTCTTATTTTCACTTAACAAATATCTGAGAACCTTTATGCCTAGGCCCTGGGAACCAATGGTGGAAAGACTCAGTTACTTTCCACAAATCTGTGATGTTGCATGGACAGGCAAGATGATATGCTGCAGGTGTGAGTGGAACCCAGCTGATGGGGACGTGTGAGACTCCCTGCCAAGACAGCCCTCACAGGTGGCCAATAACAGGGGCCACCGCACCGTCAGCTTCTCCAGAGCTGGGATGACCCCAGGCTGCTTTGAAGGCCTCTTGAACACCAGGCCTCAGGATTGCTGACCTTACGAGGAGCCCACAGGGGCTCTGAGTGTGCCTTCTCACTCTTCCCACCTCTCCAGCCCCCGCGGATCTTCTCTGCCTGGGGTAGTAGCAGTGCTTTCCTGAGGACGGTCTTCAGACCACCTGCTTCAGAGCCATTTGCGTTGCCAGCCCATCCCAGGAAAAAGCCTTTCTGGACTAGGACCTTTGCTTTCTGAGCCTGGAAACCTGCATTCTAGCAAGCTCCTGTAGACAGAATGGCCCCCAACAATGTCCACCTCTTAATCCCTGGAACCTGTAACTGTTACCTTACATGGCAAAAGAACTTTGTTTATTCATTTGTGCATTCCTTCCCTCTGATGGGATTTGAATTGGGGAATCAAGCAGGTACTAGCAGTAGCTAGAATCAAGAGGTTTTGGATTCATGAACACATCATGTGAAACCATGTAGTTGAGTGGCTTTAGAGAGCAGAGGTTCTCAAACCTTAGGATCTGTAAACTCAGATGGGAAGATTATCCTGGATTATCTGGGTGGGCCCCATTTAATCACAGGAATTCTTAAAAGCAGAGAGCCTTTCCTTGGAGTCAGAAAGATAGAAAAAGGGTCAAACAGATAAGACATTAATGGCTTTGAAGATGGAGGAAGAGGCCACAAGCCAAGGAACATGGGCAACCTCGGAAACCAGAAAAGATAAGGAAATGGCTTCTCCCCAGAGCCTTTAGAAAGGAATGCATCCATGTCAAAACCTTGGTTTTAGCCCGGGGAAACCCATGTTAGACTTCTGGCCTATAGACCTATAGGATAATTTGTGTTTCAAGTCACTGCTTCTGTAGTAATTTGTTATGGCCGCAAAAAAAACCCAATATACTCCTCATGAGTTTACAGACCTTAAGGTTTGACAACTTCTGCTCTATAAAACCAGTCAACTACATGGTTTCAAAGATGTGTAGTCATTAATCAAAAACCTCTTGATTCTAGCTCAATGCAGATTCCTTCAGAGGGAAGAAATGAACAAATGAATAAATAAGTCTGATTGGCCCGGTCCTTGTTTTTCAATCCAGGACAATCCACTGGATGGACACCGTCAGTTACAGATTAACTATCCTAGGTTCAAATGCCAATCCCTGATCTAGTGAGCTTTGGCCAGAGGCCAGTCTCCAAGACAAGGTACAGTGGTCATTTAGGAGAAAGAAGGGTCAGAGAAGAACGCTGTGAGGTTGAGACCAAAGGATGGGTGTGGGTTTGCCAGGACATGCAGGGTGTGGGGCAATTCCAGGCATTTAGGCTTAAGAGAGAAGGTTCTTTGGGAGCAGGCAGCAAGCATCTTGGTATTATTGAAGCAAAACCTGCAGTAAGGAAAGGGGCTGCCCAGGGAATAGCAGCCAGGTCCCTGAGGGTTTTTTGTGTGCCATGCTGTGGGGCCAGCCCTTGCGTCTGTTGGAAAGCCAGGGAGAAGCAAAGAAGTGCTTTGGAGGGTAGTTTGGAGAGCTTTGCAGCTAGACAACAGGAGACGTACTTGTCCCTCTGCCCCCAACCCCTATTCTGCCCCTCTGCCCTTGGCTCTGAATTCCCTGAAGCCAAAGTCTGGATTTGCTTCAAGCCTTGGCTGAAAGAAGAGGGGAAAGGGAGACACGAGAAGAGATGGTTCCAGACAAGTTTTGACACACCTCAGACACAATTGGGCCAGGAACTTTGAGAGAACTCTTTTGAAAGAATTCCTTTTTTGAAGGCCCTTTGTCTTTGGCAGCCCCTAGAAAGCAAATTCTAATAATTATCCCAGCCTGATTTTCTCAAAATGCTGAGACAATAATTAAAAGCAATACCAAACTGCAAAATAAACAAAGTCCTACAAATGGCTAATGGTTTTTGCCATTTAAAAAAATTCCACCTTCTTTCCAGAGGACCAGTTTGGTGCTAAGCTTGGCCTGTCTGTGGAGGGAAGGAGGCCCGGGGCATAGCCACTTGCCCCGCCTCTGGGTTTAGAAGTGAAGCCCAGGAGGGTATGTCCCCCAGGGGAAACACTCCTGGTAGCCTGGGAGGGAGCAGCAGGCACAGGGGCCAGTGTAGAGTCAGGACTTGGCCCATCAGACTCTAGAGTGGCATCAGATCCAGACTGGCAGAGTGAGGCATGTGATGCACAGGAGTTGGCTTTGAGTTCCAGGAAGATAGGACATGCAATAGACCCATGGGCAATCTGGCAGAGGCCACACTGAAGGATCTCAGTCAGGCACAGGCCAGGTCCAAGCTGCAGTTCCTGAAGAGGGAGCCAGATCTCTCCTAGCTATGCCAGCTGAGGTCCCTCAGGCTGGTGTAGGCCAGAGTTAGTGATGAAACTGGAAGTAGGAAAATGGTTGGTCTACAACAGGACTTTTCATCTTGTTCTAGGGAAACCCAGGATTAACATCACAAGTGAGGGTGATGAGGTTAGTGTGCAGACACTTACACTTAGCAGTGTGAGAAGTGAACGGACTGCTTTGTACTGGCCCTTTCCCTGTCCTAATTTTAATAGTTTCAACCAAGGAGGAAAAGAGATTTCAGCTTGAGACTTCGGTTCCTGAGGGGAACCACACTATTCCCCCACCTTTAATATTTGCCTTAATACATGTTTAGCTGAAACTTTATTAAAAACTTTAACACCACCCAGGCAGGGAAGCCTTTGCTTTTACAGCAGTTAACATATGTTTTCATTGCCTCATCAGCAACGCTGATACATTATAAATAGTTCTTTATAGTAAGTATACACAGTGTTTGATACATAAAATAAATTTTATTTAAATATTTAAAATAACTCATGACTATAAGCAATTAACTCTGAGTATTGCTAAAATAACATTCACATTCAAACCTGTAACTCTGAGAAACCACTATACCATATGCATAGGAGGCCACAGTCAGTAGTCTAATAGTGAACACCAGAGTAGTGTAAACTTTCAGAATCAAGGAATGATTCTAGATCACCTATGCATGGTGAGAAATAAATGCTATTCTCCTAAGCCAGCAACACTGCTTATGAGTTTTCATGCCCCAACTGCAGATTGGTGTGAAAGTCCACATCTCTGCTTCCCTCCCAGTTTTAAGAGCCACAGTGTCACAAAAAAGTTGCAGTATCCCACACAAAGCCCTGCTGATTTTTCAGGGTGTTATGTGGCCCAGCTATCAAGCACCCTGTCCACGTGCTTTATCAAGAACAGGCTTGGCACCCCTGCTTCACCCAAGGTGCCTTTGTCGAACTTGGAGAAGAGCTCACCGGTCCCACTGGCCAGGGTCCTGCTCGTCGCTGTCCTCCTCGGAGTCAGCAGACACTTTCTGGATTCTCTGGAGAGCTGCCTTGATACTCCTTTCAAGGTCACTGGTTGGTTTCCTGCTGGGGCTTGGGCCAAACTCTGGGTGAACTTTCTTCAGTTTTACCCCTTGCCTTATGGCAGCCAGAATGTGCTCATTGACTGAGGTGCGGGGAGAGGGCACAGCAGGCACTTCCACTTTCCGGAGTGGGGTTTTGCCATGCCTTAAGGAGGCCAACACTTCATCCATAGATCCTGAAGTTGAATAAACAGAGTGAGTACCATCAAGAAAACATACTCTTTCTCCTCAGGTTGACAGAACATTATTGTACTAAAGTTGGTAAATTTCATATCAGTTAATGCCATCATTTAAACAAACAATCGTTATTCCATTAACTTAGCATGCCTTGATTACCTGCTGAACAGATCGGCAATAAGCTCCTGGTTTGAATCCAAGACAGTTTGTTAATGTTTTCACTTGACCACTTGATTTCCACTAACTTCTTTAAATCCATAGCAATTTACTGGCACAGTCATGCACACCTTCTGCCAGAATGACTGTTTTTCAAGACTCAGACATTGTAATCTTTCCCTGCGATTGTGAAGAGAGGATGGATACCTGCGGTGGGAATAATCTCTTCCACTGCATATGACTGGGAAACCTCTGAAATCTTATCTCCTTTATTTCCCTGCCCACTTAAAAAAAAATTTACCCTGCTCTGTTTACCTTCAGTCTTGAATATTAGTCAGTGATGACTCATCCTATGACAATGGAGTAAGTAGGTTTCTACACATGAAAAGGCTTAAAGTAAAATTTTAACTAGCAGCCCAGTGCACCGGAGGGGGTGACACTAGCACATTTTTCTGAATATAGTGTGTTGAATTCCACCCACATCACCATGAGGTGGCCTACATGCTTTATTTTTGAGGTTGTGAAATGCTGTCAAAACACAAATTAGATCTGTTTCAAGGTTCTGGTGAGGAGAAGCTCTTTATCACTCTGGTACCTTGAGATCCCTGATAGGGTAAAATCTTTTATCACCTGCTGGAGACAGGGGCATGACTGTGGCCACTGATTTAGAGATCTTCCAGGTAGGGCTTCAAGATTAATAGTTATTTCTAGTTCAGGGTTGAAAGACCATGCGATGGCTAACAAAAGGCTATCTCACTTTGGATTTAATCCTATAACTTGTTATTACAACTTCCTTCTGGAAGTAATAAGACAAATTTCACAATCAAGGTATTTTGTGATGTTAATTTGTACTTTCTTATTCTTGTCAGTGAATTGAGGCAGTGTGAGTTGAATAGTGCTTCCCAGAACATGTACATTAAACCTGAGCTGGGACTGCGGCTCCCCACAAAGATCTGCCCACAACCAAAGTCCCATCTAGACAGGCATGCCAGACAGCATGTAAGTTCTCACTTTTCATTCACCTGATGGTGTTGCACACCCCATGGAAGCAGGCCATGGGTCTCCACCTAATGGTGTGGACATTTTCATTTGTATTTGGTTCTAGGAACAGTGAAACCCTGAACTCAATAACCAGAATGCTCAATTAAGCAGAATTGCAGTTTGGAACTATTATATTTATATCATTCATGTTACCTATTACAGTAACCTTGCCTATTCTAGGTGGAGATGCTCAAGCATGTTGGGGTTTTTTTGTTTGAGTTGAGGTCTCGCTCTGTCACTCAGGTTGGAGTGCGGTGGCACACTCACAGCTCACTGCAGCCATGACCTCCTGGGCTCAGGTGATCCTTCCTCAGTCTTCCAAATAGCTGAAACTACAGGTGCACACCACCATGCCCGGTTAATTTTTTTTTTTTTCTAGAGACAAGGTCTCACCATGTTGCCTAGGCTGGCCTCGAACTTCAGAATGATAGCCCTACTAAATATTCAAGTGTATTCAGTGTACTGTACTTGCTAAGACAAAAAGTGCTCCACTTCTTCTTTTTGACTCATTACATTTTAGAAAGAGTAACAGTAAAGTTCCTCAGTCTGCCAGTCAGTCTGTAAGAACAGCCTTCTATATACTAGCTAATATTCCTCTGCAGTAATTTCCAACCAATATTCTGCTTGGAATGCAGCAAGTTAATTCTGTAAAGAACTCAGAGGTGCAACAGTACTAAAAAATATTCCAATGGTAGAAATTAAATACATACTGATTAAGAAATTTGAAATAGGTTGACATGTTAACAACATCAGAAATTCTAAGTCATGTGATCATTAAATATATACAGATGGGGTTTTCAAGCTTAGCATTTAATGAAACTCAGATTTAAACTATACTTTGCAAAAAAAGGTAATACTCAAGGCAACAAATACTGGAATATTTTTAAACTGTAGTGAATTCTAAAAAAGATTTTGATTGGAAGATGATAGCTTCTAAAGCCAGAATATGTCAACAGCTTAATAGCCCATGGTGAGCAGGGACAGAACCGCAGCAAATTACCTGGGCACTGAAAACTTTCCAGGGAATCATGTGGTCTCTCAGGCAATCCACACACTAGAGGAAGTGGCTGGTCATCTTTTACTGTAGTCCTGTAGCCTACATTCTGGTGAGTTGCAGCTTGAGAGGACAAGGACAGAGCAGGGAGAGGGGGTGGTGGTGGAGGAGGAGGAGGCGGCGGTGGGGGAGGAGGCAGCAGCGGTGGTGGCAGCCACGGCAGTAACAATTCCCCACCAGATGTATGGTGTATTTGGTCACCAGCTGGAACAGAAACCTGGACAGGGATATTTCCAAGACAGTCTTGACACTTGAGGGTTTTCACATTACTAACTTCCAATAAGGGAACACCTCTGGTTTTCCTAGAGGATGGGTTTTTTACCGATGCCATCTGGGAAACTGGTGAGGACGTCTGCTGGGAAAGGCCACCTGGCAGGGTAGGAGCCACAGATTCTGAGCAAGAGGTGTTTAGGACAGACCAAGCTGGGCGTTTCTGAAAATGGAAAACTGTGGTAAGGAATTTGCCACAAATGCAAACCATCAAAATGCTAAAACTTTCTATAAATAAATCTATAAATAAACACTGACACATTTCTGTGCATAGGTGGTCTAATTCACAAAGTGGCTGCTTCTCATTTGTATAGCCATTCTTGCTATTGAACCCACTTTTCATGTATTACAAATAAGCATTTTTCTGGGCACAGTGGCTCACACCTGTAATCCTAGTACTTTGGGAGGCTGAAATGGGAAGAATGCTTGAGCCCAGGAGTTTGTGACCAGCCAGGGAAACAGCAAAACCTTGTCTCTACAAAAAATAAAAAATAGTTAGCGGAGCATGGTGGCACAGGCCTGTAGTCCCAGCTACTTGGGAGACTGAGGTGGAAGGATCACCTGAGCCCAGGAGGTAGAAGTTGTAGTAAGCCATGATCATGGCACTGCATTCCAGTCTGGGCAACAGAGATCCTGACCCACAGGAAAAAAAAGAAAAGAAAAGAAAATATAGCAGGATACAAAATAACATGTATTATGATTATAAACATGCAATAAAAGAGCTTATGAAAAATGCCCTGTAGTTCCAGCTACTTGGAAGCCTGAGGCGGAAGGATCACCAGAGCCCAGCAGGTCGAGGCTGTGGTGGCCAGGAGCGGCCACTGCACTCCAGTCTGGGCGACTGAGTGAGACTCCAACTCAAAAAAAATAAAAGAAAGAAAGAAAAATGCCAGCAGAACGGACATTAAAGTAACAGCTGTTAATAAGGACCGTGGATATTTCTTTTCTCTAACTTTCAAGCTTAGAGTAAATTTCAGAATTTAAAAATTTAAGCTTAAAAAGTTCTAGTTTTCCAGGTATTAATTTGAAAGAGAAAAACCTAACCCTACAGAGAACTAATCTTGAGAAAGAGGTGGTCCCTAAGTAAGGTACTGATTGGCCAATAAATCATAAAATGTAATACTATGGAGCCATTAAAATGAAGTAGACCTACAGATATTTACATGAAGATATCTCAGAAACAAAATGCAAGTCAAAGAAACTGGCAAGGGACGCATAAAATATGATGCTATAAACTTAAAACACACATCATGTAATACATGGTGAAGAGTATTTCTATCTCCCTCACATTCTTCTCCTTTCAGGACAAACAGCAAAGTCATGGCAACAAGCCCCCAGCTGTACTGATACAGACACAAGCCATGTAGCTGTCACCCTGCAGCTTTCTGTCAGAGAGCATGCCAGCAGAAAGAGAACCCCAGAGACTCTGGGCCAAAAGGCTGAACTCCAATAGCTATCCAATCATCGCCCTGCTGTTGGGGATCCCCCAAACACCCAAGGATCCCCTCCTAGGATCCCAGCATCAGCAAATCACTGTGACTCTAGACTGTTAAGTTCCACCTTATATTGCTGGGCAGTCTGTCTAGCCAGAACAAATCAAATTCTTTAGCTCACAACAGCCCTCCAGATATTCAAAACACAACTCCTCTGATCTCAACAAATATGCATCACATGATTTTATTTCTTGTTTTCTCCCTCCCTACTTACTTCCTTCTAAATGTGCTCAAATTGGCTTTGTCCCCTTAAAGGGTGGTACTTCTTGATAAACAGAGAACTCCCTCATTCTACAGAGAATACTTGTGTTCACACATGCCCAAACCTATAAGCCTTCATCACACAGGTGACTCATTAAGCCAAAGGAAACTATTTTCCCCTAAATTTAAGCCCCACACTCTTTCCTATCACACAAGTGTATATATCTCCATTATGGGGTTTTTTGGACTAGTAAATCAGTAATTTACCATCCATATTTGAAGAGGTGATCTGCATTGCCAACCAACTCATTGATCTGAGTCAGGGAGACAGACTTGTAGCTGCTCTCAGATCCCTTCCTCCATATTGAGTCCACTCAGTTATTCAGTACCCTCTTGGTGACGGCGACCAACTAGTTACTCTCTGTCTCACTGCTCTACATTTATCCAGTATTCGCATAGCTCCCTTGCAATCCATTGTTCCCACTGCAATTCACACCCAGGCCCTGATCCAAGCCAGTTACATCAGAATCTCTGAGGGTGACTGGGCACTGGTACTTAGTCAATGCTCCCTGGATGATTCTGATGTGTTGTCCAGGCTGAGAACCCTGGTGGTGGCTCTGGTGTAAGAGAGACTTGGCTTCAATTTCTGT
The DNA here is from genome assembly GCF_000164805.1 of Carlito syrichta. NCBI lineage: Eukaryota > Metazoa > Chordata > Mammalia > Primates > Tarsiidae > Carlito > Carlito syrichta. Next base: position 649,461 of record NW_007249750.1, on the reverse strand, counting down.
TCTGTTTAACCTTCGGTTAAGTTGTGGAACCATTCTGAAGCTTGGTTACTCATCTGTAAAGTGGTGATGATAATATCTCACAAGTTCATTATAAGAACTAAGTAAACTGACTATAAGGTGCCAGCACAGTGCCTGGTATACAGAAGGCATCCAATATTTACTCCAGAATGTTTTCTGGAATAAAATGGGTTGTTTCCTCTTTTAGGGGCAGCAATAAATTTAGGGTCTTTATTAAGAGGGGAGAAATGAGAGCAGGTCTATATTTTATAGTCAATAATGTTCTTAAATAAGTCCCTGTTTAAATAGGTTTTAAAACAACCTTTTTACTTTTAGATAAATGGTTTAATGTGATGGATATACCTATTACCCTGATTTGATCATGTACATGTATCAAAATATCACACTATAAGTATGTACAATTATTATGTGTCAATTAAAATAATAAAAGCAAAATATAGGATAATTAAAACAAAGTTGGTAGGTACCAAAAAAATGAAATGAAACCTATTTGTTTTTAACACAGTACTTTCACTATACTTATGTCACACTGCTTCCTTGATAATATTTTAAATAATTCTTTATCATAAAAGAGGGGAAAGTCAGCAAAAGTCAAGAGTAACTGAACTTTTTTCAGTCTAAACCACAGTGGGCACAATTCAGTGAGGTGAGAGGAAGAGCAGGAACCCAAGTGTTGTGATGTCAAAAAATAGCAGTTATTGGCTGGGTTTGATAGCTCAGCCCGTAATCCCAGCACTTTGGGAGGCTGAGGCAAGTGAATTGCCTGAGCCCATGGATTCAAGACCAGCCTGGGCAACTGGCAAGACCTCATCTCCTCAATAAAAAATTAGCGGCATGGTAGTGCACGCCCTATTTGGAAAGCAAAGCAAAAGGATCCCCTGAGCCCAGCAGATCGACGCTGGGATGGCTGTGAGTGTGTCACTGCACTCCAGCCTGGGTGACAGAGTGAGACTCTGACTCAAAAAAAAAAAAGTTGCAGTTATTTTGTATCATGATGTTTGAAACATTGATATTCTAATTTTTTGTTTTCCATTTAACACAAATAATGGTATTTTTAAAGCACTTCATGTTCTGAATTACCTATTCCTAATACTTTATACTTTCTTCCTAGGATAGGTGATCTTTATTTATTTCCCAGAAAATAAATTCTGATTTCTAAAATTGATTGCTTCTAGAACGTACCTCTTTAAATGCTCTCAATCGCTGGAGTGTTTTTTGGCGTTCTTGGTTTATCCATTCTTTTTTCTTTTGCTCTTCTTCTTTTATCTTGTCTCTTTTCTATATTTAAACAAATACATTTGTAAACTGCTCAAAATTGTAATAAAATATGTCTTGACATATAATCAAAATATGTCTTGACAAAGAATGGGGCTGTAAGTGACATCAACACTGCCCAAGACTATGCCCAGGCTGTGAGACTGGAGGGGAGAGGCTGACAATTGCAGGTCCAGGGCGGTGGAAATCCAATTTCCACAAGTTTGGTTACCTTTTATAAATATAAAACATTTTCCTTCAGCAACTCACCATCTGAATACTGTGATGCTGATGAAAATATCTTATGCTTTCTTCAGCCTGTTGCAATCTGAGCCGACGATTTTCTTTACATTGATCCTGGTGGAATAATATAAATCATCTATGTGATTTTAATATTACCATGGTATAGCATAAAAGGCTAAAAGGAAAACACTGCATTTGAGCTGTAATATAAAGCATTCATTAATATTAGATTCTGGTCTGTGGCTCAGTGGTACCACCCCCTCCACGGTCATGTGAGGAGAACTGATTGACTGCTTGTAAGTATAATTTGTGTCTTTTTCTTTTTTTTTGAGTTGAAGTCTTACTCTGCCGCCCAGGCTGGAGTGCAATGGCATGATCATGGCTACTGCAGCCTTGATCTGCTGGGCTCAGGCAATTCTTCCACCTCAGCCTTCCAAGTAGCTAGAACTACAGGTACGCACTATCACGCCTGGTTAATTTTTCATATTAAAAAGAAGTCTCGCTGGACTCGGTGGCTCAGCCTATAATCCCACGCCTTTGGGAGGCTGAGGTGAGTGGATTGCCTGAGCCCGCAGGTTAGAGACCCGCCTGAGCAGTGAGACCTCATCTCTACAATAAATCAAAAAATCAGCTGGTCGTGGTAGTGCGCACCTCTAATTCCAGCTACTCAGAAGGCTGAGGTGGAAGGATCGCCGGAGCCCAGCAGGCCGAAGCTGCGGTGGCTGGGAGCGGCCACCGCACTCTAGTCTGGGTGACAGAGTGAGACTCCAACTCAAAAAAAAAAAAAAGAAGTCTC
>NW_007249750.1:640173-646984 GCF_000164805.1 Carlito syrichta | reverse complement strand
GCGTGTGTTATCATGCCTGGCTAATTTTTCATTTTATTGTAGAGATGAGGTCTCACCAAGTTGCCTGGGCTGGTCTCGAACCCGTGGGCTCAGGCAATCCACTTACTTCGGCCTCCCAAAGTGCTGGGATTACAGGCTGAGCCACCAAGCCCAGTCATAATTTGTGCTTTGAGAGATGAAAAAGTGATTTTCCATTCATGAGAGGACATACACACAGTCCTCATTTTTAAATGGGATGTGTCCTAACAACCTACTTTAATGTGATTGTTTTGGACACATTTCTCCATAATGTTATACATGCTAATTATATTTCCAAACATACATACAAAAGCATAGCCAACCTACAGATACCTGAAAAATTATGTTAAAAACTGTATTTCACCTATTCTTAACCACACATTACACCTATTTATGTCATATATATATAATCCCTAATATATATAAAAAATAATAGTGATAATACTAACATTTATTGTCCTCACCTCAATGCCAAGCACTTTACATGACAAGCCGTTTATCCTCATGCTAACCAAGAGATTTGTATTATTAGTATTATTAAGCTCTTTTAACAGATGAAAAAATAAGCTCAAAAGATATTCAAGTAATTTCCCTAAGGTCACATGGCTAACAAGTGGCCAAGCTACCAAGTGATATGAACCCAAGCTGGACGCCAGAGCCTGACCTCAACTACTATTCTGTTAACCCAGTGCCTTCCAAATTCCATTGTTTCCAGAACTCAGTGACAAGAGCTCCCCTGACTGGGACATAGGAGGGATTATATCTGGAGGGTAAAGATTAGAGCTCCAAGTCTGGATAAGGCAAGGCACAGCTACTACCACCAAGGAGGTGGCAGCATCTCTCTATCTCACCATCTTCTACAGTGCCATGGGAGCGCCCAGGGAGACTTCGCCCAGGCTTGTGGGTTTTCTGAAATGCAGAGCAAAGGGCAAATCCCTGCATACCTTCAAATCATCTGAAGAACAATCCTAAATTCAGAGGCTATAATTCTTAAACACAGACATAGAAATAATATATTCTTCTAACAAAGTTTATTTAAATATATTTGCATGGAAGAGTAATAAACATTTTTGTAAGTTACAAAAGTCACAATTTTTATGTTTTCCTCATTTCAATAAGAAAAGTATAATAAATACGAGTAAATACACATAAATGTCTGATAAAATTGAAATACAGGAGTTTTCTGTTGGAAAAAAGTTTCTAGTGAATATTTTTGTGTATACATGGAGTTTTTTTTGATTCAGAAGAAAAAAAAATCACACACCAAATACAGGGCTGAATATTATATCTGTGATTGAATTTTTTGTAATTAACAATTTACAAGAAATATATTTTATAATTTACTACAGTTGATTACTAGAAATAAAATTTCTACCTATTGTGATTTTAAAAGCACCTGTGGATGCAGTGGGCATTCAACAAATAGTTGTTGTATGAATTAATTAAAATCTAGAGATTTGGTAAATGCTTAAATCCCAAAAGAAAGAATCTTTTTAAGAGAATATTTTTTTAATATTTTAACTGTAAGCTACTGATATACAAAAAATTAATCACTGTGCTAGCAAAATCCTTATTGTCAATGTATCTTTATCTTTCATAAAAGAAATCCCTGGAAGAGAAAAGAAGAGAAAGTGGCTCTGGGCGTACCTACCTTTCTGTTTCTGAGACAGGCTCTTTTGGCGCAGATCCTGCCCCGCTTAGACTCCAGCTGCTGGCACTGCCTTCTGAGTTCCTTCACCTCCAAATTCTTATCATCCTGCAGCCCTACCTCATGATCAATGACTTTAAGCTCCTCCGGACTCTCACATGGATCATAATAGACAACTTCATCCTGTTTCTCTAAAAGTGTATTAATGATTGTTTAAAAACATGTTTTATTATGAATAATGATGCATAACTTTAAAAAAACGTAACAAAAGTAAAGATCACTTACAATCCCCCTCAGGGAGAAGCACTATTAACATTTATGTACATATACGAGGAGGGACCAAAAAAAAAAAAAAAAAAAAAACCCGCGTTATCTTTTGGGGTGTGGACCCCTTATAGTATAGGCTTTCCCGCTAGGCAAGTGTTCTAGGAACCCATCAGCAGCAGTGTACCAGCTAGTTATTGTGAGAGGCTGCGTTCAGCTTCAGTGAATTTTTTTTTGAGATTCTTTCAATGCATTTGCTCATTTCATGATGGATGATTTACAAGCGTACCTGCCCACACCACACTGAGTGTTCAGCAGTTTTTTTTACCAAAAACGGTATGATCCCTGTGGCCCACCCTCCCTATTCACCCAATCTCACCCTGAGCAACTTCTTTTTGTTTCCCCAAATGAAAAAGTCCTCAAAGGGAAATGTTTTGCCAGTGTGAAAGGGGTGAAACAAAAAATGGCAGAAGCACTAAAAAGCATCAAAACTGACGAATTCAAAAACCATTTTGAGCAGTGGAAAAAACATCTCGCTAAGTGTATTGCATCAGAGTACCTTGAAGGTAACTAAAGTTTAAATGTGTAACAATAAATACAAATTTATTTTAAATAAATAAATTCCAGGGTTTTTTTTGGTCCCTCTCATATACACATACTACTTATGTAGTTACACATATCAACAGAGTTCTAAGAGAACGTTTTCCAAGTAATAGAAATATAATTTTAATGGCAACATAGTATTCTCTAATTTAACCATTCCCTGTTGTCACACTGTTCCATGCTCCATTATTATTCATTTCACCGTGATGAACTTTTCTACATATAAATCTTTGTGTACATGCTTATCACTTCTTTAGTAGATAAATAATTAAAGCTCTTGATACCTATTGCCAAATTGCCCTCCAAAAAGTCAGCTTACATTCTACCAGCAGTATATCATTAAAGTGGCTTAATGATATTTAATCTTGATTACATATTGATTTTTTTAAAAAACACATGCTTATTCTAACAAATTCCAACCCTACAGAAGTGTATAAAATTGTGAAATTTTCTTCCTCCTTCCAAAAACCTTCTGAATTCCATTCCCAGAGGAAAACATTAGACACAATTTGGCATGCATCCTTCCAGATTAACTTTTTTTAATATGATTTGTTCCCTAAATATGTACAATGCTTACATCCTTAAGCTACTTCAAAAAATTTTGAATACCTAGGATAAAACTAAATGTCCCGGAACTATATGAAGAAAATTATTAAACTTTAGGAAATTTAGGGAAAAAAAAGATTTAAATAAATAGAGAAGACATACCATGTTCTTAGGTGGGAAGATTCAAAATTGTAAAGATGACAATTCTTCCCAAAGTAATCTCTAATTTTAAGTAAAATCTCAGTCAAAATTCCAAGTTTTTTGTTTGTTTTGAACTTGAGTCTAAAGTTCAGCTGGAAGAATAAAGGAAGGAGAATAGTAAGAAAATGTGTAAAGAAGTAGAGTAATGATGGGGGTTACTTGCCTCACCAGATACTAAAATGTGCTTCCAAGGTACAGTAATAGCAGCAGTATGGAGCCAGCACCAAAGCCACTCACAAATCAATAGAGGAGAATAACAACTCAGAAACAGATCAAAGTTAATCTAATGTTTAACTTTACAAATGTTAAACATTTAGAGGAAAACGTTTTTAAAATCAGTAACTGGGACTCCAACAATTTGAGGGGAAAAGTTAGATTCCTACCACAATCATAATAAATTTCACCTGGATTAAAGAATCAAATGTTTTAAAAAGCATCATCATGAAAATACTAAAAGAAACCATAAATATATATTGATATAATTTTGGGATGAGGAGGACTTTGCCAAGCAAAGCAAAGGAGAAACAATAAGGGAAAAGATTGAAAATGTGACTTGATATTACACTTAATATGAAAGAGTAATATTCCAAAGAAAAAAATGGGCAAAGACCATGAATAAGCATTTCATAAAATACCAATGGCCAGTAAATAGATAAAATTCTATTCCATATCACTTGCAATTAAATAAATAAAAGTTAGAAGATGCCACTTTGTTTCTATCAAGTAGGGAAAAATTCTTTAAGAACAACATGAGTGTGAGAAAACATATATACTTATACTCTGCTGGCAGAAGCATCATCTTGTACAAACAACCTAGAGGGCCATTTTGTTGTATGGAATTTAGAAATTAGAAAATAATATAGGGGTGAGGAAAAAAATGATTCCCAAATGGCTGTTGTTTTTTTAACATATATGTATTGAAATGTAAAATCTACATTGCCCTTGATCCAATAATTGCATCTTTAGAAAAGAATTCCAAGGAAATCATTTGTCCTGTACATGCAAAGACATGTGTAACGAAAAGTTCTCCATTACACTGCTATTCAGATAAACAGTAAATAACTAGAAATCACGGTATATTACACTTACTATGAAATATAATGAAATACTATGCAGCCATTAAAATTCTGATGTTTTTATTACTTACTGAAATGAAAAGATGACTATTTTTTAAAAAGTTAATATATAAGATATGTAGCTTCAGTTAAAAATTTGATGGCTATAAAGTTATACAGCAGTTGTTCCCACTAATACCTCTAGATGCTGGGTTTGGAATATATTAATAATAGTTTTTCTTTCTTATTTCACTGTGTGTTAATAATATATTTTTGAATGACAAAAATACTGAAAGGAAACTTGAGAAATTTCAGTAGATGTTATAGGTTGTTTATAAGAAGTAATTGATAATACGGTCTGTATTTTCTTAAATGTATTTTTAAACATTTTAATCTATAAACTTAAATATAAATTTTACCTTTTATAAGTCTTTTAATAGAGTCCAACTGTGTAATAAGCAGTATTTCTTCATTTTTCAGTATCTCAAATTTAACCTCATATAGTTCTAACTGAATCTCATAAAATTGTATTTCCAATTCATCTACAACATCTCTATTTTTTTCTTGTTCTGGAAGATCTTCTATCTTGTTTTCATGGAAAAAAGAAGTTAAAGTAATTAGTATATTAAAAACAAATTTTAGAAGCATTCCAGCTATTTCTATTCCTTGCTCAATACTAAATATAAAAAAGCAAATAGAAAACACTTTTCCATTTCATCTAGTGAGACAAAAATGTCTTATTTCACATCTTATAAATACTTCAGTTCATCCGTGAAACATATGAAAACATTTAGATTTTGAGAAATATAAATGGGCAATGAGGTATTACTATGTACTAAATGCTTTTGTCACCGATAAAATTCATATGTTGAAACTTTAATCCAACATATGAATCCATATGCTGAAGCTCTGATGGTATTTGGAGGTGGGGCCTTTAGAGATAATTAGGTGTAGATTACGTTAAGAGGTTGGCGCCCTCATGATGGGATTAGTGCCCTTATACGAGAAAGAGAGGAATCTCTCTCTCTATGCATACACACCAAAGAATGGCTATAGGAACACACAGAAAGAAGGCAGTTCTCAATAAGCCAGGAAGAGAACCCTCACCAGATACTGAATATGCAGGCACCTTGATTTTGGACGTCCAAGCCTCTACAACTGTGAGAAATAAATGTGTGTTTTTTAAGCCACCTAATCTGTGATATTTTGTTATAGCAGCCCAAGCCAACTAAGACAGGTATTTATAGTGTTTCTGCTGTAAGTCATAAGATTACAGGAAGAAATTTCAGTGACTGTGATCCCAGGAAGAAGCACCTCTTTGATTATTCTAAAGTGGTACTAAAAACATTGCTGGATTGATTTTAAAGTATATTACCTACTTCAGTACTGAGCTTTGTGTTATTATAAAGTGAATTCTACAATATAATATTTTAAAAACATCTTGACCAAAGAGAAACTTTGTGGTTAAACTTGCATAGTCTTTAAATTCCTGCCTACTAGAAGATGGTGTTGGAATAAGTGAAAAAAGAGAGCACTTTAAAAATGCCTGGAAAGAAAAGTGCTATCTAAAATAAAAGTATATTTTTAAGACAAAGTTATAGCATCTTTTTCTTACCTTTTCTTGAATTTCAGCTCTCCTGTGATTTAAACACAACTCTTTGGCTCTCATAAGTTGCAGAGTCTCTTGAGCTAATATTAGCTTAAGTTTTTCTAACCTGGGAGTTGCTGTGGCCCAGGCAGCTTGGCCAAATCTCTTCCCATCTTGTTCCATTTGTTTCTGCATTCCTGTTAGAGTATAATAAATAAATAAAATATATACTACAACACATTAAAAGGGGAAAACTTTGTCATGAGCTAATCATTTGTTTACTGCCTCCCATATTACCTGCAGAATATCCCTCTTAAAAGAAATTTTGTCTAACTTTTTATTTTTACCAAAATAATACATGGTCATTGATATAAAATTTTAGATACTCCATTTAAAAAAAGACAATAAATCATAATCTCACCTAGTTGGGACAATTGCTTCTTGTATTTTGGTACATATATTTCCAGACTGTTTCTATGTCTAGCTACACAGATAAGTTTATATGAATAGTTTGACCCAAAAAACCAGGATCATCATTCAGCTTTATATCTTGTTTATTCTGCATATCAGAAACTCTTACCATTCATAAAAAAGACATACAGACTCATGCTTAATAATTATGCAGTTCCATTTTATAAATGTACCATAACTTATCAACTAAGTGGCAAACACTAAGTTATTTCCTATTTGGGGTTAGTATTGACAATGATTTAAGATTAGATGAAGTCCTTCACTCATCCTACAAGCCCTATATGGTTCTACCCCTGCCTGTCTTGCCAGCATTCTCCATTCTACCACATTTTCCTGCACCCTCTGTGATCCAGCCCCATGGGTTTTCTTTTTTTTTTTTTGAGTTGAAGTCTCACTCTGTCACCCAGACTGGAGTGC
>NW_007249750.1:632825-640099 GCF_000164805.1 Carlito syrichta | reverse complement strand
GTCTCGAACCCGCGGGCTCAGGCAATCCACCCACCTCAGCCTCCCAAAGGCGTGGGATTACAGGCTGAGCCACCGAGCCTGGCCCCCATGGGTTTTCTTTAAGTTCCTTCTATGTGCCAAGTTCCCTCAAGTCAGAAGACCTTTGCAGACGCTATTTCTTCAGCCTGGAACACTCTTCCCTCACTTTTTGTGCCCTCTCAACTCCCATTCACCCTTCAGATCTCGGGGCAAGCACTTCTCAGAGGCCTTCAGTGACCACCCTGATCGAGCCCAATTTCTCTCTCAAAGACTCTCAGAGCCCCATGTTTCTCTTCTTTTTGTCACTTATTGCCAATGCCATTTTCCATGAGCTTGAATGAATATATAATTAAGATTTCTCTCCTCTCACCAGATTGTACAGTGTCTGTTTATGCTTATTCAAACATTGAATTCCCAGCACCTAGAAACCACACTACCTGGTGCTTAAGAGGCACTCAAATGTTTTTTGGGGTTTTTGTTTTTCTTTTTCTTTTTCTTTTTTGTCAGGGTCTTACTCTGTAGCCAGGCTGAAGTACAGTGGCATCATCACAGCTCAACACAGCCTTCATGCCCCACCATGACTGGCTAACTGTTTTTTTTTTTTTTTTGGTAGAGACAGGGTCTCGCTGTGTTGCCTAGGCTGGCCTCAAACTCCTGGGCTAAAGCAATCTTCACACCTTGGCCTCCCAAAAGTGCTGAAATTACATGCATGACCCACCACTCCTGGCCTCAAATGTTTTTGAATAAAATTAAAATTACATGTACTGTATCTTAGTATAGCATTTTTAAATTATCACCTGCTAATTCTTTTACTGTTTCCTTAAAATAATTCACTGTGATATCTTGAATAGAGATGATAGCTTCTTCAGCCCGTGTGGTCCATTCTTTGGCTTCTTTCTCTAGGGAAGCTATCCTTCTAGGACCCAGGTTATCCTTATCCAAGGACTTCTACAGAAAGAAGGGAAAATTATCTTAATAAAAAATAATAGTTATGTGAAGTCATAATGAAACTGGTCACATAGCTTGTTTTAAATACTTTTATTACTACTTAATTCAATTTTCATTCATTCAAACAATACCTTGCTGAATAAAGTTCTAAGCTGAGCACCACCTAGAAGACAAAGAGATACTCTGGGGTATAAAGGGGGAAAAATCGACTTCACTTTGCATAACTAGAATAACTTTTTCTAGATAGGAATGCTGTCAAGTTATGTTTCTCTTTATAAATAATAATACACAATTGTTTAAATGTCAAGCCCGGTACACTGCACTCAAGTGTTAGTATTGTTGTGGTTTCTCTTAGGGATATGACAAGAAGCTTTTATATACCATGGTTCTTTTCTGAAGGGCAAAAGTGATATATCACCTAAAAGATAGTAAAATCTGTGTATTCGTGATTATGACATGCTTGGTATGGACTGAATGTTATATCACCCCAAAATTCATATGCTGAAACCTATATCTCCAATGTGATGATATTTAGAGTTCAGAACTTTGGGGAGTCATGATGGTATATCCCTCATGAATGGGATTAATGTCCTTTTAAAGAGTTGAGGATACACAGTATTTCTCTCTGTACTTCACTAGGAAGACACAGCAAGAGAGTCATCTCCAAATCTGAAGTGAGCCCTCACCAGACACCAGATCTGCTAGAACCTTGATCTTAGGCTTCCCAGCCTCCAGAACAGTGAGAAAAAAATCTCTGTTGTCTATAAGCCACCCAGTCTATGGTACTCCATTATTACAGCCTGAACTAAGACATGTACTAAATCATCCAGCATTCCATTTTTCTTCTACAAAGCATGATTTAGAGACAAACAAAATACGTACAGGTGAGCCATCAGGGAAATGCAAATCCAAACTATAATGAAGTACCACTTTATATCCACTAGAATGATTGTAATCAAAAAGACAGATAATAACAAGAGTTGGTGATAACGTGGACAAATTGGAATACTTATTTACTGCTTTTGGAAATGTAAAATGGTACACAGGCTTTGGAAAATAGTCTAGTCATCCTTCACAAGGTTAAACATTGAGTTACCATATGACCCAGCAATTCTACAACAGCTTTACTCATAATAGCCAAAAAGCAGAAACAACCCAAATTTCCATCAACTGCTAAATGGGTTAAGTAAAATGTGGCATATCTATACCATAAATATTATTTTCAATAAAAAGAAGTGAAGTCCTGATACATGCTCCAGCATGGATGAACCTAAAAACATTATGCTAAGTAAAAGGAGCCAGTCACAAAGACCACATACTGAAAAATGCCATTTACATGCAATGTCCAGAATTGGGAAATCCACAGAAACACAAATTAGACTGGTAGTTGTCCAGGGTTGGGGAGAAATAGGGAATGACTGCTAGTGGGTACAGGGTTTCTTTTTGGGGTTAAAAATGTCCTGGAATTAGATAGTGATGATGATTACACTAAAAAACAGTGACTTGTACTCTAAATGTATGGTCTGTGAATGGTATCTTAACATAATTGTTACTTAAAGAAAAAATACATGCAAGAAGTAGACTCTCCAAATAAGATTTTCAAAATAATGAATAGAACAATTTCATCCACAGATTAGAATGGCATGAGTTTCATCGAAATGTGATGCCAATTTTATAGTACAATACTGTAACCTAACAGGGATTATAAGAGTATGTGTGAAAAAATTGCCACATGCAGGGAACAGAGATCAAGAGATCTCTGATGTTTCCTAATTCCAGTTGTTGAGACTCAAGGCAAGTTATTTAACTTCTCTGGACTCTAGATTCACTTGTAACACACTGGCAAAATAACAATACCTTTTCTAACTAGTGTCACAGGTTATTCAATGTCTCAATGGAATAAGAACAATGACAGTATCTACTAAAATTTAAATTACTGAATTGCAATCCAGGGCCTTGCTATTTAAATTTTCTTTTCTTTTTCTTTTAAATATGTAGGGTACAATTCAAGGTTAGGTATACAAATGTTCATTATGCAGGTACCCTTGTTGATGAGGTTAAATTTTCATCCTGGTCAGGCACAATGGCTCACACCTGTAATCTCAACACTTTGGGAGGGAGAGGCAAGAGGATTGCCTGAGCCCAGGGGTTCGAGACCAGCCTGGGCAACCTGGTGAAACCTTTTCTCAACAACAAAATAAATTTAAAAAATTAAGCCGGGCTTGGTGGCTCAGCCTGTAATCCCGCGCCTTTGGGAGGCTGAGGTGAGTGGATTGCCTGAGCCCGCGAGACCTCATCTCTACAATAAATCAAAAAATCACCCGGGCGTGGTAGTGTGCGCCTGTAATTCCGGCTACTTGGAAGGCTGAGGTGGAAGGATCACCGGAGCCCTGCAGGTCGAGGCTGCGGTGGCCGGGAGCGGCCACTGCACTCCAATCTGGGCGACAGAGTGAGACTCCAACTCAAAAAAAAAAAAAAAAAAAAATTAGCCACCAGTGGTGGTACACTCCTGTAGTTTCAGCTACGTGGAAGGCTGAAAAGAGGGATCGCCTCAGCCCAGCTGGTCAAGGTTGCAGTGGCCATGAGCAGTAGCCACTGAGACTCTGACTCAAAATAAGTTAATTAATTAATTAATTTTCATCCTATGTCTAAGAAATATGCATCTGTCCTTGGAGATGGAAAACAAGCTGAAGCAAATAAATGTCACATCAGAAACAATTCATCAGCAGAAAAAGTGCTTAACCCTTTAATATCTGCAGAAATCTTTAGGCATTAAGAAGATGACCAATGTATATCTCCATTTTTTAAATCCACTTTAATTACAAATTCAATATCAAAACATTAGAGGGAACCCAAAGTACAATGCAGATTGAACCTAAAGAAACAATATATGGCCGGGCTCGGTGGCTTAGCCTGTAATCCCGCGCTTTGGGAGGCCAAGGTGAATGGATTGCCTGAGCCCGCGGGTTCGAGACCCGCCTGGGCTACTTGGCGAGACCTCATCTCTACAATAAATAAAAAAATTAGCCAGGCGTGGTAGCGCGCGCCTGTAATTCCGGCCTCTTGTAAGGCTGAGGTGGAAGGATCGCCGGAGCCCAGCAGGTAGAGGCTGTGGTGGTCGGGAGTGGCCACTGCACTCCAGTCTGGGCGACAGAGTGAGACTCCAACTCAGAAAAAAAAAAAAAGAAAAAAGAAACTATATATGACATAAAGTAAATCTGATAAAGTAAAAATATAAATAAAACATACCAAAATATCAAGCTTACATGAAGTTGCAACTTCTCGCATATCCCTAAATGGCTGCAGTAAATACTGAAAGAACATGGTTGCCGCAGTAACAAACTCCTGGTATGTTTCATCTTCCTCTTGATAAACTTTCATTAATGCTACCATTGTGTTGGCATTTCCATGTCCATGAAGAATCTAGAAGGTAAAATGTAAAAAAAGTTCAAGTCTGAACAGTATAAAATCACTACCAAACAAAAGTAAACAATTGAAATCTTCATGTTCTCACCTTGAATACGTTAATTGTAAACATTGATTAAATATGAAAATGTTATTAGCCTCCAACAAAAATGCCCAATAAAACAAAAATGTCAGCCGGGCTCGGTGGCTTAGCCTGTAATCCCGCGCCTTTGGGAGGCTGAGGTGAGTGGATTGCCTGAGCCCGCGGGTTCGAGACCCACCTGGGCAGTGAGCCCTCATCTCTACAATAAATCAAAAAATCAGCCGGGTGTGGTAGCGCATGCCTGTAATTCCGGCTACTTGTAAGGCTGAGGCGGAAGGATCACCGGAGCCCAGCAGGTCGAGGGTGCGGTGGCCGGGAGCAGCCACTGCACTCCAGTCTGGGCGACAGAGTGAGACTCCAACTCAAAAAAAAAGTCAAACAAATGATCATATATCCAGAGTAGAATATTATTACTATAGTCATTCAGCACTGTGCCTTTGAAGACTGTTTAATAATGTGGAAATTTTTATATCAAATAGAGGAAAAAGCAGAGTAAAAATTTTATCTCAACTATGTACTAAGTACACAGAGAAAAAGACTAAAGAGTCATTAATGAGGAACAAAGGGAGGTCCAAACTTGACCTGTACAAATAACCACTTATCTACAATCCTGAATTGTACCCCACATCTTTAAAGAAAAAAAAAAAGAGTCATCAAACGTTAACAGCAGTTATCTCTGGGTTGTAGATTATAGATACTTTTCCTTTCTACTTTTCTGGATGTAAAAGTTTTGTGAGTCTGTACTCCTTTATTAAATGTTCAGAAAGGCATTATAAAGATGTCTCTAAGTACTTCTCCGGCATGTTGATTCTTTTAATTCCCCAGATTAATATTCCCACCAAGTCTCTAGCAGCTGATTTATTTACAGAACCTAGGCTCTAGCTCTAGTCTCTTCTGAGCACTGATGCAGGGTAGGGAAAAAAAAAAAACCAAACAGTTTAGAGTCTAGGGAAATTCATTTGGTAGAAAATTATCTTACCCCTAGAAGAGAATCAAGAAATAGTATAGATTTTTTTTTTTTCCAACCAGCACAAATTCTTCTATTTCTTCCTTGTACTTCAGGATAAAGTGATCTACTTTCAGCTGTGATTTTATCCAGGTGATAACAGTAGTGTTTTAAAAAGTGAAAGGTTTGCTGAACAAAATTAAAGCACACACATGCATAACTAAACTTAAAGAAATGGATATTTTCAGCCTTATTTCTTAGACTATTCACAAAAATTCCAGAGTTAAAACATTCAGCTTCATTTTACATATCCTAGCAATACTAGCAATTGGTCTAATTCCAGAATCAATTACTTTTCTTCTAAATGTAAGTTGAGTATTAAAATTATATGCATGTCCACAGATACAGTAAGTTTTGTATTTAAGCCTCTCCTCCCCCTCCTCCATTTTAAAATGCCAGGTAAAAATGGGAATACTAATGTGAACAGATACTTCAACAGTATGAAATATATTAGTGCTATAATACCCTTGAATGAACTTCAATTTGGAAAAAGTATAACTTTTCCAGTAGTAACCATTGCACATATGTAAATGTTAGTGTTTAAGGAGAAACTACATATCTTTGTGAAAAAACAAGTGGGTAAAAAACAGAAGTTTGATACAAAATGATAAAGTTCAAGATCAAAAGCTGACTGGCCTGAAACATTTGCTGTGGTTTCCTCATATTCTAAAGTGACAGTGATAAAGTTAAAGATCAAAAGCTGACTGGCCTGAAACTCCTCTGTGGTTTCCTCATATTCATAAGTGAAATCAACATGTGAGAAGTAGGTGTATAGATATTTACACACAAAAGCCACAGTATGAAAATGATCCCACTAACAAAATGCTTTTATAACCACTTTAATTTAGAAAGCTCATTATTCTCTATTTAGCGTAAGAGGTTATAATTTTTATTTTGAAATGTGGCAGAATTCTTCTCTCACACCTTCCCTGCCTCAAAAGAATGCACAGGAAAAAAAATCATTCCGGCTAATAACTGTCCAAATGAGGAAGGGCAAGCAGACATGTTCAGGGTGTAAAACACCAAATTTTGGCTCTCCTTGGTCAATGTGGTCCATATGTGAATATGGACATAAGTCACATTTTCTCCTGTACTTCCCCCTCCCCTTAGGTTCTGTAAGGTTACCATCCAAATAATGAATTGTTCTGTCTCTCAAACTACCTCTTTCAAGCTTAAAAGAACATTCCTGTGGTTATTCCAAATTGATGAAGAAAGCTCACTTTGTCAGCTTTCCATTTGACCAAATCTATATTACTTAAAAAAGAAAAAATCCTAAAAGCCATTTCACCTTTTAAAACGTTTACCTTATTCTTGATCTTCCCTCATATACAGATCCCGGAATTTTTGACATTTTTATGTAAATGCTTCCTTTCCTACATGTTACTGTGTTGTTTTCAGTTTTGCTTTCAATAGTTCGAGCACTTCCGGTGACAAAATCCTGCTCTGCCAGTATCTTCAGGGAAAAGGTGAAGAGCCTAGCCCAGCCCCTAACCGCAAATAAGCCTCGATCTAACTTAAGTTTGTCGCCTCCCTAGGCCTCATAGCGCTCCCGTGCCATTTCCCGGGCTACTGCCCTACAGGCGAGGGCACTGGCGGGCCCGCGGTTCCTCCGCGCGCACCTGCTCCGGAGGCTGACCGCCGACCCCGTTCCCTCTAAGCACCGGAAGAGCCCGCGGGTCCGAGGCGGTGCGGGCGCTGCGCGGCCCGACCGGCGCCTACCTGGTGCAGTCGCGCGCCCGCCTCGGCCCACCGCGCCCGCAGGGCCTTCTCTCGGAACTCGCGCGGGCTCTCGCA
>NW_007249750.1:570247-632558 GCF_000164805.1 Carlito syrichta | reverse complement strand
CAGACGCGGGCCCCGGCTGGCTCCCCTTGCGCCGCCACCGCTGCGCCGTGCGGTCGTGACAAGTCACGGCGAACTTGCCCTCCGCGTCGTTCCAGGCCACCAAGAAGCGCAGCTGGTGCCGCTCAGGCCCGGCGAAGAGGTCCTCGCGGACCGGCACCCAGCCCTCGAGGCTGTCGGGCTGCTCGTCCTCCATGGCTGCCGGCGGTCAGAGGCTCGAGGGCGCGGCTCGCCCGGGCCTGGCCGCCTCGCACCCCCTGCCACAGAACAGTCCCAACCCTGACATTTCTTGCTGTTATCTAATCCGCGTCGACGCCACACCAGAGCCCCGCCTCCCGGGCACTTTTGATTGGCTGCCTGCGGGCGTCCGTGATTGGCTGAATTTAGAGGGCGGGTTATTGCAACCAATGAGAAAGTTAAAAGGTCTACCTCCGACCCCGCCCTCCAGAATTGATCAATCTCACCACCTGGTCTGGAGCCTGGGAATTATTGCTCATGCCACGGTTTTTCCACCTTTGTACAGACTGACGTTGGAAAAATGTTTGTTAAATGGACGGGTTACTGTTTTAGCCTCCCACACTAAACTGTAAACTTGAGAACAGGGACCCCACCGAACCCTATTGAATAAAACATGGTTTCCGCCCTCAAGAATGTCACAAATGTGCTGGGAGAAGAAACTTAAAATTAAATCCAACGGTGATTTTTTAGAGCCTCGAAGTGCCAAGCACTGGGTAGAAGCCACAAATTTATTTTTGTCAATTCAACAAACTTTTATTGAGTGCTTTGTGCCAGTATTGGACGGGGGAAGGGGAGGTAGAGGGGAGATACAAAAATATATCTCTACTTTTAAAGCATCCTGGCTCCCAACCAGCGTGTTTAAACACAATCTATTCTCTAACTCTTCATTTTAGAGGTAGACAGACCCAGAAAATAAACGTTTTATTACACAGACACAGACACTCAGACTAAACAAGACCACTTGGTTACAGGAGACTTATTTAAGGACATATCAGGAAATCCAGTTTACATATGAAGATGAAGTGTAGGGTGCAGCTGAATCCATTCATGCAACAGGGAACAAAACAGTCCTAGTCTCTGTCTAGGAAATATGTAGTGTAGACTGAGAAGAACAGTACACAGCTTCAGTTTCCATCTGGTGAGTGCAGAGAGAGGGATAGTGGGAGAGATGGGGGAGAGGGAGAGCTCTGTGCCAAAGCAAGACCCTGGGGTCTTTTTTTTTTTTTTTTTAAGACAGGATCTCTGCCGGGCACAGTGGCTCAAGCCTGTAATCCCAGCCCTTTGGGAGGCCAAGACAAGAGAACTGCCTGAGCCCATGGGTTCGACACCAAGCTGGGCAACATGGTGAAACCTCATCTCTACAATAAAATCAAAAAATTAGCTGGGTGTGGTAGCGTGCACCTGTAGTTTCAGCTACTTGGAAGGCTGAGGCAGAAGTTTCACTGGAGCCCAGCAGGTCAATGCTGGGGTGGCTATGAGCATACCACTGCACTCCAGCCTGGGAGACAGAGTGAGACTCCAACTCAAAAAAAAAAAAAAAAAGACAGGATCTCACTCTGTCACCCAGGTTGGAGTGCAATGGTGCAATCATAGCTCACAGCAGCCTCAAACTCCTGGCCTGAAGCAATCCTCCTGCCTCAGCCTCCCAAAGTGCTGGGCTTACAGGCCTAA
The DNA here is from genome assembly GCF_000164805.1 of Carlito syrichta. NCBI lineage: Eukaryota > Metazoa > Chordata > Mammalia > Primates > Tarsiidae > Carlito > Carlito syrichta. The sequence goes on along the minus strand of NW_007249750.1, from coordinate 630,872 downwards.
ACCACTACCTTTGGCCTTGCTCTTGATTCAGGACAAAGTGACAGAGCTGTTGAAGGTCTTGAGCTGGGAAAGCCTGGAATCAGATTTATACGTGTGTGTGTGTGATATATATATATATAGTCTTAATACATTTGGGCTGCTATAACAGAATGCCATGGACTAGGCAGGCAACAAACATTTATTTCTCATAGGTCTGAAGCCTGGGAAGTCCAAGATCAAGGCACCAGCAGATTCTGTGTCTAGTGAGGGCTGCTTCCTGGCTCATAGATACTTATATTCTTACTGTGTCTTCATGTGAGAGAAGGGACAAGAGAGCTCTCTGGAGCCTCCTTCAAATGAAAGCACTAATCTCATTCATGAGGGCTCTGGCTTCATGACCTAATCACCTCCCAGAGGCCACAGTTCCAAATATCAGCTCATTGAGAAATAGGTTTCAACATATGAACTTGGGGATGGGGTGGGGAACATAAACAGTTTATAGTAAATGTGTATATATATGTGAGAGTTAACTTTATGTATCAACTTGACTGGGCCATCAGGGTACCCAGATACTTGGTCAAACACTATTCTGGTGTGTCTGGATGGTGTTCCTGGATGACATTAACATTTGAATCTATAGACTTAGTAAAGCAGATTACCTCCTTAATGTGCATGGGCCTTCTCCAGTTAATTGAAGGTTTGACCAGAACAAAAAGACTAAGAGAGAATTCCTCCTGCCTGACTGCCTTCAAGCTGGATATTGGGGGTTTTTTTCCTGTCTTCTGACTCCAAGTGGAACACTGGCTCTCTGGAGTCTTGAGTCTGCTTGCCTTTGGACTGGAACTACACCATCAGCTCTTCTGGGTCTCCAGCTTGCTGACTGCAGGTCTTGGAACTCATCAGCCTTCATAATTACATGAGCCATTCCTCATGATAAATTTCTTTCCATATGTATTATATATGTACACACATCCTGTTGGCTCTGTATGATTGTACTGTAACAATAGTTTGCATATTCTTTTTTGTGTGTGTGTGAGTTGGAGTCTCACTCTGTCACTCAGGCTGGGGTGCAGTGGCACACTCACGGCCACCCCAGCATCAACCTGCTGGGCTCCAGGGATCCTTCTGCCTCAGCCTCAACCCTCCAAGTAGCCGGAACTACAGGCGTGTAATACCACACCTGGCTAATTTTTCATTTATTGTAGAAACAAAGTCTTGCCAAGTTACTCAGGCTGGTCTTGAACCTGCAGGCTCAGACAATTCATTTGCCTCATCCTCTCAAAGTGCTGGGATTACAGACAGCCACCGAGCTCATCCTGCATATTCCTTTTTAATTTACAAATGAAATGTGGGCATTTTCCACATTAAATAATAGGCCTCCACATTACTATTAAAACTTGTCAATATTTGTGTTGACTATTGTCATAATTTACTTAATGAATTCCCTATTGATAGACATAAACTGATTTCAAGTTTATGCCAATATAAACAATGCTGTGACGAGCATTCTTGTACATACATCTAGCCTGGTTTTTTTCTTTCAACTTTTTTTGCTTTTGCTTCCAGTGTTTTTTATTTTGTGGATACACAGCAGTAACAACATCCCTAAACTACCTCAAAAGCAATAAATATAAAATTCCAAAATCAAATCACTATATTCAGACTTTCAAAGCAAGTGGTTTGGAACCTGAGTCATGCTTCTTAGACCTCATCTAAGCGAAGAAAATACAGTCAACCCCTAAACAACATGATAAATATATTGGAAACATTTTTGGAGATTTGTGATAATTTTTAAAAATCCCAGGTGAGTCATATAGCCTAAAAATATCAGGCCTTAAAGAATAACAAAAGGCCAGGATACGAAGTTGGCTGCAGACTCGCACTGCGATGGCCTGGGAAAGCTCGCTGTTCACACCTTCCGTCCTCTTTGGTAGACTCACCGCCCTCGCAGGCGCACCAGGGACGTCCCGAGGCAGTTGGTCAACTTCGGACCTGGGCCCGTCAAGCTGCCGCACTCGGTGTTGTTAGAGATACAAAAAGAATTATTAGACTACAAAGGAGTTGGCATTCGTGTTCTTGAAATGGGCCACAGGTCGTCAGATTTCGCCAAGATTATTAACAAGACAGAGAATCTTGTGCAGGAACTCTTACCTGTTCCTGACAACTACAAAGTGATCTTTGTGTAAGGAGGTGGGTCCGGTCAGTTCAGTACTGTCCCCTTAAACCTGATGGGTCTGAAAGCAGGAGGGATTGCTGACTACGTGGTAACAGGAGCTTGGTCAGCTAAAACCGCAGAAGCAGCCAAGAAGTTTGGGACTGTGAACACCGCCCACTGTCGGGAGCGGAGGTGATGTGGGGAGCAGAGGAGCGCTGTCACTAGCGGGCCTTGAGTAAGGGCCCCAAGCGAAGACAAGGTCTCGCTTGGTAGCTCTGCATCCTAGTCAAAGGCGAGGCATGCAGCCTGCTATACGGAACGGTGTCTCAGATGCCCACATATCCAGGTGCACAAAGTACAGATAAAGCCTTCGCTGTTACAAGGTAACTGCGGAACGGCTCACCTGTAGCTCACAACAAAATTCCGTTATAGCTCCCTCACAGACCTGAACCCCTTTCAACTTTCTTTGTGCTTGATTATAAAACAAACATGCTGAGCTATTTCGGGGTCACTTCTCCATCAGAGGAAAGTGTCCCACCTGGCCCCAGCTTTTCTTTGTTTTTGTGTCTGTCTCTCTTAACCTCTCGCCACTCCCTCAAGGCAGCCGCGCCGGCCTCGGCAGTCCACCCTAAACTTGAAAGTTATATGAAAATTCCAAATCCAAGTATCTGGCATCTCAACCCGGTTGCCTCCCTCGTGCGTTATTGTGCAATGAGCCCATGCACGGTGTGGAGTTCGACTTCATACCTGATATCAAGGGAGCAGTACTGGTTTGCGACATGTCCTCAAACTTCCTATCCAAGCCAGTGGGTATTTTCAAGTTTGGTGTGATTTTTACTGAGGCCCAGAAGAACACTGGCTTTGCTGGGGTCACCATGATGATTGTCTGCAATGACCTGCTGGGGTTCGCCCCCAGACAGTGCCCCACCGTTCTGGAATACAAGGTGCTGACTGGGAACAACTCCTTGTATAGCACACCTGCCTCCATGTTTCAGCATCTATGTCCCTGAGCTTGGTCCTGGAGTGGATTAAGAACAATGGAGATGCCAAGACCATGGAGAAGCTAAACTCCATCAAATCCCAAATTATTTATGAAGTTATTGATAATTCTCAAGGCTTCAATGTATGTCTGGTGGAATCCTAAAATAGAAGGAAGATTAATATTCCATTCACCATGGGCAACACCAAAGAAAATGATGCTTTAGTAAAAAGATTTCTCAACAAAGTTCTTGAGCTCGATATAATCCCTTTGAAAGGTCATAGGTCTGTGGGTGGCATCTGGGTCTCTTTGTATAATGCTGTCACGATTGAAGATGTTCAGAAGCTGGCCGCCTTCGTCAAGAAAATTTTTTTTTTTTTTTTTAGTTGGAGTCTCACTCTGTTGCATGCTCACAGTCACCCCAGCGTCCACCTGCTGGGCGCCAGCGGTTCTTCCACCTTAGCCCTCCAGGTAACCAGAACTATAGAAGTGGGCTACCACCCCCAGCTAATTTTTGATTTATTGTAGAGACGAAGTCTCGCCAAGTTGCCCGGGCTGGTCTCAAACCCGTGGACTTAGTCAATCCACATGCCTCGGTCTCCCAAAGTGCTGAGATTACAGGCTGAGCCACCAAGCCCAGCTGAAACTTTTTTTGGAGATGTATCAGCTATGAACATATCCTAACCAGCATATGCTCTGCCCCTGAACAACATACAGAATTTAAAGTAATTTGGAGATGGTTGCAAAAAGTTACAAACATGGTATTTTTCTCAAATGAACATGCTTATGACAGATTCTTCTTTTTTCAAACAACAACAAAACATCCACAGCTCTACAAAGCTGGTGGGACCCAACAACTCCCTTAATTCTGGCTTGAACTGACTGGAAGCATTTTTAAATCTTCCTGTCGCTTTTCTGATGAATTCTGGTTTATTTTGTCTGCTACTTTTTCTAGCTAGATCTCAAGTATTCAGACTTACCTGTGGAGTTAATAATGCAAGTTGCCATTCATTATTGCTGGAGTCCTGGGAACACACAGCATGGAGGGTAGGTGGGGCCCACTAGGTGCTGAATCTAGACAGCAGTGGGGTCTCCTTTGTCCTGCAGCTGTTGATTCAGGTCAACACTGACCATCTGGTGAGTGTTTAGGAGAACCAGGCAAAACAGCAAACTAGGTCTTTATACAGTTATAATGAGATTAAAATGACATACTATATATATATATATTAATATAGCAAGGTCTGTTTTTAATCCATATACTTTATATCTCTATGCATATATATTTCTAACACTACGCTTCTCAGTGATACATGTAGAGACCTAGAATGTGTTGAATCCTTAAACTTGTTCATTACAGCACTCCATTAGCAACTGTTATGCCCCCTCCCCATCCTTCCCTTCCTATTTTTAAACTGATTCACGAAAAGTTCTTGATTCCTCTTTACTCTTCTTTCCATGAGTAGAAGAGAAGGTTGATTGGTTTGTTCTTAATTGTGCCATTAAACTGAAAATTTCTGTTAAACCCCCTTGTCCTTTATTCACTTGACTGTTTTCTTTGTAGTGTTTGACCAGAATGATACTTTCCAGATCTTTGCTGAAAAGTCTTTTCCTTCTTTTGTTTGTCTGTTGTCAGTATTTTATGTTGAATATGTGAAGAACATTAAAATCCTCCAACATCTAAAAAGAAAGAAAGAAGGAAGGAAGGAAAGAGAGAGAGAGAAAGAAAGAAAGAAAAACAAAGACCCCCTAAAATAGGAGAGTCTCAGTCTGGTCATGGAAACTTCAAGGGAAAGATCTCCACAATGGGAATGTCCAGAGATGTACAAAAGTTCCAAGAGAGAGAGAAAGGGATCTAAGCATCTTCTAGGCCCCAAGAACTGAAGTCAGCACCCACTGTGACCATCTCCTCAAACAAGAGTCTTCTTACCACCTTAGCCTTCTGCCCTGGCATCCAAACCAGCAGCTAAGGGAGAGACCAACTTCACTCTCCCTTTCCCAGGGAAGGCTTCCTGCTAAAGAGGCCCAAGCTGGGGATGGGAGAAGATTCTGATGCTGACTAAACCAGTTTTGACTTTTTGGTTAATATATTGAAATGGACATTCAATTACTAAATTTGAGACTCTGACTTCAATGACTCTAGGACTGTGTCACCTAAGAGGGAGAAGAAAGTCATCGTTCTGCTGGATTTGCAGAAAGGGGACAAATTCATACCTTGAGTATACTTGAAAGGAAAGATGGGAGAAACAAAAAACAAAGTTGCATCTCATTACTTCCATAGTTGTGCTTGTTCAAAACACTTTGGAAGAAGACACTGGGAAAGCCCAGGTGGACATTCTACTGCCTGAGAGAGCTCTCAGAAGACTCCCTCCTGGCCTTGCTATAACAGCCCCCAGCCTTTTCCCCATGGCCAGTCATCTGAGTCCCATGGGGGAGCCGCAGGTCTCAAACTCCCACAGTACAGGAAGCTAACCCAAAGCACAGCATGTGACCTTTCCTGGTGACACTTGAGCAGTAAGAAGTGGCAAGTCAGTCGCAGCAGCTCTATATTTGGACTTGCACTCATGGCACTCCTGTTGCTATTTGTGGCCAAAGCCAGCTCGTGTTACTGTTCAGTCTTAGTGCCCTACTTGCAGAAATCCAGTGTAAAACAGGCAGGGGTAACCTGTAGGGTATGCAGAGGTCAACAAGAAGGGAAAGCCTGCACAACACGGACTCAATTTTCTAGCAGAAATCCAGGTCCTAAAAGTTAAAAGAAGCATTTATGGACCCTTGACAGGCAAGTTTTGCGATAGTCATTTTCTTCCGATGTAAATTCTATTATTAGAAACTCAACTTAATGTTGTAATGTTAATGCAATATCTTTCCTTTAGGTGGGAAGCGAGTTCATGGTCAATTGCAGATGTTTAAAATACAACAAACAGTGTTAATGTCTTCTGTGCCTTCTTGTGGCAAGGACTTGTATTAACTGAATGTGGCATTGGTACAGGGTGTGAGAGACTCTGATGAAGGTAGGAAGAGGCTGGTGATTCTTACAAATGTGTCTTTAGGTTATTTTTAGAGAAGGACCTATTTGGTAGAATGGTTTGGAACCCTAGATGTTGATATTATCTGACTACAATATTGAGTTGATACTTTTTATTGTAATCTGCATGTGCATACTGACAAATAATAATTTTATGCTTTGATTCAAATACAAAAAAAAAAGCATTGTAATCATTTTTAGCTTGTTACATGAAGTTTCCTCCTGTAGAAAGTTTGCAGGCTTGGCCTGTGCCTATAAAACTGATTTTAAGTATTTTGCATTACTGTACAGCTAACACTTTAAAGCAAGTTTTCTTTAGCTGTGACTCAGGAATTCCTAGGGGCTGCATGGATGAGCTCCTAAAATTATATGCAAAAGTATGTTTGTGCCCTTGTGGGATCACTTTTGGGAAAAGAATTCACAGGCTTCAGTCAATTCTTCGATGATACCCATGACCCATAAAAGGCTAATAAAAAAGCTGGGTGCAGTGGCAAATAGCTTGAGTCCAAGAGTTTGGATCCATCCTGGGCAACATAGCAAGACCCTGTCTCTTGAAAAAAAAAATTTAAAAACCATTTTGAGGGGACTTTTTTAATTAAAACAAAGGACAGACCTCCCAAATAAGACTTAAGCAAATGTCTTTTTTTTAAAAACTGCCTCCCTTGTCAGAGAAGGTGAGTCTCTCCAGCCACTATATTCATTATGGGTTGTGATGTAATTCTTTAATTCTCTAAGATTTAGTTTCATTGTTTATAAACTGACAACTTAGAGTCAATGTTCATTTCTCCCCAAATTCTAATTCTGTCAAGAAACTGAAAGAGTTTAGGTATTCAAGAAAAAAGTGAGTGTTGACTGTGGGGTGAATTCCAGATTTCCACTTTGATGCTGTGTGCACAGATCAGTTTGTGTATGTATGGTCAAAAGGCAAATTCTGACATGAAAGAATGCGTTCTTATTACTTGTGCTACATGTTTTCTAGTCTTCTTGTTTGTGTCTAACAGTTCAGTTTGGTGTTTCACATTCCAGTTTCTAATTGAAAGACTTTCTCATGATGATTTATTGGTAATACAGAGTTCTGGTTCTTTCCCTTTCAGTAGCACATGGAAATATATGTGTTATTTTTAGTGTCTGTCAGTATGCTTTAGTGGAAACCTGGGTTTGGATCCAAGCTCTTCACCTGACTGCCTGTGAGTCCAGCACCCAGCACAGGACTGGGTACATAGCAGCCCAGATAAATTCGTGTTAAATAAAGTTGATCATAAGCAAGCCCTTTATCCTCACAGGAAGTCAGTTTTGCCATCTTAAAACCAGGAAATTGAGTTAGATGTTCTTCAAGGGACCCTCCATCCCTAGAATACCATGTCTCTGTCTGGGCCCCTTGGAGGCTCTTGCTGTAGGGAGAGGAGTGACCTCATAGCCAATGTCTCTGTAGTTATGAAGCTATGTGCTTTGGAGCCTTCTCCCACCATCATCTATTTTCAAAGACAAATGTGCTCACAGTGGCCACACGATTCCACACTGCTGTGGCCACTGTGAGTTTTTACTTTTCATCCCTGGTATTCACCCTCCAATAGTGACAATGTAGGAGGCAACTTAACTAGCTCAGATGGGAGATGCTGAGGTTCAACTAATAATAATAACAACAACAATAACAGCAGCCAGTATGTTGAGGACTTACTTTTTTTTTGAGACAGGGTCTCACTCTGTCACCTAGGATGGAGTGCATGGCATGACCATGGCTCACTGTAGCTTCAACCTCCTGGGTTCAAGTGATCCTTCCATCTCAGCCTCCTAAGTAGCTGAGACTTAAAGACATGCACCACCATGCCCAGCTAAACTTTTTGTATTTTTTGTAGAGATGGAGTGTTACTAGGTTGTCAAGGTTGATCTCAAACTCCTGGGTTCAAGCAATTCTGCCACCTCAGCCTCTCAAAGGAGGACTTACTTTGAGCCATGTACTATGCTAAGCATTTTACATACATCATGTCATTTCATCCCAGTGTCAATCTTATGAGATAGAATAAATCTGTTTTATAGTGAGGTCTAAGGAGATAATTTTCCTGCAGTTTCACTGCTAGGATGTAGCAGAGACAGAACACAAACACTGGACTGTCTGAATCCAGAGGGAAATGGTCCTGGGGAGGGGTGAGGGTGGAGAAGAGGAAGAATGTTATCTAGAGATCCAGAAGGTAGAATCAGAACCAGCGTTAACTGGTTATTAATTAGAATGAATGATATCAAGGATGAACTCCTGGCCTCTGGCTTGGGTGCTGGGTGAAGTGAATTCATGCTGTTATGAGGGGGCCCAAAAAAATCCAGAATGATTTTTTGGCAGGAGGGTTTGTAGTACCAGCTTCTCCTGCTAGGTAAGTGCTCTAGGAACCAACCAGTATCAGTGGACCAGCTAGCTTTGTTGTGAGAGACTGTATTCAGATTCAGTGAATTTTTTGAGATTCTTTCAACACATTTTCCCATTTCATAATGGGTGATTTACAAGAGTACCTGGCTACACTGTGCTGAGAGTTCAGCAGTTTTTGACCAAAACCAGCATGACCTCCGTACCCCATCCTCCCTATTTACCCAATCTTGCCCCAAGAAACTTTTTTTTGTTTCCCTAGATGAAAAAAAGTCCTCAAAGGGAAAGTTTTGTGGAAGAGGTGAAACAAAAAATGGCAGAAGTACTAAAAGGCATCAAAATTGACGAGTTCAAAAACTGATTTGAGCAGTGGACAAAGTATCTCAATAGATGAAATGCATCAAATAGAGAGTACTTTGAAGGTGACTGAAGTTTAAACATGTGAGAATAAATACACATTTTTAAAATAATAAATTCCAGGTTTTTTGGATCCCCCTTGTATTAATGGATAGCAGCAACGCAGGGTTCCTTGAGGAGGGTGTGACAAGCATTAGCCATGTTGGCTGCGTTGGGATTCAAGAAGCAGCAGTGAAATGGGGAAGGGTGGGGAACTCAGCTGGAAGAACAGCCTGAGCCAGGGCCTTGGGTGGGTCTTACATGGAAGACACTAAGAGTGGTCAGAAGGAGCAGAGGATGTCCGCTAGAGAAGGTGAGGTTGCTTGGGGAATGTGGAGTTGTGGCCTGAAGAGTAGGCCTAAGACTTACCAGTAGTGGAGCCCTCAGAAAGCAGGAGCAAAACAGTACAGTGCTCATGTTGTACAGTGGACGGGGACACCCATAAGGAAGAGCCATGGGCACATAGCAGACAAGATGGTTTTGAGGAAGATTTCTGCCAATAAAGTGACACTTGGGTATGAGATACAGAAGCCACAGAGGGAAACTGTGATTTTGGCCTGTGTGACCAGAATCTGTGCTTTATGAGGGAGATGTATCCTGGGGTTGCTGAGAAGTTATGTACAGTCCCAGATGGGGTAATAATCACTTATTCACTTGTCTGGGGCCTCCTTGAGACCGAGAACTGTGTCTTACCCATTGTACCGCTGGCACCTAGCACAGTCCCAGTCTCTTGGATCCAGTTGAACCCACATCTAAACATCCACATGTACAGTCAGTGATGGGGCAATGAATGATGCCCAAAGCCACAGACCATGCATGCAGTGGGGTCAGCCAGAGTCACAGAAGAACCTCAGGCTCCCCCAGATGACCCCTGCGTGAGTGCAGACTTCCCAGGTCATTCCATGTTGCCCCATTCCATGCTGGCTCCAGGACTTCTAACTCTGGCATGACCAGGTATGGCCCATAGTGCCCTGGCAGCAGAGGCAGCAACCAGGAGCCCAGTGAAGCGGAGACAGGGAAATGGCTCCTAAGCTTGGGAGACCTTCTGCTACTGGCTGGCTGATAACAGGCCCCTGGAGAGGAAGCAAGACTCTCTCATCCTCTCGGGTTCTATTTCCAGATCTACTCACCCTCTATTTCATTCTTCTCCTCCTCCTCCCCCCTGATGCCAAGTCAGAGCTCAAAGCAGGTGATTATGGTAAGACATTATTTCTATGCAATGGGAGTAATACTGATTAGCTGTACAATCAGACTTACAGGGCTGTGAAGGCAGGATTCAGAGCCTCTTAGGGCAGAAGGCTCTGATGGCTTTGTTGAGAAGCATCCACGACGATAAAGGACCCAGGATGAATCATGAGAGAGGAGGCAAAAAGGTGCTTCCATAGCTGTAAGGCAGCTTTGATCTTGGGAAACATTGCAGGGAGGGAGACATGGGCTAAAGTGTAGGCCATGTGTGTGATACCCAGGAGAGACTAGCAACCCCTTGGGTCTGGTATGTACAACCAGGGTGACTTCCTGGTCCAGCTCAGCACTAGTTTTGCTGGGAGGCAGGTTCACTGTGGGAAGAACATATGGCCTAGTTCATTTGAAGCCACATTCTCCAGCCCCATGAACAGGCTGTATTAGGAGGATGAGCCAGGACTTCTGCCCCAGCCAGGGTCTCATGGTGGGCAGAATTTTTAGGAGTAACTGCCCAAAAAAACTCATGTCCTAGAATCTTCTCAAGTCATAGATGCTTTGGGGGCAAAACACCAGCCCCAAGACCTAGAAGCCACTTACTTTGTGCTGCTGCCTCTGGAAGGCTATCTTCACCCATCCTTCTCCTGTCCCAGGGTGGACTTGATCCCGTTGGAAGTCCAGGATAGCGTGGACCAGGACATGGTGGGAGCTGGGACCTTCTGTGCATCAGTCCTGCACTGTCACGGTTCTCAGCCTCAGCAGACATTACTGAAATGATGCTTACCATTCTCTTCCATGTGAGGAGTTTTGGAGCAATAGAGAATGGGAGAACCTCAAGTGTGCTGTGCCCAAGTCTTGGAGTCTCAGGAGGAAAACTTCCTTATGGGGATCCAGATCCCAAGAGCAGGTAGCATGCATAATATTGGGTTAGGATAGTAGCATCTTTGTCACCTAATGACTACTGAAAGTCTACTTCTGTGTGGTGCTGGCAGAGGAAAATGGAAACACAGCATCCTATGGACAATTCAGAGAGAAGGAGAGAAGAAATAAAGTCCCCAGGGACTCACCAGTGCTACTCTGTGTAGTCACACTCCCACTGTCTTTCTCTCTCCAAAGGTCAGGGAAGGCCAGTTGGTTCTTGTGTTTTTGTCTTGCCATCAGGAAGAGCCAGGGTGAGCTCGTGGGTGAGAGATATGTGAGGGACCTCCAAAGAGGGTGTAGCCATGATTAATTGGGAGTGATATTTGGTACAGAGCCCCAGGTAAGGAGAGATGGCTAAGGGCCCCTCAGGTTAAGAGCAAGACAGGTTCCATCACTGGGATCCAGAACCTCCCATTCTTGGTCAAACCTTCCTAAATGGGGCTATATGTAGAGCCAGTCGGTTTCCCTGGTCTCCTCATAACCACTGTAGCCTTTTACTGTGCTAACAGGACAGAACATGGAGGGCATGGAGGCAGCCAGTGACCAAGGAGGGAGGAGTGGCCACAAGGGCAAACTATCATATCTGACCAGCCTTGGACACAGGGCAGAGTTATTTTTTCTGAGGCCATGATAACTTTGTCTCCACAGACAGAGGATGAGGAACAGAGATGAAACTGGAGGCTTAGCAGGATTATCTAGGGAGAGGTGGGGACCTAGACCACCAGTTCAAGACATCACAGATATTGAAGGCTGGAGGGTAGAGAGACTGAAGAAGATGGGTTTTCTGGAAGTCTGTCCCAGCCACTAACTGACCAGTTGGTGTTGTGGCATTTTCTGCCTTATGAGGTAGATGGGCAGCACCGGCACCACTTGGGAGCTGTTTAGAAATGCAGTTTTTCAGACCTCACCCCAGACTTTCCAAATTTGCACTTAACCAGATCTCCAAAGTGACGAGTGTGCCCAAAAGTTTGCGAAGCCCCATTGCAGAGGAGGAGCTCTGGCAGACTGGTGGGAGGACACCTCACTAACAGGCAACACGCACTGGCTGCCGTGGAGGAGACCGCAGACTTGCGACTTGGGAGGCTGGATGGATGTCACGCCACCTGGTGAGTTGGGGAAAGTGAGAGGCGATGAGCTCCACCTGGCAGCGCTGAGCTTGAGGTGGCTGCAGATGTTTAGAGAGGCAGCTGCTCCTCAGAACTTCTGCCTCTGTGTGGGGCAGAGGTTAGGGCCCCAGACATGAATTTGGAGCCCACAGCAGAGACAGGGATGTGGGAGTCGTGAGAGTGGACAGAATCATCTCAAGCAGGTAGAGAGTGGGAAAAGGGCCTAGGATGGAGGTTGGAAGCATGCCAGTGTGTGAGGAGCAGCCAAGGGAAGGAACTTGACAGAGATTTCAGCAATCAGTCGCCTAGGAGGAGGAAAAGAAGGATCGATAGGTTCGAGTGGCACAGAGAGATCAGAGGGCACCAGATAGAGTCCAGGGATTTCACAGTTAGGCCATCAGAAATGTTATATTAAAAAGGCAATCAAAGGCTGGGAATGGTGACTAACGCCTGTAATCCTGACACTTCGGGAGACTGAGGCAGGAGGAATGCTATAGTTCAGGAGTTCCAGACCAGCCTAGGTGACATAGTGAGGCCTTGTCGCTATAAAAAAAAAAAAAAAAAGCAACAACAAACTACTCCTGAGTAGTCCTAGCTACTTAGGAAGCTGAAGCAGAAGGATCACCTGAGCCCAGGAGGTTGAAGCTGCAGTGAGCTGTGATGGCAGCAACTGCACTCCAGCCTGGGCAACAGAGTGAGACTCCAACTCAATTTTTTTTTAAAAAGGGCAATCAAACGTGGAGATAAATAAAAAGAAAGAAAAAATAATGAATTTTTAAAAACATGATTTTGGACATGCCATTAAAAGGGCAGTCTAGCAGCAGAGATGACAAAATCTTTCCCTGCAGAAAGGTAAGCAGAGCTGATAAAGGAAGTGTCTGAACTTGACTTCTGTGTAACTGTGGAATAAGCAGAAAAGGCAAACAGCTGGCTGCTTACGTTGACCTTATACATGGAAATTATGGGAAACTGGATCATAAAAATTCCACATTAGGAAAAAGTGCTAAACTGTATCTTACATTTTTTTGCTTGTTATTTTTCTCAGAACCTAATTGTATATGTGTCATGTTGAAACAGTTTAATAATATAGTTATTTTTTTTAAAAGCATTAGGCTTACAGCAATTTTTTAAATGGGAGGCATTCGAAACTGGATCATGATGATGGTTGCACAACTTGGGGAATTTACTAAAAATCATTGGATTCTGTGCTTAAAACAGATTAATTTTATGGTATATCAGTTATATTTACATAAAGTTCTTTCAAGAAAGGAATTAGGGAATAAGATAAGCAGCTCACATAATTCCTAGTTTTGTGTAGGAATATATTGTTGATAAAGTGCCTGTGCAGATGAATTACCATGGCACAATAATAGTGATTGGTTAACTACACACAACAATTATGGTGGTTGGAAATTTAAGCCAATATTTGAACATCAACTGTACCTGTTTTTGACTTGTGCAGTTAAATAATAAAAGTTACTTTTCTGAACAAAAAAGGTCACCTTAGCAAGAACAGTTTTGTTTGTTTGTTTGTTTGTTTTTTGAGTTGGAGTCTCACTCAGTCGCCCAGACTGGAGTGCAGTGGCCGCTCCCGGCCACCGCAGCCTCGCCTGCTGGGCTCCGGCAATCCTTCCGCCTCAGCCTTCCGAGTAGCCAGAATTACAGGCATGAGCTACCATGCCCGGCTGATTTTTGGATTTATTGTAGAGATGAGGTCTCGCTGCCCAGGCGGTCTCGAACCCACGGGCTCAGGCAATCCACTCACCTCAGCCTCCCAAAGGCATGGGATTACAGGCTGAGCCACCGAGCCCGACTGCAAGAACAGTTTTAATGGTATGTTGGGACTGGAATCCAGTTTGCAGAGTGTGGATCAGTGGTCTTCAAACTTTTTGCTTGTGATCTCCCTTAGGTTACCCAAAAACTTTTTATCAAAAGTTTAAATAATCTTGGGTTAGGTAATGGCTTCTCATATATGGTACCACAAACACAAGCTAAAAAAAAAAAAAGATAGATTGGACATCATCAAAATTAAAAGATTTTGTGCCATCAAGAAAGTGAAAAGAGGCTGAGCATGGTGGCTCAGTCTGTAATCCCAGCACTTTGGGAGGCCAAAGCAAGAGGATTGCCTGAGCCCAGGGGTTTGAGACAAGCCTGGGCAACTTGGTAAGACCTCCTCTCTACAATAAATCACAAAAACTAGCCGGGTGTGGTGGCGTGTGTCTGTAGTTCCAGCTACTTGGAAGGCTGAGGCGGAAGGATCACCTGAGCCCAGCAGGTCGAGGCTGCGGTGGCCGTGAGTATGCCACTGCACTGCAGTCTGGGCGACAAGAGTGAGACTCCAACTCAAAAAAAAAAAAAAGAAGAAAAGAAAAAGAAAGTGAAAAGACAATTCCAACTCAGAGAATGAGAGAGAAAACATTTGCATATCTTATATTTTAAAAAGACTTGTATCTAGAATATATAAGGAACTCCTATAATTTAATAAACAGAGAAATAACCCAATTTTTAAAAAGGTGGTATTAGTCGGGGTTCTTTAGAGAAACAGGACAGATAGAATGTGTGTGTGTGTGTGTGTGTGTGTGTGTGTGTGTGTGTGTGTGTGTGTGTGAGAGAGAGAGAGAGAGAGAGAGAGAGAGAGAGAGATTTATTTTAAGGAATTTTCTCACACAATTATGGATACTGGCAAGTCCAAAATCTGCATGGTAGGCTGGCAGGCTGGGGACTTAGGGAAGATGCTGCAGCTCAAGTTTGAATGCCATCTGCCGTCAAAATTCCTTCTTGCTCCAGAGAGATACATCTTTGTTCTATTTGGGCCTTCAATTATTGATTGGGTGAGACTCACTCACGTTATGGCAATCTGCTTTGCTCAAAGTCCACTAATTAAAACATTAATCCCACCCAAAAAAAACCCTCTCAGAAACATCCAGAATAATGTTTACTAAATATCTAGGCACCATGGCCCAGCCAAGTTGACACAAAATTAACCAACACAATAGGCAAAGAAGTTGTATAAAGAATTCTCTGAAGAAGATGTGAATATGCCAATAAGTTCATGAAAACTTGAAAAAAGTTTCCCATAATCCATATGGGAAATGCAAATAAAAATCACAATGAGATATCACTTCATACCTACTAGATGACTCTAATTTTTAAAATGGACAATAACAAGTGTTGGTGAGAATATGGAGAAGTTGGAAACGTCATACACTTGTGGTGGGAATACAAAATGTTGCATCCACTTTGGAAAACAGTCTGGCAGTTCCTCAAAATGTTAAGCATAGAGTTACCATAAGACCCAGCAATTTCACTCCCAAATATATACTTAAGAGAAATGAAAACCTATGTTCACACAAAAACTTGTATATGAATGTTCATAGCAGCATTATTTATAATATACAAAAGTAGAAACAATTCAGATGTCTGTTAATTTATGAATGGATAAACAAAATATGGTATATCCATATAACGGAACATTACTCAGCTATAATAAGGAATGGAGTTCTTAGTACATTCTGCAACATGGATGGGTGAACGAACCTTGAGAATATTATGCTCAATGAAAAAAGCCATATACACACAAAAAACATATATTGTATTATTTCCATTTATATGAAATATCCAGGATAGACAAACCCTTAGAAACATAGATTAGTGGTTACCCAGGAGCTGGGAGGAGCAGGGAATGGGGAATAATTGCTAATGGGGTGATAAAAGTGTTCTGGAATTAGATAGTTGTGATGGATGCACAACTCTGTGAATATACTAGAAACTACTAAACTGTACACTTTACAAGGGTGGACTCTATATGTAGATTATATCATAATAAAGCTGTTATAATTTAAAAGTATAAATGGTTGGAACAGGTTTGCTTTCTGGTATATTATAAATATTCACATTTTCAAATAAAATTCATCACTCTTTTAATTTATTCAGTGGACTCTTAAATACTATAGCATTTTTATACCCTTTATCATGTATCTTTAAAAAATAAGCACAAACTCTTCTATAACATTAGAAATTTTGCATTTTTAGTTTTTCTCCTTGAATTTGTATTTTCTTTTTACTTATCAACAGAATGCAATATCTTTCTACACTTGGAAAGTCTTTTCTTGATCACCTATGATACATCGCTACAAAAATACACATATGTAACTTGAGACTTAAATGTTTTCTTGTTTTCCTGAAACCATAAGTCTCTAAACGGTAAGCTGTTTTTCTTCTGGATTAAGTTACCAGTACAATTTTTAGTCACATGTAAATAAAACAATGTAAATACATTACAAATTTTGATAAATAATTATTAAACAAAAATAAACTGGAAATGCATCTCTTAATGAGACAGATGGGGCTTTTTAAAAAAGTTAATTTGTGTATCTATGGATTAAAATCATATATTCTAGGCTGCAACAGGAATTAGAGTCCACTATCTTCCTGGTTTTCATTTTGTTGCTGTAAGCACTGAGTAACCTTGCCCACCTACATAAGCAGATGGAAATGAAAGCACTTTATTATAGCAATGTTACTCAATCCTTTGAACTCTTTCTGAAATGTATGCCAAATATTACATAGTGGGCTCTCTTAAAAAATTATTATTAATCATATATTAGCTGACAATTTGATTAGATCCTCCTTCAATTTTGTTGAAAGCAAAGAACTGGAAACCACTCAGCCTGAAAAAAATTTTTCTTAGCCGGGCTCGGTGGCTCAGCCTGTAATCCCATGCTTTGGGAGTCTGAGGTGAATGGATTGCCTGAGCCCATGGGCTCAAGACCTGCCTGGGCAACTTGGCGAGACTTCATCTCTACAATAAATCAAAAAATTAGCCAGGTGTGATAGCGCGCGCCTGTAGTTCCAGCTACTTGGAAGGCTGAGGTGGAAGGATCGCCGGAGCCCAGCAGGTCGAGGCTGCGGTGCCAGGAGCAGCCACTGCACTCCAGTCTGGGTGACAAAGTGAGACTCCAACTCAAAAAAAAAATTTTTTTTTCTTACCTATTCATTAATGTCATTCACTCTCTCACCATTTGGTAGAAATTCTTTAGTCCTTTTATTTAGTCCCCTGGAGGTTTTTTAAATTCCCAAGAAATGAAATCTCACAGTGCAAAGTAATATTCAGGACAAGTGAGAGGTATAGTCTTGCAATACAGAGAAGAAGAGAAAAGAATCTGCACAAAGTCCCAAATGCTGACTCCTTCCCAGTCAGAGCAACTCTGGGAAAGATTAAATATGAAGTTGACCACCTGGAAGTGGATACTCCTAAAACTATCCATGCTTGTGTACCCCTTGGAAAGTCTTCAGGTTCATATGCTGTAGTTGAGAACGGTGGTGTAAATGGCACTCTTTATAGGAGCCTGAATGTAAAAAGAGAAGGAAGACAGAATAAATTGTAGCAAGAGAAAAAATTCAGGTGGAAAGGTTATTTTTAGGCTGGGACAAGGTGTTAGTAATCTATTGTTACATAACAAATTATCCCAAAACTTGGCAGCTTAAAACAACAAATATGTATTATCTTGCATGGTTTCTGGAGGTCAAGAATCTGAAAACAACTCATATAGATGATTCTGACTCAGCATCCCTCATGAGGCTTGGTGACCACTTTCCCTTAGTCCTCCTAATGCACTTGACACTTGCACAATGCTTCCAACTCCCTCTGCTCACCTGCCAACCAGCTTTCCTTGGTTCACCTGTGTCTCTATGTATTTTTCTTGCTTGCATAGCAACTGTGGACCCGCTCTGACCAGGAAAATTCAGTCCTTTCCTTCAGTCTTAGAGTATCCTTTAGTGTCCTCTTTCTTTCTTTTCCTCCCTCCCCCGCCCCCACCACCTCTCTCTCTCTCCCTCTCTCTCTTTCAAGTTGGAGTCTTACTCTGTTGCCCAGGCTGAGGTGTAGTGGCTCACTGCAGCCTCAACCAACTGGGCTCAGATGATTCCTTTGCCTCAGCCTCCCAAGTAGCTGGGACTACAGGTGTAGGCCATCATACCTGGCTATTTTTTTTTTTTTTTTTTTTTTAGCAATAAGTTCTTGCCATGTTGCCCAGGCGGGTCATGAGCACCTGGGCTCAAGCAATCCTCCTGCCTCGGCCTCCCAAAGTGCTGGGATTATAGGTGTGAGTTACCACACCCAGCCTAGTGTTCTTTCTTTATAGTTACTCTCTTATCATAGTTTAATCCTTCTTTATAGTAAACTGTCTTTCTCTGACGTTACATCTTTAGTCCTCAGTAGACATAAAGATGACAATATTCTTTCCTAAGCTCTATTTTACTATCCTGCGAATTAGATATTCATACCAGGTTCTGAGGAGGACTTTTCTTTGTCAGTGTGTTATATTATTTCATAGGAAATGCTATTTCGTTACATGGAAAAAGACATAATAACTTAAGCTACTCCAACAAAGTGTTGTAATTTAGAAATTCCTAGGAAGTTTCTCATAATGAATAGATAAGAAAAATTAATAATAATGCAGCCAATTATATGTTGTCTATAGGATATACACTTTAGACTCAGAGATACAAATAGATTGAAAGCAAAAGGATAGAGAAAGATATATCATGTAAACAGCAACCACAAGAAAGCTAGAGTGGCTATACTGACATCGGAGATTTTAAAACAAAAAGTTACTAGAGATAAAGAGGAATATTTTGCAATTATAAAAATATGTAATAATTATATACATATTTGCAGCTAACAACAGAGCACCAAAATAAATATGAAATAAAAGGTGACATAAATAAAGAGAGATATAGACAATTGCATAAATGAAGGGAAATATAGACAATCTAAAAACAATAGTTTGAGTTTCCATATTTTCAATAATGGACAGAAGAACTAAGCAGAAGAAAATAGAAGACTTCAATAATACTCTAAACCAACTGAACCTAACAGACGTCTATAGATCACTCTGCCCACAACAGCAAAATGCACGTCTTTTCAAGTGCTTATGGAACATTCTCTAGAATAGACCATATGCTAGCCCATAAAGCAAATCACAATAAATTTGAAAGGGTGGAAAAAATACAAATATGTTCCCCGACCACAATGAAATGGAATTATATCCACACAAATGGTTTTTAACAGCATTATTTTAAACAGTGAAAAGATAGAAACATCCCAAAAGAAATGGGGAGCCATCCAAATCAACTAATAAATGAATGAACAAAATATAATGTATCCATAAAATGGAATATTGTCCAGCCCTAAAAAGGAATGAAGTACTTATACATGCTACAGCATGGATGAACCTTAAAAACATCATGCTCTGTGAAAGAAGCTAGTCACAAAAGATCATGCATTGTATGACTCTATTTATATGAAATGTCCAAACTGGAAAATCAATAGAGACAGAAAGTAGATTAACAGTTGCTTAGGGCAAGTGGAAATGGAGGAGTGCCAGTAGTGATAGCTATATGGTACAGGCTTTCTTTTTGAGGTGATAAAAATGTTCTAGGAGGCTGAGGTGAGTGAATTGCCTGAGCCTGCGGGTTCGAGACCCACTTGGGCAGCAAGACCTCATCTCTACAATAAATTAAAAAATCAGCTGGGCGTGGTAGTGTGCACCTGTAGTTCCAGCTACTTGGAAGGCTGAGGCGGAAGGATCGCTGGAGCCCAGCAGGTCGAGGCTGTGGTGTCTGGGAGCCGCCACTGCACTCCAGTCTGGGCGACAGAGTGAGACACCAACTCAAAAAAAAAAAAAAGTCCTAAAATTGACTGTGATGATCACTACACGTATGTGTGAATATACTAAAAACCATACACTTCACAAGTGAAGTGTATGGTATGTTAATTATATTGCCATAAAAATATAATAATATAACACAATGGCTATTCTATGTCAGGAAGAAAGTAAGGACTTTGGAGTCCAACAGACTGTTTTAATCCAGTTCTCTAACAAGCAGGCACAAAGTGGGATTAAATGGACAAGGATTTTATTAGGAGAAACACACATGTGACATATAATGGGGAGGAAGGTAGAAAAGGCTGGTAGAGCTGTGAGACCATGACACAAGTCTGACCACAAATGAAGGAGAGCAGGAAGAAAGGTTGAATGTGGCATCCTAGACTGCCAGGCATTTTAAGAAAGGTTTGGTCATTTGTCAAGGAGTCCTCTGGCCAAAACGGAGTTGTTTTGTTTTTTGTTTTGTTTTGTTTTGTTCAGAGAGAGGATCTTGCTATGTTGCCTAGGCTGATCTCAAACTTCTGGGCTCAAGCGATCCTCCCGCCTCAGTCTCCTGAATAACTGGCACTATAGAGTTTTGTGTCAACCAGCAATGGATCTCTGAGTAGCTGACACTACAGAGGAGTTCTGTGTCAACCAGAATGGATCTGCCTTAATATCCCTGCTACACTTTGTCACTGGATGGCAGATGTTTATGGGAAGTGTGTCCTCCATGCAACACAGCAATG
Organism: Carlito syrichta; assembly: GCF_000164805.1. Taxonomy (NCBI): domain Eukaryota; kingdom Metazoa; phylum Chordata; class Mammalia; order Primates; family Tarsiidae; genus Carlito; species Carlito syrichta. Next base: position 610,381 of record NW_007249750.1, on the reverse strand, counting down.
GATTTCAGAGTGCAACTGAAACCTCTGGTCAATTACTCTCCCCGTAGTTGGATATCTGCAAAGCACAGTCTTGGGGCCACCACACTGATTAAGGCTCAAACCCCAGTTCAACAATTTACTATGTGACTTTGCACAAGATACTCTCTCTGAGACAGAGTTTTCTCTTCTATAAAATGAGGATAATAGCAATGCCTACCACATAGGGTTGATGTGATGATAATATCTTATATATAGACTGCCTAGCACAAAAAGGGCACATGATGTCTCCCACAAGTAGTAACTACTACTAATATTATATCTACGAATGCTGTTATTATTATTAATATTTCTTTCTAGATTTTATGCACATTCATTAGAATAGTGAATATCATATTCTACATAGAATGAGTATTGTTTATTTTACTTAACATCACATTGTAAGTCTTTTTCCAAGCAATCATTTGCTCTCCATAAACACTTTAAAGGCTGCTTTGTGTTCTGTATTGTGCTCATGCTGTAGTTTACTTAACCATTCTTCTAATCTCTAGATCTTTAAAAAATTTTGTGTAGTTATGAAATTTTTTATGGTGGACATTTTTATATAAAAATAATTTTTGCCTTGCATTTGGGATTTTTCCTCAAGGTTCCAGAATAGAATTACCAAGTCAGAGGTATAAACAGTTTTAAGGCTCCTGGCCCAGGTTGCTGAATTTGCTCTCCAGAAAGGAAGGGCAAGTTCACATGTCAAGCAGCAGCATATGAGAGTTCACTCTACCCTTGTCCAGCCTGGGGAATAATTTTTATATTTTAAAATATTCGCTAACTGGAAAGACAAAATGGTAAATTTTATTTGTTCTCTGTTACAGATAAGTATAGTTTTCAAATGTTTTTGTGCAGGTGATTTATGCAAATGTAATTGTTTTGTGAATTTCCCATGTGCATGCATCTATTGAGGTCTTACTTTTCAATCAATTTATACGATTAAAAAAAATAATTGCCGGGCTCGGTGGCTCAGCCTGTAATCCTGCGCCTTTGGGAGGCTGAGGTGAGTGGATTGCCTGAGCCCGCGGGTTCGAGACCCGCCTAGGAAGCGAGACCTCATCTCTACAATAAATTAAAAAATCAGCCAGGCTTGGTAGCACACGCCTGTAATTCCGGCTACTTGGAAGGCTGAGGTGGAAAGATCGCCGGAGCCCAGCAGGTCGAGGCTGCAGTGGCCGGGAGGGCGACTGCACTTCAGTCTGGGCAACAGAGTGAGACTCCAACTCAAAAAAAAATAAAAATAAAAAATAATAATTGCCCGAGACTCTTCACGTTATTTTGCCTTTTGTTTGTTTAATGTGCAGAAGTCTTTCATTAGTCCTATCTATTGACATTTCTTGTAATTTCCTCTGTCTCTTTTAAGCATAGGAACCCCATCCTTCCATAGAAACAAACCTTTCTTTACAAGTGATTCAAGGCAAAACCACAACTGAGCTGCACAGATGTTTTTTCTTAAAATCGTAAATAAGTAGAGCCCAATCTAATGACCATTTACTGCAGTAACCTTCTCAGGAACTGATTTTTCCCTCTCTTTTTGTGTTCCAGGACCCGAGATACTCTCTATTAACTGTCCAGGAAGGATCTTTCTTATACAAAGGTGCTTCTCAGGGTTTCCCGAATTACAATGGAGGAAGAAGCTGGGGAGGAACCAGGGCTGGACAGGTCTGCTCCCAAGGATTTCCACTTTTATCACATGGATCTTTATGATTCTGAAGACAGACTGCAGATCTTTCCAGAAGAAAATACTAGGATGAGGAGAGAAGTAGTCCAGGCTGAAAAGACCAGTGAGCCAAGAGGGGCAGGGGATGCTAAGGCTCAAAGAGACCTTCAAGAGGAAGTGGACGAACTTGCCCACTTATATGGACTTGAAGATGATAATGATTTAGGGGATGAGTTTGTTGATGAAAACATGACCAGAATGGGGGTTCCGGAATACCCTCCTTATGTGATGAAGAGGAGAGACCCAACCAGGGGGCAAAGTGACTGGAGACTTAGTGGAGAAGCAGCGGAGGCTGAGGACCTGGGTTTTGGAGAGTGGGGCTCAGCAGGCCAGTGCCAGGACCTGCGGGAAGCCTATAGGTATGCACATGGCCGTGCCAGTGAAGAATATGAATGCTATGTCATTCCAGAGGAGGAGGATGAGGAAGAAGCTGCCGACATCTTCTGTGTCACCTGCAAAACCCCAGTAAGAACTTTTGAGAAGGATTTTGATGAACACAAGGAGCATGAAGTGACCCCACTCAGTAAAGCACTAGAGAGTGCCAAGGTAAATATGTCCTTGGTTTCTTCTTTGTCTTGATATTGTATTTGTATCTCAAGTATGTAGGCAGGGCATACATCTAAAATGGCTTCTACAAAAGAGAAAGGTAATGCTAACAATCTATTTGTGGTCCTCCGTTGGATAGGATGAAATTCACAAAAACATGTACAAATTGGAAAAGCAGATTATCGAAATGGAAAACTTTGCAAATCACTTGGAGGAGGTTTTCATCACAGTGGAGGTAAGAGCACACTTGATGACCCCATCAGACACATGTTGCTTCCATCAGTGGCTAGGTCAAGCAGCTATTAATCCGTTTTCTTAGAATGTGAGGGTTCAACACTGCCCCCACTGCCATTACCCCTTCTTCTGACCTCCCATAGCACCTGGGCATATGCCTCGTGGAACTGATTACCTGTCAGCACTCCCTACTGAACTATAAGTTGCTGATGGAGAAGCTGGGTATTCTCTGTCTTTATATCCCCAATCCATGAGCATGGTTTGTTTCGAGAGCAGGCATTTTATATTTTTGTTGCATTAATAAACAAGTCTTTAAGTTCTCCAGTCATCGTCCTTCTTCTTCATTGGCTCCTTTCTCTTCTCATCTCTCTTTACCTGAATCACTAATTGTACATAATTTAGACCATTGTTCCAACAAGGATGACTTAATGGTGGCATTATCTGGTGAAGCCCCTCATTTGATCTCAGGTGGTGAAGAAGGGAACAGCTTTTCCTTTGCCCTTCGTTGTTTATTTGTTTTGGTTCTCTTTCCTCTTTTTCTTTTTTTGTCTTACTCACTGAGAATCCCTTGGGTGTTATCTGGTGCACTGGCTATATAACCAGACACAGTGAGGTTCCATGTTGTTTCTTTGTTTTTTGGAGTTGTTAATTTTAGGCGTTTGGGGGTACCTACTACGTTGACTACATAAAGTTGAGTGTGGAGTGTCAAACAGTTTTTAGTTGTTTTAAGAGACAAAATATCCACTTCTACCAGTTATTGCTACTCAAATGCAGGTACACTTTTGGCTGTGCATGGGTTAAAAATAAGTTTATGTATTGTGTTTGTCTAGTTAGCAATTTCCAGACTTTCCTGAGAGATCAGTGAAAGTTCAGAATTTCAGGGTGGGGAGGGATTATTCATCATTTAATGACCTCTCTCCCTCCATGACATGAAGAAGAATGTGAGCTCTTGATTCAGAGGCCAAGGCTACTGAGATAGAAGTTGCTTCTCTGTAACTTCTGCCCATTGGTCATGTTGGGCCCTAGAGCTACACAGAATATAACCAGTTTCTCCCTCTCATGGGCCAGGCTTGATAAGGCAACACAAGATACCCATCCTGTCTTTGCTATACTTTTTTCTTCAGCTGTTATCTGTTTCTCATAATATTAAAACATTCCCATGACTGTCACCAAACATGTCACACTCCCTTGTGTGTGCCTCAGTAGGTATATACTATACCACTGTGACACCAGAGCTCAACCCAACCTTCCAGATGAGGAAGACCTGGACTGAGAACCTCAGTATTTTCCCTCTCTCTTTTCTTCATGCGGCTGCTCTCATTCTGTTGAGGCAAACTCAGATTGTATCAACAGGAGTCTCTCATATGAATTAACTAAGCCCCGGGCCTATTTCCCAAGAAGCTAGACCTTTTTCACCCTTACTCTTACAAGGAAGAGCTATCGCACTAATCTTCTGTGGAAGACACAGAGGAGGGGCAAGCTCTTCCACTGCTGAGCATAGGATGATGGTAGGAGGGGTGAATATACAACATCACAAACAAAACTTTTTACACTCTGCTCTGCCAACTTACTTTCAGACCAAAGTAGCTTTATCCTCAATGAGGACTCTGTTGGCCATCCTTTCGTCCTCAACACTGGGGAGTCATCTATTGCTTTTCCCTCTCTTCCACCATTCTGAGCAATCCTATGCACATAGCAGGGGTTCAGTAATCCCTGAATGATTGATAAGAGGCTCTTGTTTGGAAATCCCCCCATCATCTGATGAGAATGACATCAATCAGAACCTGCTGAGCTCTCCTGGGCTTGCAATATGAATAATACATGCTCCACTTAATATTCTCATCTATCGTGCTTCTGGATAAAGTATTGTCAGAACTCTCCCTCTGCTTTCCTACATTTTCTCATCTATTAGACAGTGCCACGTGGCCACACCCTAGCTCCTCTTTGCCTTCATCTTTCCCCTGGTTGATATGATCCTAGTTGATATAAACTTTGTGTTCCTATGATCCAAGCACTATGGAGAGAAGATGAGCATCCTGAGAGGTGGAGAGCTCAGGAAAGAACAATAGGTGGGAATCTCTCAGGGAAAATAGTTCCATGTTAAAGTCCAGTAGCAGGCTGACTCATCACTGATAATCTCCCAGGTCAGTTGTCATGGTGATAGGAGGTAGCTGAAACTAGAGGAGGCTTGCAAAATGCTGCTGGAGAGAAAGTCGTGCTTTTTGTTTAGATTATTTGTGGGGTTCTTAGGCTGAAGACTCCTGTCTGCCAGCTCCCCTGACATCCTGGCAAGAGATGATAAGACAAAGTAGAAGAACTAAAACTGCTCTAGATAGATATGCCTTCATGCCCCTAATGACTCCAATCGACACACTACGTGCACTGAAATGATCACTGAGGTCAGTTGTCTTGCAGGAGAATTTTGGAAAACAAGAACAAAACTTTGAGTCACGTTACAATGAGATCTTGGAAACACTTGCTCAAAAATATGAAGAAAAAATACAAACTCTGGGAGAGAAAAAGAAAGAGAAGCTGGAGACCTTATATGGACAACTGGTCAGTTGTGGAGAAAACCTTGATACCTGTAAAGAGCTGATGGAAACAATAGAAGAGATGTGTCATGAGGAGAAGGATGATTTCATAAAGGTCAGTAATGAAATGAAATGAAATGAAATAATGAACGTAAAGGAAAGAAATGGAATTAGGAACTGAACTGACAGTTATGGTCGAGGTAGGTTGGTTGTCCTCTCTCTTCCTGGAGGCGTTGGTATTGACTTTTATGTTCAGCATCCATTTGATTCCACTGGATGTTTGTAATGGGGAGGTTGCCACCCCATTTCTTTGCTTAGCTTTGACATGAGCAGCCAAGCAGTCTTGTACACAGTTTACCATTGCTGCGGTAGCACCAGTCTTTGTTGCTCTGTTCTGGTTAGCCAGAGATCTGTCCCCACATCCTGGAGCTGAGCAAAAACAGTGTCCTGAGAGTTTTCTAGTCACCTTAGATGGCCTCTTCGAGATCTGGCGAGGAACTTAAGTCTGAAAAGGCACATTAAATTTCCCAGTTACAAGTACAACAATTGAAAATCTTACTTCATAAACTCAGACATGCCAAAAAAACCTCATTTCCTAGTTTTCTTGAAATCAAATCAACTCCCCCATGTGGCTGGACAGTGGGAATTTCACTCTCACTCAGAGCCATGGTCCCTTTCTTCTCAAGGTACCACATAAGGATCAGAGACAGATGTGTTGTTCAGGATGTAGAGGAAGAGCCTTCGGTCTCCAGAACTTTCTGCTTGCCAAGTGTGGGCCCCCCCCCATTGCCCAAGCCCACAGTCACCCCTCAGAGCCCACAGCATCTTCTTCCTGCTGTGCTTGGGGTGAAGGACCCATGAATAAAGCCGAAGAGCAATTTGGCAGCCACCAAGAATGCCACCAATACTCATACTTCTTGAACTAGAGGTTCTGTGATACCAGTGTATTCAAAATGTGGAGAAGGTGGTCTTCCTACCATTACTTATGATGGTGAAAAATTGGAAACAGTCAAAATGTCCAACAATAGAGGAAGGATTTGTGTACATGATGGAGTTTCCATTCATTAACTATTTATAATGAATTAGTATACACACTTTCAAATTGATGTTCCAAAAGACCATTTGTAACATGGAAAGTGATGTGATGTTAATAGAAAAAAGCAGTACTGTGATATGGAAGAGAGCATACAAGCATGGGGTGGTTTTGTTAGGGTGTGGGATATACGGCATATGGCTGCTTTTAAAAAATCTTTTCCTAATTTCTAAGTTTTCTAATATATTTATATTATTATGTTATATTTATATTATTATACATGCAGAAAAGGGAATTGCTTTCCAAAATCAATTTAATATTTTCTCCTTTTCTCTTTAGGATGCAGTGGCTATGACTGACAGGTAATATGTTTGTTCTGACACGTATTTTCTTTTCCTGTTTCTTTCACCTCTAGATATCCAAGTAGATTCAGTTCCATTTGGTTATCTACACTGAGTTTCAGCCTTTGTTCTGATCCTAAGAGTAAAATAGTACTGACTTCGGAATGATGGCGTGGGGTCACTAGGAGCCTCTAACATTGAATCTCAAAATTTCAGAGACAGAAGGGAGGATGTATGGTGAGGCCCAGCAAGCTTGTGGTCAGCTCTCCTCCTCAAACCCCTCATTTCACCAGGAGAAACCGAGATCTGGGGAGCACCCCCAACATCTTCCAGCCGTGCCACGATCCAGACTGTGTGGCTGCAGAAAGCATGCCCACTTTAGAGTCAGACAGGAGTTCAACCCCTGCTACTCCCCATAACCTTGGTCAAGTACAACCAGTCTAGGACTCTCCTCATCGACAAACAAGGATCTTGTTAGCGGATGTCCCTCCACCCACCTTCCGACATGACCTTACCCTTCCTCATTTCCCTCAAAGGCACAAATCAATCCCTCCCATCCCCAATGGTGACCTCTTTGTCCGTTTCCAAAGCCAATGGTAGATGGCAGCCAGCATCATGTTAAACTGAAGTCATGAAAGTTCAGGACTGAGGCCTTCTTGATTTATTACTAGTGATCCAGTACTACAGATGCACCCTAAAGGGAATATCTTTCCATTCTTGTGAGTATGTCTTTTTATACCAACAGACTAGGGAAGTTTCTGAAAACAAAAACAGATGTGGAAATCTCTGCACAGCCAGACTTTGAAGACCAGACCTTGGACTTCTCTGATGTTGAGCAGTTGATGGGCTCCATTAACACCATTCCAGGTATGTATCTCACCCATGTGTATGTGTGTCTGTGCGCACATGTGAATACGTGCCAACACATACTTCACAGCAAGCTCAGGTTTCCTGGAGCTTTTTTCTTAAGGTCAGAACACTTAACATGAAACTTATCCCCTTAACATATTTCAAAGTGTACGATACTGTATTGGTAGCATTATGCTGTACAGCACACCTCCAGAACTTACTCATCTTGTATCAATGAATCTTTATATCCAATGAGTAATGTTTGCCCATTTTCTCCTCCCCCCAGCCCATGGCAACCACCATTCTACTCTACTTTTATGAGTCTGACTGTTTTGGATGCCTCATGTATGTCCTACTGTGACTGGCTTCTTTCACTTAGCATAATGTCCTCAAGGTTCATTCATGTTAGGACTTATCACAAATGATAGGACTTCCTTCTATTTTAAGGTTGAATAATATTCCATTGTGTGTCTATACATGTATATACACACATATATAATATGAGTATCATATTTTCTTTTTTCATCTTTTGATAGACATTTAGTTTTTTTCTACATCTTGACTTGTGTATAATGCTGCAACCAACATGGGTGTGCAGATATTTCTCCAAGATCATCACAGCACTATACCCAGAAATGGTATTACTGGGTCATATGGTAGTTCTATTTTTAATTTTTTTTTTTTTTTGGAAACCAGGTATCACTATGTTACCTGAGCTCAAGCAATACTCCTGTCACAGTCTCTCACATAGCTGGATTACAGGCAAATGCCACCACTTTTGGCTTATTTTAAATTGTTTGTGGAATCACCATACTGTTGTCCATAGTGGCCGCACCATTCTACATTTGCACCAACAGCGTGTAAGGGTTCAAATTCTCCACATCCTCACCCACACTTATCTTTTGTTTTTTTGACAATATCATCCTAGCAGGTGTGAGGTGGTATCTCATTGTGGTTTTGATCTGTATTTCCCTAATGAGTAAAGATGCTGAGCACACTCTGATATATCCAGTGGCTATTTGTATGTCTTCTTTGTGGAAATATCTATTCAAATTCTATTGCCCCCCGCCTTTTTTGTTGTTGCTATTGAGTTGTAGGATATTCTTACATAAGTTGGATATTAGTCCCTTATCAGATAAAATGGTGTGCAAGTATTTTCTCCCATTCTGTCAATTGTCTCTTTACTCTGTTTCTTTTGCTATACAAAAGTGTTTTAGTAGAATATAGTACCATTTGTCTATTTTTGTTTTGTTTCTTATGCTCTTGGTGCCAAATCCAAGAAATCATTACCAAAAACAATGTCAAGGAGTTTTACCTCTATGTTTTCTTCAAGAAGTTTTACAATTTAAGTGTTTAATAACCCACTTTGAGTTTACTTTTGTGTATAGTGTAAAACAAGGATCAAATTTTATTCTTTTGCATGTGGATATATAGTTTTCCCAATGCCAATTGTTAAAGAGACTATCCTTTCCCCATTGTGTGTTCTTGACACCCTTATCAAAAAGATCAGTTAACTATATATTCATGGCCATATTTCTGGGCTGTTTATTCTATTCCATTGGTTTTTGTCTCTGGCTTTATGCCAGTACCATACTGTTTCAATTACTATAGCTTTGTAGTATATTTTGAAATCAGGAAGTGTGATGCCTCCAACTTTGTCTTTCTCAAGATTGCTTTGGCTATTAGGGATCTTTTGTAGTTCCATATGAATTTTGGAATTATTTGTTCTATTTTGGTAAAAAAAAAAAAAAAATGCTATTGGGATTTTGATAGGGATTGAGGCCTGAATCTGTAGACCACTTTGGGTAGTATGAACATTTTAACAATATTAATTTTTCCAATCCATGTATACAGAGTGTCTTTCCATTTATTTGTGTTTGCTTTAATTTCTTTCATCAGTATTTCATAGTTTTTAGTATACAATTCTTCCACCCCCTTGCTTAAGTTTATTTCTAAATATTTTATTCCTTTTATGCTATTTTAACATTATAGACCAAATGGACCAAACAGGCACATGCAGAACATTCCATCCAACAACAGCAGAATATACATTCTTCTCAAACACACATGCAACATTCTCAAGAATGGATCACATGTTAGGTCACAAAATAAGTCTTAACAAATTTAAGATTACTGAAATCATATCAAGTATCTTTTATGAAACTAAAAATAGTGGGAAAAAATTTAAAAATTCACAGATATATGGAAATTACACAACCCACTCCTGAACAACCAATGGATCAAAGAAGAAAACAAAAGTAAAAAAATTCCTGAGACAAATGAAAATGAAACACACCATTCCAAAACTTATGAGATGCAGCAAAAGCATTACTATGAGAGAAATTTATAGTCATAAACACCTATATTAAGAAAGAAGAAAGCTATCAAATGAACAACCTAACTTTACATCTTAAGGAAATAGGGGGAAAAAAAGCTAAGCCCAAATTAAGCAAAAAGGGAGAAAATAATAAAGATTACAGCAGAAATAAATCCAAAGAGAAGAGAAAACAATAGAAAGAATCAACAAAACTGAGGACTGGTTATTTGAAAAGATAAACAAAATTGACCATCCTTTAGCTAGACTAACTAATCAAAAAAGAGAGAAGACTCAAATAAATAAAATAAAAAATAAAAGAGGAGACATTACAGCAGATACCACAGAAATACAGAGAATTATAAGAGAATACGATAAACATTTATACACCAACAAATTCGATCATCTAGAAGATATGGATAAATTCCTAGAAACATGTAATCTATCAAGACTGAATCATGAAGAAATAAAAAATATGAACCAATCCATAATGAGTAAAGAGATTGGATCGGTTATCAAAAATCTCTCAACAAAGAAAAGCCCAGGGACAAAGGGCCGCACTGGTGAATTCTACCAAACATTTAAAGAATTAGTATCAGTCCTTCTCAAACTTTTCTAAAGACTTGAAGGGGAGGAAATACTTCCAAATTTATGTTATGAGGCCAATATTACCTTGATACCAAAGCCAGACAAAAACAATACAAGAAAAGAAAATTACAGGTCCATATCTCTGATGGTTATAGAAGCAAAAATTCTCAACAAAATTCTAGCAAACTGAATTAAACAACACATTAAAAGGAGGATGCACTATGATCAAGTGGGATTTATCATTGGGATTCAAGGATGGTTTAACATACCACAAATCAATAAATATGATATACCTCATTAACAGAATTAAGGATAAAAACCATATAATCATCTCAATAGATACAGGAAAAGCACTTGACAAAACGTAATACTCTTTCATGATTTAAAAAAACACTCATATAATAATGGCCACATAAGACATCTCACAGCTAACATCATACTCAATGGTAAAAACTTGAAAGCTTTTCCTCTATGATCTGGAAAAGGCAAGGATGTCCACTCTCAACACTTCTATTCAACATAGTACTAGAAGTCCTAGCCCAAAGCAATTAGACAAGAAAAAGAAATAAAAGGCATCCAAAACTGGAAAGGAAAAAATAAAATCACCTCTATTTGCAGATGATATGATCTTATTGTAGAAAACCCTAAAGACTTCCTGAGGTTTGAGTAAGAAACTTCAATATCTAAAAATAAATAAATAAAAATAAAGATTTAGAAACAAGTATTTTGTAGCTTTAACTTCCTGGTTTTGTCTTTATGGCTTATGAGTATGAGAATAGAGACTGATCTCCCCAGGTAAAGTGCCTACCCTCACTCTGGCTCTAGGCAGCCTTGAAATATTTTCTGTTCATAGGCTGTGCAGCTTCCTGAGCATCTACCTTCCTGCCTAATTTGCACCAAGTGGGAAGCCCACATCTTATTTCCTTAAATGTTGCATTTATGTCCCTCCTGGGTGGCTGTGTTTAGCATAGTGATTAAGAGATGGGCTTGGAATGCGATGGAGCTGGTGAGAATCTCAACTCTGCTACTTTCTAGCTGTGTGACCCTGGACAATTCATCTAACCTCTCTGAATCTTGTTTTCTTCATCTATAAAGTGGACATCATAATACCTTATGGGGAATTAAAGGCAAGGTAATATATGTACAGCACATTACATGGTGCCAAGTATGTTTAAAATATTATTGATGACTTATTTCTAAGAAAAATGTCATCATTCAGCTTTTTTTTTAACTGCTTACCTTCATTTTCTCACCAACATTGAACAACATGATTGAAAACAATGTTATATATATCATTTTAGGTTTTTACTTGCACATATTTAAATAAAAATGGAATCATTGAATCATTTATTTTGTAATCTCTGTGTGTGTTTTTAATTGAGTTGGGCTCTTATTCTTTTGCCCAGGATGGAGGGCAGTAATGTGATCATGATTCACTGATGTCTCGACCTTCTGAGCTCAGGCGATCCTGCCTCCTCAGCCTCCCAAGCAGCTAGGACTACAGGCATACACCACCACATCCAGCTAATTTTTTTATTTTTGTAGAGATGAGGTGTCACTATATTGCCTAGGCTGACCTTGAACTTCTGGACTCAAGCAGTCCTCTTGCCTCAATCTCTTGAAGTGCTGGGATTACAGGTGTGAGCCACTGTGCCCAGCTGTAATCTGCTTGCTTTTTTTTCTTTCAGCAAAACAATTATGATGGAGATTTTCTCTCGCTGATGAATTCTTCCACAATATCAATTTAATGGCTATATACCTTCATTTGTTTACTTAATCCTCGGTTGTTTAATACTAGGCTTTGTGTCATTGTAAGTATTTTTAATCTTAGATCTTGGGGGCCCTTCTTAGAATCACTGTGGGTGATAGAGAGATTTCACTGAGCTGTGATGCCCACTGGATGGTCCTTTCTCTCATCTAGGAATGGTACTTCTCAAATGCTCAGGCCTAGTCATTGGGAAGGAAAGACACAATTGTCCATTTTTTCACCCCCCTATGTCTAGGTCCCACACAGACCATCACCCTCCAGCTTGCTCCGGTGCCTCTTGAGGGGCTACAGTCTCCCAGAACCATCCCCACTCTTACACTGCATCTCTAGGTGGAGCTGTTTTTGACAGTGTATAGAAGGGCATCCGCTGTGAACCTTGGACCTTGTCATTGGGGGATACAGGTTCTTTGTCTTCCTCCTCACCTCTGTTACATTATGGTCTTCTAGCACCTGACCTGAAAGCAAAAGATGAGTCGTGGCTAAGTCAACTCCTTTATCTGTGCTCTTACCTGGATTGCTCAATTTCAAGTTTTGAAACTAAGAATGTTCTTTAAAACCTAAGAAGGAGGGAGGTACTGCTGTGGGAGAATTATGGAGAAAAAATCCATAATTGTTTTTATCAGCTATGTGTGAAACTGTTGAGGTGGGTATAGAGGAGAAGGCAGAAGTACTGGGCTGCAGAGAAGAAAATAATTAACTCAGTAGATAGACTCTAAAGAAGTTGGTTCTGAAAAGAACAATTGGACCACCTCAATCTTTTCTCACTGAAATGTGGGAGATGGGACATTGTTTTGTTAAGCTCTGGTCTGGCCACATGGCTCTTTGAGCTATGGCCGCCATGTTTTCCTAGCTTTGGCCCCTGTCCCCACCTTGGAGAGGTGAATCTTCTCTCTCTCTCTCTCTAATTACTTTCTAAATAAACTATATTTTCCAATCTAAAAAAAAAAAGAAAAGTGGGAGATGGTCATGGGATACCACCCCATGACATACACACGCACACACCACACACACACACACACACACACACACACACACACACACACAAAGCAGTGCTTCCCTGTTGAGGGGTCTTTCCCTCTGTTCACTTCAGGATTAGGGCAGCAGTGCTGTGATCCTGGTTGTCTTGCCTCTTCGGATGTCATAGAAGGGCCAGAGGACCCCCAACCTGGGACAAGACTTGCAAAATATACCCCAGCCTGAGTCACCATCATCGACCCCTATTCCCTAAGCTCATCTGCATTGTCAAAGCAGGAATGAGTGTATTGGTTATTCTTTGTAGACTCACAGTTGAGAGACTCTGTGTTCCCATCCTCGTCCACTCCAGGCTGCCTCTTCCATTTTGAAAACCCACAGATGCACTGGGGGATCAGTGATTCTATAAAGAGGCCACCTCATCCCACACCTCTACTTAAGGCTCCTCTTTTTTTCTCTCTCTCTCTTTTCCTTTTCCAGCTCCTTCTGCTCCAGTGATAAATCCTCAAGCTCCCAACTCAGCCACAGGTTCCTCAGTCCGAGTATGTTGGAGTTTATACTCTGATGACACTGTGGAGAGCTATCAGCTGTATTATCGACCAGTGCAGGACAGCTCACCTGGGAAGAACCAAGCAGGTGAGGCTCCGCCAGGAACATGGGAATGGTTCAGGCTCCTTAGAGCCCCAGACCCTGCCTTCCTTGCAATCAGATGATGGAGATTGGACTAGTCTGCACACAGAGCAGGGTAGGATGGAGCATGACCGAAAGGGTTAGAAAGACATGTTGGAGCATCACTGGGGAGGACCTTGAGGCCAGGTGAAGGGAGTCTGAAGCAGTGGTCCCCAACTTCTTTGGCATCAGGGACTGGTTTCATGGAAGACAATTTTTCCACAGATAGGGGGTGGGGGTGGTTTCAGGATGATTCGAACACATACCATTTATTGTGCACTTTATTTCTATTATTATTACATTGTACTATTTAGGGAAATAATTCTACAACTCACCATGAAAAATAAAAAGAGGTGCTGATGGATGTGGTAAATAAAATAATGGGCGGGCCATGTGCAGACTAAATTAAGTGTGGATTCTGACTTAAAGCCTGCCACCAGGTGTGGCAATTGAAGTACATCAACTCGCTTGCCACTCACTGATAGGGTTTTGATATAAGTCTGCAAACAATTGATTTATTATGGTCTCCATGCGGTCAAACCTCACTGCTAATGTTAATCTGTATTTGCAGCCACTCCCCAGCACTGGCATCACCACCTCAGCTCCACCTCAGATCATCAGGCATTGGATTCTCATAAGGACCATGCAACCTAAATTCCTTGCATGCTCAGTTAATAATAGGGTTCATGCTCAGATGATAATTTTTTTTTTTTTTTTTTGAGTTGGAGTCTTACTCTGTCACCCAGACTGGAGTGCAGTGGCATGCTCACAGCCACTGCAGCCTTGACCTGCTGGGTTCTGGTGATCCTTCTACCTCAGCCTTCCGAGTAGCTGGAACCACAGCTAATTTTTTTTTTTTGTAGAGATGAAGTCTCATCAAGTTGCCCAGGCTGGTCTCGAACCCCTGGGCTCAGGCAATCCTCTTGCCTTGGCATCCCAAAGTCTAGGATTACAGGCGTGAGCCACCACACCCAGCCTTCTATGAGAATCTAATACCACTGCTGATCTGACAGAATACAGAGCTCAGAAGGTAATGTAAACAATGAGGAGTGGCTGTAAATATAAATGAAGCTTTGCAGGCTTGCCACCGCCCACCTCCTGCTGTGTGGCCCAATTCTAACAGTCCATGGACTTGGGGGCCCCTGGTCTAGAATTTATTTAAAGTCGTCAGGTCTGAGCGGTCTTGAGATCAGTCTCTGGCAGCACTGAGCGCAGGAAGGGCTGGGGGCACCCCTTGTTGAGGAGGCCCAGTTGGCTGGCCAAAGTCTAGCATGTCCTGGCCTCTGAGGGTTAGTCTGACTCGTCTCACAGCAGCCTTGTGCTACAGGAGAGACTGGAGGATTATTCTGAAGACCCCGTGAAGGGTGAGGGGGCCTTGGCAGCCTGGAATGGCTGCTGCTGATCACCTCTACATTCCCAGGCTGAGGCAACTCCTGGAAAGGCCACCAGCCTTCACTGTGGGGAACTCTTGGCCCATCCTTTTCCCAGGGAAATGGGTCTGGCTCACGTTGGGTTAGGCCTGGGGTAGATGCCTCTCATCCCTAATAAACAATAAGCTGTACTCCTTTGAGAAGGGAGGGTCAGACAGCAGGAGAGCACCAGCTGAGCATCTGAGAGAATCAGGGCATCAGGGCCAGCCTGACAGTACTTGTCCTGTACGTATGAGATTGCTGGTCAGAGTGAGATTGCTGCAAAGGGGCTTAGAGATTTCCATTTTACAGATAAGGAAACTGAGACCCAGAGAGAAATGAACTGTCCCTGGGAATACAGCGAGTTATAGCAGGACCAGGATGAGACTTGGGTGTGCCCAGAGTTCTGCTCATTGAACCAGTCATGCAAGTGGGGGGCTCTGAGTTCCGGAAGATGAGGATGATGTTTCTGCCTAGGAAGGAAGAGAAATTCTTGAGAAAAGTAAGAGTAAGTTTAAGTGATGATGAGGGAGGGTAAGGGTGGTTAGAATAAGCACTAAAGAGGACATGGTGGTGGGGCGGGGGAGGAAGAGCTTTGGAAAGGAAGGTTGGAGGCCAAAGAAATCAGGCCTGATTAACTCCAGTTTTTGCCATGAATCAACCCTGCTGGCATGCCCTGCTGACATACAAAAGCCATTGTGTTGGGGCTGTGTCATGGCATCTAAGAAGGTCTTTTATTTTTATTTTTTAACTTTATTTTATTATAAAGATGTGGGGTACAAGTCAGGATTAGATACATAGGTAATGTATGTGCAGGTGAAGTTTGGGTCTCCAAGTGGTCCTACCTTCTGCTGGTTTGGGATCAGGCACCCTTTGTGCTGTCACGTGCCCTCTCCCTTCTCCCTCCCCTGGCAGTGTCCTGCGACTGCTGATCCCTCCCTTGTGCTATTGTGATTAATGTTCAGGGCCCACTTATGAGTGAGAATATGTGGTATTCGGTTCTTTGTTTCTGTTATAGATCGCTAAGAACGATTGTCTCCAGTTCTATCAAATTTGCTGAGAAGGTCTTTTAAATAGATCGCTTTTTTTATAAAGTAACTGATGTCAGAGGATAGATCAATGGGTTATCACTGCCTTTCAAGATTCTGGGGAGGTTTGGAGTCAAATCAGTTTTTGCTGTATAACAACATCCCCTCTCCACTCCTCTATAACTCAGTGGCTTAAAATAACAAATATTTTTTTTAATTATAATTCCATGGGTTGGCTGGACAGTTCTGGTCGGAGCCACCTTGGGTAGGATGGGTGATCTAGGATGGTCTCACCTATTGCTTCAGCTAGGATGGCTTGGATGACCTGGCCAGCTGGGGCCTCTCTCTCTGTGGTCTTGCATCCTTCAGGAAGCTAGCTTGGGCTTGTTCACTTGGTAGTGGAAGCATATACAGTAGCAAGAGGACAAGCCCCTATGCACCAGCACTTCCCAAGCCCTGACTTGTGTCATGTTTGCTATCGCCCCATTGGAAAACAAGGCAAGTAGTTGAGCCCAACTTCAAGGAAACAAGAGAAAGAAGGAGCCTCTTAATGAAGAAGCAGCAAAGTCACATTGCAGGGCAGTGAGGGATGGGAGGCATTTGCGACCAGTTCTATAATCTACTACAGTACGATTCAGCACAATGAATTTGGAGCCATTTGGCCTATTGCTAGTGTTGAATTCTTATCTTTGCCTTTTTTTCAGAGTTTACAGTGACCATCAAAGAAACATATTGCTCGGTAACAAACCTTGTGCCAAATACCCAGTATGAATTCTGGGTCACAGCTCACAACAGGGCTGGTCCCAGCCCCTCCAGTGAGCATGCAGTGTACATGACAGGTAATGGGGCCACTCGTTTTCTGTAGCAGGGTCTTTATTGAAGGGGACACAGGAATCATGGATTTCTAGACATGGCAGGGCTCTTGAATTCATTTGGAAGAACAAGCTGCGTAATTTTTTTCTTTCACTTAATACACCAAATCTACATGCCTGATAGAGCAGGAGCATTTCCTCATGGCTGGTCTCAAAATATCAAAAACTGTTACTGTTGGTCACATGGACATTTGAGCCTTGTAACCATCCTCCACTCAGGGAACATCAGAAAGACATTCCCTGGTTTGCCTTTTATTACACTGAGTCTCTTTTATGGGAGGAAGAGGGCGGTGTAGTGTTTGTCCATGCCTCAAATGACTGCAAATGAACACAGCAGTTTTCCATCTCTCCCTTTCTCCCACATCTAGCACCTTCTCCCCCCATTATAAAAACTAAAGAGATACGGAGCTGCAAAGAGGCTGCACTGATTTGCTGGGAGTCTGGGAATCTGAATCCTGTGGACTCCTACACAGTGGAGCTGACCCAGGCAGAAAGCCCTGAAGCCTCGGGTGTAACCGAGTAAGTCACGAGGGATTTGCTGGACATGAGAGCTCTGACACCTGACATAGTGATATGGCTTAGGAAGTGTGTGGAAACGTTATCTGTGATACACAGGAATCTTAATCAAAGGTTGCTTAGTTTCCATGAGAAGTAGCTGGAATTCTCTTACTAAAGGTAAAGGATGAATGAATGAGTAAGCTGGTTAAAGCTCAGGCTTGCCTTTTTTTTTTTTTCAGGCCACCTAAGGTTTACCATTCATTCATTCACGTATGAAGTACCTAGGTGGTGCCAGGTCCTGTGCAAGGCACTGGGGAACTAGATAGACAGATTTCCTGCCCCAATGGGACTGACAGTCAGGTGAGAAAATAGACCCAAAAAAATCAATGTGTAAAATACACAGTGCTAGGAAGAAAATGATATGTAATGGAGCAGAAAATGGTGGTGGAGATGGGGCTTTACTTTGTATAGAGAAGATGTTTAAACTGAGGCCTGAGAGAAGACTGCCCAAGAGTTTGAGACCAGCCTAGGCAACATAGTGACACCCCATCTCTACCAAAAAATTTAAAAATCAGCTAGGTGTGATGGTGCATGCCTGTCTTCCCTGCTAATTAGGAGGCTGAGGTGGGAGGATTGCTTAAGTCCAGGAATTTGAGTCTGTGGTGAGCCATGATCATGCCACTGCACTCCAGCCTGGGTAACAGAGTGAGAACTCCAAAAACAAAACAAAACAAAAAAACTAAAGCCTGAACAGATGGGAAAGACTGGGCCCTGAGAACTGCAGATGCTGGGGTGCTCCCCGGAAAGGGAGCTGCATAGACACAGGCCCCAGGGCAGGAGTGAACTTGATATACCAAAGTAACTAAAAGACCCACCTGGCTGAAATTCAGGGAGGAGAGAGAAAAAGTCATGAGACAAAAACAAGAGATTGCAGTTCAATATAAAAGAATGTTGTGTCTTTCGCTGAAGGCTGTCTGGAGGCTCATGTTCACCCCTGGGTGTCAGAGAGCTGGAGCAGTTCACAAATTGATAAGGGCTGGACTCAGTGACCACCAGGAACTGAGAGTCCTAGGAGTCTACAGCCGTGCATGAAAGAGGAAGCATGGATGTACCTCTGGCTTACAACCAGGCAGCCCAGAAGGTTGTGAGGGGAATGAATCAGCCAGGCAGCCCAGCCCCAGCCACTAAGACTAGGCGTTGCCCTGTGGTAGAACACAGGGGTACACTGGCCAGGATCTGGAGAAACAGAAGGGGGATTTGGTGCCAACTGTTAGGGGGGAGATTCTTCTATGCCAAGTGCCGAGCTTGGAATCTGGCCATCTATCCTGCCCTTCCATCTGTTCCAGGTGGAATCTATGTGTTCATAGCCACATGGAGGCTGACCTTGGTAACCACTTTTGGAGATACTCAGGATTAGGGCAGGGGGTCTAGTGGCTCTGACTGCCCTAATGGTTCAGGTTTCCCCGTGATTTGTACCGATGTTTTAGGAGTTCCTGACACCCAGAAGCAAACCATAATGATGGGGTCATCAGAGATAGGTCACCTGAGAGATGAGAAGTATGCTCCCAGTACAAATTTAATCATAGCGGTCCATTGCTGAAGAAAAGATAAAACTCCCACACAGGCTCTGGCCCCTTCCTGCCTCTCCAGCTCCTCCCACACCAGCTGCCCTCCCTCTCCACTCCCACCACCTGTTTTAGTTCCTCCCACTTTCCATGTTCCTTCCCTTCACAGGGCCTTTGCACATGCTTCTCCTTCTGTGTAGAGAACTCCTCTAGCCCCTTTTCACAAGTTACTTGCTCGTCATTCTGCAGAGCCCAGTTGCCTGATAGGACAGGGATATTTTCACCCCCCGCCTTTTATGTTCTGTAGCACACTTGTCATGTTTACCGTCTTACATTTCTTCCAGTGATTGCATGAGGAATACTTTTCTTCCCATCTAAACTGGAAGCTTGATGAGGGTGGGGACTACATTCAGTTATCCTCAGGGCCTCCCTATACAGTGCCTGAAACCTAAGGAGCTTAGTTATTACTGAGTGAAAAAGTCAAAGTGCCCTTCTGACCTAGAACTGCAGCCTCTGAGATAACCTGAACAACTTGACCTCGTCTGGGTGAAGGTGTTTATCTATAAATGGGGATCACCCTAAAGATTTATCTTACCCATTGGACGGAAATGGGGTTGGAAACCACAGCAATACAAACAATGACAAGTACAGCTTTCATTCGTGTATAGTACAATTTAAGTAAATTGGAATATTTCCAAAAGGCAGCTGTCCTGAAGGGGGCTAACAGCAATAGACTTCTGTGGGCCCTTTCAACTCTAGTCAGCCATTTGTTCATAAACACAGACTGAGGGCTTTCCACAGGCCCAGCGCTGTATGAAGGTTAGTGGTGCTCAGTCCATGCCCTCAGAGAAGTGCTACTAACAGACAGACAGAGACACACTGGATTCTACCACGTGCACGCTCCACGATGCAGCATAGGATGTATGCCAAGCACATTGCTGGGTGTCTGGGGAACCAGGATGGAGAACTTGCAGGGGAGACTGCCACAAACACAAGGCACATCAGCAAAGTGAGAAAGCAGACTAGAGTCTGTGGGAGGGAACAGAGAAGGGCATCGACACTCCTGGCTCAGAGGAAAGAGGCATGAGAGGAGTTAAATTTCCCAGCTTTGAAAGGGATGCTTGGTGCTTGGTGCTTGGACCAGGATGCCCTGGCCCCCACTGACTGCAGCTCTGATTCCTTATACAGGTCCATCGTGGGAATTCCGACCTGTGAGGCCCTGTTGCAGCTGCAGCCCGGGCAGAGTTACGTGATCTATGTGCGAGCCCTCAATGTGGGGGGCCCCAGTGCAAGGAGTGAGCCTGCCACAGTCCATACCACAGGTCTGTGCCCCAGGTCACACACTCTCTGAGACCCAAAGTGGCCACTCTGACAGATCCAGTGCTGTTATGACTTCATTGGGAAATGGATGGATATGCATAGATATGGACACATGGAAAGTCAGGCCTACAAGGGGCTCAGGGGTGACGAAAGCCCTGTGGTCCCATTTTATAGATGAGGAGACTGAAGACCCAAGTCACATAGCAATTTGTTTGGCTAAGTAAGCATTATAACTCAAGATTTTTCTCCAAGCCCCTCAGGTAAACCTAGGCTTGTCACTCTGGACCTGGGTGGCCCAGACACCTCATATCTCACATACCATACTTGGGACAGGCTCTTTATGAAATCCCCAGGAAAAGACATTGGCCTTGGGTTACCTCCATGTTCCTGCCGTCAACCCGAGCATCTCCCCATCCAGAGGCCCAACTTAGACCTGGTGCCCAGCCTCCTCCCAGGTCCTTCCAGGCTTGTAGGTACTCACATACCCAACAACTCCTTCTCCCTTTTCACCTGCCATCATCATGCCACAGAACTATCACATTTCATGTCCAAGACTTGAGTTAGCCAAGACATCACTGGAAACATTCCACACAGCTCCTGTTGTCCCGGCACTGCTTTATAGAGTACAGCCAGCTCTTAATTATTCAGTTGTCTCTTAATTTGTTTGCTCAAATACTTTTTTGTTTTTTGAGTTGGAGTCTCACTCTGTCACCCAGGCTGGAGTGCAGTGGCACACTTACAGTCACCCCAGCGTCAACCAGTTGGGCTCCAGCAATCCTTCCGCCTCAGTCTTCCTAGTAGCCAGAACTACAGGTGTGTACCACCACACCTGGCTAATTTTTATTTATTTATTTATTTGTTGTAGAGATGAGGTCTTGCCAAGTTGCCCAGGCTGGTCTCGAACCCATGGGTTCAGGCAATCCACTCACCTAGGCCTCCCAAAGTGCTGGGATTATAGGCTGAGCCACTGAACCCAGCCCAAATACTTTTTTTTAAGAGATAGGATCTAGCTATGTTTTGCAGGCTGGAGTGCTGTGGCTATTCACAAGCTCGATTATAGTGCACTACAGCCTCAAACTCCTGGGCTCAAAAGATCTTCCTACCTCAGTCTCTGAAGTAGCTGGAACTATAGATGTACACTGCTACACCTGGCTCTCAAATAATTTTTTAAGAATGTATTTATAAGAAACTTAAACAAATGTGAATCAGCAAAAAAAAAAAAAAAAAAAAGTATTAAAAACGATCCCTAGCCGGGCTCAGTGGCTCAGCCTGTAATCCCGCGCTTTGGGAGGTTGGGGTGAGTGGATTGCCTGAGCCCACAGGTTCAAGACCCGCCTGGGCTACTTGGCAAGACCTCATCTCTACAATAAATCAAAAAACTTAGCCAGGCATGGGAGCGCACGCCTGTAGTTCCAGCTACTTGGAAGGCTGAGGTGGAAGGATCGCCGGAGCCCAGCAGGTCGAGGCTGCAGTGGCCGGCAGCGGCCACTGCACTCCAGTCTGGACGACAGAGTGAGACTCCAACTCAAAACAAAACAAAACAAAAAACAATCCTTGTTTGGGACTAGAGAGCAGGCAGGGAGGGCTATGCACCTGTTAGCTGCAAGGTGGGAACATACCTCCTCTTCCCTGGTCAGCTCAGATGGTAAGTTAAATTTTCCAGCCGCATCAAATTGTGAAAATAGCTGTGAAGAGTTTGATGATGATGCTTGAACTAGGATTTGAGACATAGAGAAATGATAAAATGAGAACTTAAGAAAGTAAGAGTTTGACTTAGAGACAAAGGAGAGTGAGTTACTATGTTTCTAAATAGCAGATATTTTAAATTAAATTTTATTTTTTATTTTATCTTATTTTGTAGAAACAGGGTCTTGCTATGTTGCAGCCTGGTCTTGAACTCCTGACCTCAAGCAATCCTCCCACCTCAGCCTCCCAAAGTGCTGGGATTACAGTCATGAGCCACTGTACCCAGTCTAGATTTTTTTTATAAGTAATTTTGTATTAGCTCTATCCTGTTCCACTTTTTGATGAGCTTTGTTTTAACCATGACTTGAAGATGACGCTAATCTCCTTCCTTCTCCCCCACTGCCTTAATTGCAAGTTGAATGTTGAATTTTGCTAACTTTTGTCAAATGGTTCATTAAGAAGTCCCTCAATTCCTACTTCCCTTGGCAAGTAGGTTAGAAATTCTTGTCCATGTGCAGGCATTTGTAGCCTGGAAGTTAGGAGCACAGTCTCTGGAATTAGAAGGGCTTAGAGGTTCTAGATTGAGTTCTATCATTTGCCAGCTGATTTCTTAACCACCCTGTACCTCAGTTTCCTCATCTACAAAATTGAAATAGTAACACCTGTCTCTAAGGGAAATTGTGAGGACTAAAGGAACTAAGACTTGCAAGCTGCTTAGCTCAATACTAGTCTCTGCCAGAAACGTGTTAACTACCCTCCTTATTATTTCGGTGGCTGTTACCATGCAAGGCCCAGACTGGCGTGTGTCCTGCAGGAAGTTGAGCCATTGATGCACAGGAAAACCCTCCGCCCACGGGGAGCACCTACGTGGAAAAAGCAGTGGAATGACTGGCTGAAGGTCTTCCGTGTGTCCCCTCTCCCACAGGAAGCTACTTTCACCTGAACAAGGACACCTGTCATCCCTGGCTGACCATTTCTGAAGATGGGCTTACAGTCACACGAAGCCAAAGGAAAATTTCTGTAAAGGAGTCGCTGTCCAGCCATACCCGCTTTACCAGGTACTTTGCTGACTGCTCACAAGAATGTTCTGTGATCTCCCTTAACATACACTGTTATTCAGGAAAAATTGGAATACGACTCAGAGATGCAGTTTTGAGGGAGAAAAGAAACTGTGGAAATGAGTGAGGGGGTAGGATCTGATGGGTAAGACACCAGGGGAGGGGACCAGAAGGGGTCTGGCTGGTGCAGGCAGAAGAGGTAGGGCCTGGTTGCTGTGTCCTAGGCTGCAGGTACAGAAGGAGCTTGAGCTCATGGAGGGTGGGAAATGGGTTACACGGAAAACAAGACCCCCGGTCTCCTAGCTCAGCCCATTGCTGTCTCTCCTACTCTATATAGCAAAACTCCTGTTGGAAAACTGGCCACAGAGTGAGTCTGTTCCAAAGTTGGTGGGGAAACATTTGTACTAGTACATGATCTGGGGGGTGGAGGTGGCCCACTGAAAATGCTGGCTGATTGGCTGGTGCTCTAGCTACAATTTTTTTTTTTTTTGAGTTGTGGGGGTCCCTCTTTGTCACCCAGGCTGGAGGGCAGTGGCATGATCTGAGCTCATCGCAGCCTTGACCTTCTGAGCACAGGCAATCCTTCCACCTCAGCCTTCTGAATAGCTGGGACTATGGGTACAGGCCACCACACCTGGCTAATTTTTTGTGTGTGCGTGTAAAGACAAGGTCTCACTATGTTGCCTAGGCTGGTCTTGAACTCTGAGGCTCAAGCAGACCTCCCACCTCGGCCTCCCAAAGTGCTGAGATTACAGGCATGAGCCACCACACCCGGCTCTAGTGCTTCTAAAGGTTAGTACACAATAAATGTTGAAGTTGTTGCAGATAGCAAGTTTTGCTACTCATGTCTTGCAGGTCAAAATAAGGAGACTTAGTGGAAGGAAAGTGATTTTATATCGAAACTCAGATGAAGAAATGGCCAGGCTCATGCCTCAAAAAAATACATTTCAAAATTTAGATGGAGGATTGGGGATTTTAAAGAGAAAGAATGGAAATGAGGGGCACTTGGGAGTGGCACAGCGAGATGGTCTTGCTTCAATGATTATCTTAAATTATAGTCCACCTGGAGAGCTAGCCCATCTGGTCCTGATTGTGGCAAGGCTGTAGCTTAATCACCTTAAGGTGACCACTAAATGATGGAAAATTCTGCCATTTGGTCTCCATACTCTGTTATTCCCGAGGTCTGACTCTGGAACACCCTCTGGAATTTCTCAAGCAGGTATACAGATTAGGAAAGAAAAAAAAATTTTTTTTAAAGTGTGGGCTAAGAAACTGAGCGTGGTGGCTCACACCTGTAATCTCAGCACTTTGGGAGGCTGAGGAAAGAAGATTGCTTGAGTCCAGGAGTTCGAGACCAGTCTGGGCAACTTAGCCAGACTTTGTCTCTACAATAAATCAAAAAATTAGCCAGGCATGGAAAGCTGAGGTGGAAGGATCACCTGAGCCCAGCAGGCCGAGGCTGAGGTGGCTGTGAGATTTCCACTGCACTCCAGCCTAAGTAACAGAGTGAAACTCTGACTCAAAATAATAATTATAATAAAATAAATAAAGTGTAGTTAAGAGGCTTTAAAACCATGCCTCAAAAAGCTGAAATGGAATTTCAATCACAAAGTGATTTATGTATTCCTTCCTTCTTTCCAAAGATGTATTACAACTAAAATAAAGGCAAATATACATTTGAAATAGAAAAATCAAAGAAATAGGAGAAATAAAAGAACACAGTTTCACTTTAAGGGTTAATTCCATTTCCAGGATTAAACATTAAATGTAGCCTGTCAGCTTCTTGGTCGCCTGGACAAAAAGTGCTCTTGAGAGGTTGATTTTAGAGTCAGGAGGATCTTCTAAGGAAGCAAAGGGACTGGAAGGGCCCCTGTTGGAAAACTGCATCCAGCCTCCTGCCTGGTCCTGGACCCTCAGCTGGCTCTTCCTCTGACCCTGGCTTTCCGCTGACCTTTCTACTGCACTTGGGTTAAGTAGCTACCAGATGTGTTAGTGTGAAACAGCAGGACTCTGCAGGGCACAGAAGACAGTTTTATCCTTGCCCTCTTCTGCCTATTCAGTTCAGGGTTGAGGGGTGTAGAGAGAAGAAAGAAACTATAAAGGTCTTACCTGATTGGCACCAAAGTAGTGTTTCAAACTGACTTTTTCTCTCATGGGCGTTGTTATAGGCCCTCTGTCGTGGCCCCTCACAACCCATCAACCTCTGCATCTAGCACAACTCTAGCCTCTTTCTGCCGAGGTCTCCTCAGCCCTCACAGAAGTCCTCTTGGACAGGATGCCATCAGAGACAATACTGAGACAGCATTCCTGTGGTGGGTTCCAGTCATACCTGGTCCTGGGAAAGCACATACCTTGCACCAGGTCACTGCTACTTCACTCTTCCTTTGTGTGAGTTGTAAGAAAGCTCTCTGGGCAAAGCCACAAGCATTTTTTAACTTAGCCTTTCATTGTTATACTATAAGTTGCAAAACCAGTTTTTGGTCATCTCCATTGCCAAGCTCTTCTTAGGTGGTCCAGCATCTCACCTTAAATACAGGAATACTTGACACCTGTTGCTTGGTTCTTGGCTTTTGGGGGTTCAGCCAAGTTCAGTTAGAGAGTCCTATTTTAATATCCAATTACCAATATGTCTGTTGCCCTGTGAAACACTGTGCTGTGTGCTGGAGGTAAAGAGATGAAGATACATTGCTTGCCCACCTAAGACTGAGATCTTCTTGTGGGGGAGACACACATGTAAAAGACATACATAAAAAAGATATGGTAAATGTATGGACATGGCCTTGTAGGAGGCCCAGGATGAAGACTTCTTGAAGGGGATGGGTCTTGAGGGATAAATAGGAGTTCTCTAGGCCAACATTTATAGCCTAACTGGGTTGTTAGCCTGCTGCCCAGAAAAGCCAAGACTGATGCAGACACTACAGTGGAGAAGGAGTTTAATATCACAAAGCAGCTGAGCAAGAAGATCAAGGGATATTACTCAAATCTGCCTCCCTAAAAGTTCAGAGGCCAAGGTTTTAAAGGGAACTTGGTGGGCAGGGGAACAGAGACTGCTGATTGGTTGATGATGTCTTGGCGTGCCAAGTTGATTTCTAGGAGGGGGCATAACAGGACTGGTGGAGCTAGCTTCCTGGCATGTGTTTTCTGGGCCTGGGTAGGGCTTATGGTCCTTCAGAGTACAAAGTTTGAAAAATACCTCAATACCATTCTTAGGTTTTACAGTAGATGTACAAAGCAAATAACTATCAGCTACTAGCCCTTGGGCATTGAGCCATTATAGAGGTAGTTTAGGAAGAATAACTGAGGGAGGTAGGGTCCCTGGAGATTGGATCCACTTCTGGCTGCTCCACTTTTGCATCAGTATGACTCTAGGCTCACTGTTTAAGGGAGAATATGTATATCAGCCTTGTGGGGCAGCTTTCCCCTCCCCAGGGGTCAGAACATGAAGATAATCAATTGCGCTCTGTTGGTGAGACAGCAAACTTAGAAACAACAGGTTTGTTAAGTTCTAAGCAGAGCTACAGCTTTTCAGGGTTCAACTCTCTTCTACAGCTTTTACCCCATGGTCCAAGATGAATTTGATATAGGCAGTTTCAAACCAAAGCAGATAAGTGCTTTGCACATGTACATATGAAGAAAGTAAGAAAAATCACATTTGGAGAAGTATACACAGTTTAGCATGTCTGCAGTAAAGGGTCCACAATGGGAAGAGATGGAAGATGAGGCAGGAAAGACAAAGTCCAGCACAAAAAAAGTTTGGATTTTATCCATTTGGTGATGACAGTTATTGGTGGATTTAAAGCAAGAGTACAACAGGATTTACATTTCAGAAAGATCCCAGTGGATGGTGCAAGGTGAGCTGGGGAGAGAGAGGAAAAGGCAGGTGGGAAATAAGGAGACCGGAGAGGAAGCTGTGGAGGCCTTAAGGAAGCAGTGGATGAGAGGAGCCAATGGATTCAACTGCTGTTGAGCTCATAAAACTAATAAGGTTGAGCTGGCCAACTGTTGAAAGGGCAATCGAAGGAGATATCATTGTCATATTTACAGTGCTTCCCAAGTGCTAGATTTAAAATCCTTTATATGAGCCGGGTTCGGTGGCTCAGCCTACTTTGGGAGGCTGAGATGAGTGGATTGCCTGAGCCCGCGGGTTTGAGACCCGCCTGGGCAACTTGGTGAGACCTCATCTCTACAATAAATCAAAAAAATTAGCCAGGCATTGTAGCGCGCGCCTGTAGTTCCAGCTACTGGAAGGTTGAGGTGGAAGGATTGCTAGAACCCAGCAGGTCGAGGCTGCGGTGGCAAGGAGCAGCCACTGCACTCCAGTCTGGGTGACAGAGTGAGACTTCAACTCAAAAATAAAAAATAAAAATAAAATAAAATAAAATCCTTTATATAGATTATCTCCTTCAATAATCACAACTGCCCTACCAGGGGTATACTATTATCAGTCCCATTTGACAGATGAGAAAACTGAGGTACAGAAAAGTTGAGTAACTTACCCAAAGGTATAATGCTATTAAGTGTTGGAGCCAGGATTAAACTAGAACCTGAGCTTGTAGCTACTACATTATTCCTGTCTTAGTTTTCTGCCAAAGGGTTACTTGGATAGATAATGAGTCTATTAACCAAAACGTAGAAAATGTGGGAAGTAGGTACCCCTCCTGCGATACCGTAAACTTTGGTAGGTGAGAGGGGTGGGAAAGTGATTATTTTAGTTTGGGACATTCTGAATTTGAGACAGGTGGAAATGTAGGTCTGAAGCTTGGAGTAGAGATGACATCATTTTATAGGTGAGGTGACTGAGGTAGAGGTGTTAACTAACTGGCATTCAGAACTTTGGGCTTTGAGAATAGACAGAAAATTCTAATGATGATTGAAGAAACCTTTCTAAGGATGTTAGGGGCTATATAAATTTTGGTTAAGGTAAGAGTGTCCTGAAAAAGGTAGAACATTCACTTAAGAGATACTGATGTGATCTGATTTTCAGTGAAAACCTTCCTCTACTGAGTACTTTATTGTTGTAAAACAAAACATAACTTTGATCTTTGATCTTTGTCAGTGTAATTGTTCCCAGTACAGCCTTGGAGGTAGATTTGGGTGCTTTGTGAGGAATTTGCTAGATTTGTGGTGTTTGTACTACAAGCAAGTGCTGGCTAGGTCATGAACTTCAAGTCTATGATTCCTTGACTGGGCTGTATTCTGTGCATTTTCAACTTTTTTTTTTTAATAAACAAGTGAAACAAACCTTTATATTACTATAAAAGCCCCTACCATTTTTTTTTTTTTTTTTTTGGAGTCTCACTCTGTCGCCCAGGCTGAAGTGTAGTGGCATATTCACGGCCACCCCAGTGTCAACCTGCTGGGCACCAGTGAGCCTCCCACCTCAGCCTTCCAACTAGCCAGAACTACAAGCACACACTACCATGCCAGGCTAATTTGTTATCTTTATTGTAGAGACAAGGTCTCGCCAATTTGCCTGGGTTGGTCTCGAACCCGCAGGCTCAGGCAATCCGCTCGCCTCGGCCTCCCAAAGTGCTGGGATTACAGGCTGAGCCACCGAGCCCGACCGCTCCTACCATTTTAAAAAGCAAGCCGAATTTATTCTGTTGGTTGTCTCCTCTTCTCCCCTTACCAAAGAACATGATAATTCTCTTCCAATTTTCACCAGCAGCCTTTGAGAGCCAAGGGTGCTTTCCAAGTGAAGTGTCCAGAATCATCTGTCTCCACATTCATAGACCACCTACTAACAGACCCCAGGAGTTGGTGCCACTCACCTATACAGCCAGACTTGGGGCACTCAGATTCACACACTTCCACTTTCTAAAACCAGGTGTGTTGCTGTCATGGGAAATCTAATTCCTGTCCGAGGGCGCCATTACTGGGAGGTGGAGGTGGACGAGCATTTGGACTACACAGTTGGTGTGGCCTTTGAAGATGTACCGAAACAGGAGGACCTGGGAGCAAACTGCTTCTCCTGGTGCATGAGGCACACATTTGCATCTTCAAGGTAAAGTAAAATCTGGAGACCCAAGGTTTAACTTTTTAGAAAGACTAGAGTAAGGGGTTTTCACTAACAATAATTAAGGCCCACATTATGTTTTATAAAATATTCTAAGATATTTCAGGAATTGTTGTCAGCCATTTTCCCTAAAATCCACATGAAAAGACAAAGGGCAGATTTTGTGACAAAAATAGCTCAAGTTCATGGAGAGCTCATTACATGCCAAGCACTGTTCTATACTCTTATGTGAATCATCTCATTTATGCCTCATAACTGTATTATTCCATTTTAAAAATAAGAAGTCTGTGCCTCACAGCAGTTTGAATGCACCCAACCTGGATTCAGAGCTTGGATTCACACTCAAAAAATCTGACTCTGGAGACTACATTCTTAACCACTAACTGATTTATGTTCAGCTTCAGTGTTATTAAATGGATACAGTTTGCTTTGAAGCCCCAATTCCATCTCTTTACATAAATGTGAGAGCAAAAGCCTTAATGGTTATGGCTAATTCTGGTTTGTTCCTGCTGCACTGGGCATGCTGTCTTTAAACTGGAATAGTTCTATATACCTGGGAAAAAAGTTCCACGAAGCCCAGGCCAGTGGACATTTTCAGATTTAGAAGGTCATTGTTATAACCCTCCTTCACCTCAGAAATTGAAGGAAATAAAGACTGGGTGCAGTGGCTCACTCTTGTAACCCCAGCACTTTGAGAAGCCTAGGTGGGTGGATTGATTGAGCCCAGTTCAAGACCAGCCTGGGCAACTTAGTTAGACCTTGTCTCTACAAAAAATAAAAAACTTAGCCAGGTATGGTAGAGTGCACTTGTAGTCCCAGCTACTTGGGAGGCTGTGGCAGAAGGCTCACCTGAGCCCAGGAATTCGAGCCTGCAGTAAGCCATAATCACATCACTGTACTCCTAGGTGACAGAGTAAGACTCCAATTCCAAAAATAAATAAATACAATTTTTAAAAAGCTTTCCTAGCACCCCTTCTAACATGAGGCCTCTGACATTCCTTGGTTTGATGAATCATATTAATATTCATCCAAAGTTCTCTGCCCTTAATCCTCTATTAAGGTTATTTGCACATTATCTGTTGTGCTCAAGCATAAGGGGGAAGACTAGCTTTCTCCCCATGATAGATTGAAAGTATAACCTCTACTAAACCTCAGACCCAGTTTTGGAAACACAAGATTACTATGTACTGAGCCAGATACTTTATTTGAAGTGAGACTAGAGAGCAATATGTCCTCTTCTTTGGAAAGGTAAGAACAAGGGACACAGTAAAACTGAGGGAGTATAAAGGAAGCCTAGGAGTCTGTGTGTAGTGAGAGGGGTGAGGGGGTTAGCAGACAATAGAAGAAGGGTGGAAACAAGAGACAGAATGACAAAGGAAGGGCCGAAGCAACAGACAAGCATTAAAGCCAGGCCAGTTTCTTGCAGTCCCATCTTGGAAGGATGTAGGGTGTGTGTGTTACCAGTGAAGAAAAAGGTAAGGTATCCTGGGATAAGGTCTCCTAGCAGACTTGCATTTTTGCTTCATAGTATTAAATTCTATTGATGGTAGGAGGAAAGGTAGAAGGAAGGACTCTATATATAACTTCTGGCAGGTGCTTATTTAAGAAAAGATGAGGTGAACTGGGATGGAGACAGGCTGGCTTTTTCTGACACATTTCGATCATACTCTGAATGTTCATCCCAAGAGTCTGGGCCAGCATGCTGGCATGCAGAGCTCTTCAAATGTCTGCAGATAGCAGGGTTAGGAAATTCTTGGGGCAGGTTTTGGTTTCAGATATTTTCCAAAGCGCACAGAACATAGAGCATGGTTAAAGGGTGCCAGCGTTGTATGACACTGATCTATGACAGGCCCAGTCGGTTTGAAAATTTAAGAACTGGAATAGTTGCACACAGAAGAGCTTATACCAAAGGTCCCATTTTTATCACATGAAAGACCACAAGGTTCCCTGTTACAAATGCCTTTATTATAGAGTATTTACACATTTAAGCCTTGAAATCCAAAGTTTTAAAATGTGTTCTATTTCTATGAAAATACTGATGCAATATGAGTTTATGATACTGTATGTATGTCTCTTAGGTTACAAGGTTGCTCAAGAACAAAGGGACTTTGCAAATGTGTTTCTTAGGACAAATTTTAGAAAAGAGATAAAGTTTAAAAAGTACAGTTCGACTACTTTGGTAGTCATTTAATATAATAACAAAATCATAAGAGTATGAATAAAATTAATATGAACTTGTCCTGTAATTAGTCTATCTACAAGGTTTCTGAAGTTTTGTTATAACATTTAATTTTCAGGCATAAGTATGAATTTCTGCACAACAGAACAACTCCAGATATAAGAGTAACTGTTTCCCCAAAGAAGATTGGCATTCTGTTAGACTATGAAAATTCCAAGTTGTCATTTTTCAACGTGGACATTTCTCAGCATCTATACTCGTTCAGCTGTCAGCTTCACCAATTTGTGCATCCCTGTTTTTCTCTGGAAAAGTCTGGGTGTCTAAATATACATAATGGCATTTCAATGCCAAAGCATGTCACTTTCTATTAGACCACTGGGATGTCCGGTTTTCTCTCTTGTATACCTACTCCTCTCACAGCCGTTCCCACCTAAACTGGCTGAATTTGGCATTCAAGCACCATACACCCAACACAATTTATAGCTCACATTGTT
The DNA here is from genome assembly GCF_000164805.1 of Carlito syrichta. NCBI lineage: Eukaryota > Metazoa > Chordata > Mammalia > Primates > Tarsiidae > Carlito > Carlito syrichta. The sequence continues at coordinate 578,670 of NW_007249750.1, read as the reverse complement.
ACCAGGGAGACTGGTGTGCTGGCACTCATTCCATCTGACCTGGATTCTAGTCCTGTGCGCTGCTACCTGTGTGACTGGACCTGGCTATAAAATGAGGGCTTAGGCTGTATAAGCTCAAAGGCCTTTCAAGTTATCAAATTATATTTGTCTATTTGTATAAATGCAAATTATCAAGTCTCTAAGACTTGCAGAGTTTGGAGAAGGGGAAGACTTCATGGCTCCATCAGTCCTGGGACATTCATGACATTTCATGAGTCAGCCAAGAACAGACTTGAGAAGGCAAGAGGCTGTCCACAGAACCAAGGAAGTCATGTGCTCTCCTCCGCGCTGTCTACCCTACTGTTTTCCCAATAGTGAGCAGCACTATGGTGAGGTTCCTCCTACTGTGTACTCTGTAACACCCCTGCACCTCTGTAATACCCTCGTACCCATAACATTCTTTAATTTTGAAATTACCCCTGTAATACCTAATTCCTTGAAGGCAGGGGCAGTGTCTGTTTTGTTCATCGCTTGATCCCCAAGAGCTAACACGTAACAGTTGACACCAAATATTTGCTGAATAAATGATTATCTTCCTCTAGCCTCTGCTCTTTGCCTCCTCATTGCGCTTCATGTGAAGCACAGCAGGGCTCTTTCAAAACTATAGCAAAGGACCTCTGGTCAAGAGATGGAAAAAGCCTAGAAGGGAGGCAATATGAAGGAATGCAAGGGCATGTGTGGCTTGATGGTAAGATTGGGGAAAACAGAGCATTACTTACTACTACACATACTACACACAAGTGCCTACATGTAAATGTGGTACTTTCACTGTGTGCGTTGAAGAGGGGGGCTGAGGGATAGATGGAGATAAAAATAGAAAACAGCTGCAAATGATTCTAGGAACTGTCCTGCAATGTAAAGATAACCAGATTTGAAATCAGAAGACCCTAGGTTCAATTGCTACTTTACAGCAACTCTGCCTTATGATCCTGGAAAAGTCACCTTGCCTTCCAGAGCATCTTTATTTAGATTTAAAAATGCAGTTTATTTAGAAAGTAAATTAGAGAAAGATAAGTTGCATCTCCCCAAGGTAGGGGAGAAGGCCAAAGCTCAAAAGAGCACATGTCCAGACCATACTTTAGCAAAACAATGGCCCCAGGGCTTCTTTAAACAAAGGAAAAGGCTGGGCTCAGTGACTCAGCCTATAATCACAGCACTTTGGGAGGCAGAGGTGAGTGGATTGACTGGACTGACGGGTTCAAGACCAGCCCGGGCAACTTGGTGAGACCTCGTCTCTACAATAAATCAAAAATTAGCCAGGCATGGTAGCACACGCCTGTAGTTCCAGTTACTTGGAAGGCTGAGGTGGAAGGATCACAGGAGCCCAGCAGGTCGATGCTGTGGTGGCTGTGAGTGTGTCACGGCCTGAGTGACGAAGTGAGACTCCAACTCAAAAAAAAAAAAGGAAAAAATAATCCTTGTCTCACAGGATTGGGAGCTCTAATGACAAACATGAGGGCACTTAATGATATATGGCACACAGCAACTGCACAAAAATTTTTCAAAGGAAATCAACAGCCCACCGAAGGGCAAAGCTGACCACTGGTAGGAAGATGATCTCTAGCCAGCGGCTTTTGAGCATCCTGCCTCACTGCCTCAAGCCATTCTGTGACCTCAATGCCCAGCTCCATCAACTACATTCCTGGTCCTTGAGTTCAAGTTTCCAGTTGCCACTGAAGCTCTGCACACACAGCATTTTTGAAGCTTGTAAGTCAAGCTGCAGAGTAACTCCATTTGTGAAGCAATTACCAGAGATGATTCAGTATCATGTTCCATGGATGCCTTTCTAGACATATGTATGCTCTAAGGTCATCACTTAAGGTTTTATGTTAATTGAAAAAATATTTCACTTTAAAGCTTTTATATTTTCTAGCACATACAAAGTCTGACACACTGAACACCTCTCATCTCCTAATGAACTTTGCCTACTGGTATAAACAGCAGCTCAGATTCTTGAATGAACAATTCACCCTGCCAATTTAATAGCTTGTTACACACACACCCGCCCTGCAGAGCTGACTCACCTACCTTATAAGGAACGAATACTGAGTGTAAGCACAGAAATAGTTCTTTATAAACAATTAAATATACATGTGTGTATATACAATAAGGTGCTCAGCTACTGAAATAGAAACTACTGCATAGGGAACAGGATATTACAGAGAAGGCAAGTTTGAATTCAGGGTTCTAGAAAGGCTTTACAGAATACTTAAAATGTTAACAGGAACACAGATAAATGGGGTGAAAACTCAACACCTATAAGGTTGTAATAAAATTTTTATTTGACCAAGAAAAATCTGACTAGAATTGTCTATGACATTTAAAATCCACTTAAACAAGGCAAATGACCAACTTCAAGCATCAGAATTATTCATCATAAAGAACCTTTGTTGAAATATTTTTCTCATTTATTTGGAAGAAAACATAAGTCTAGAACAGAACCAAACAAAACTTCTGTTGTTTTGCAAAATATTCCAATCCCTTAAAATACCATCAACAATCTGCTGAAACTAAATTTCAACAAGGGGCAGGATTTAACCTCAAGGCCATGTTCACCTGCAACCTGCTGATAAATCTGTTAAAAAAAAAAAGATTAAAAAAAAAATTAGACCATTGTAGCCACAATCCCCAATACTGGATATTTAAAAAAAGATATCAAAATCTGTCCTTACTTAGCTTTACTTATATAATTTTATAGTAAGTTTTGGCTTCCTCACGTTAACAAAGGGGAAAGAGAATATGTAAACCACCAGAGAATCTTGGTGTAAACTAACATGGGTTTAGAAATGCAGATGAGATGGAATTAGAGAGTTGGTTGGAGACTTGGGATATAAAATGACATTAGTTTCTGATAAAATCAAATTGCCTTTTATTTAGAAAACTATGTTTAATAATTTACTTCCTGCCAGTTCAAGTGACACACAATCAGTTGTACATATCCAATAAAGTATTTCTGAAGCAGGTACTTGGTCAAAAGTATAGAGCAGAGCAAATGCATGGGCAGTAGAGTCTTTTTCTTGGTACTTCTGCAAAATTTGTTAAAATCACAATCTTACACAACTCACACCCGGAAGCTGTCCAAAGCACAATTCACTGTGATGTGTCATTCTGTAAATGAGATTATACTGGTTTCTATGCAGGGAGGTTCAACCGCCAGAAAACGTTCTGGACTCTATGAAGACTGTACTACAGGAATAGTCCTCTCCTCAACTAAGTCAACTTCCCCAGTTTCTAGTCACCTTCCTATCAATTAATGAAGATTCTCGTGTGCTCACTATGTCTTTCTCTACGTTTCTCAACCATAAATTTACTATTCCCATTTTCCATTGAAAGGCAACGGCAAGTTCATAATTGCTGTTGGTAGATAAGTAGGTCTTGAATTTATTTTTCAAACAAGACCTGTTCTATCTACCTTTTCATTTAGGAGGCTAAAAGCAGAGTCAGCTTGACTTCAAGGACTCTATTTTCTTAGTCTCCAGAAGAGCATAACCAAGTCCAGCTTTTACTTATTTATTTTTTACTTTTTTTTTCGTAGTCATGAACACAAGACTACAAGTCCAGCTTTTAAAACACTGTCCTTTAACATCTCAGAATCTTAAAGATAATGCATAACTTCAAATTTTTAAAGATTTGAATTCTTTACATCTGCTTGCTTCACTATAACCAATGGTTAATTAATTTAAGTGTAAGATAAGAGTTCATTATTTGGAAAGAAGACCCCAGGCGGTCAGCATCATTTCTGTCATTATGAGATCTGGCAATTAAGTTCACAAACTCATCCTAGAAAAAGTGCTACGTACCTCACTGCTGAATATCACTATGGTCACCTTCAAAGTACTCCCCTTGGGAAGCTACGCACTGACGCCAGCGCCTAGACCACCCATCAAAGCAGTTTTGAAATTCTTCTTCTGGAATGGCCATCAGAGCCATCGTCATATTACCTTTGATATCCTGAATGTCATCAAAATGTCTTCCTTTCAATATCTCCTTTATCCTTGGGTAAAGAAAAAAGTCACTGGGGGCCAGATCAGGGGAGTAGGGAGGGTGTTCCAAAACAGTTATTTGCTTGCTGGCTAAAAACTCCCTCACAGATAGTGCTGTGTGAGCTGGTGCATTGTCATGATGCAAGAGCCATGAGTTGCTGGCGAAAAGTTCAGGTCGTTCTTGTCTAACTTTTTCATGCAGCCTTTTCAGCACTTCCAAATAGTATACTTGGTTAACTATTTGTCCAGTTGGTACAAATTCATAATGAACAATCCCTCTGATATCAAAAAAGGTTAGCAACTTCGTTTTGACTCTTGATTTGGACTGACGGAACTTTTTTGGTTGTGGAGAATTGGCTGACTTCCATTGTGCACTTTGACGCTTTGTTTCAGGGTCATCTTGGTACACCCATGTTTCATCACCAGTGATAACACGGCCCAAAACATCGTCTTGCCTCTCCAAAAGGTCTTGGCAAACTTCAACTCTCCTTTGCTTTTGTTTATCAGTGAGCTCCTTTGGGACCATTTTTGCACACACCTTTCTCATGCCAAGATTTTCAGTTAAGATTTTCCTAACTGTTTCTCTATCAATGTTTATTTGGTCTGCTATGCTTCTCACAGTCAGTTGACGATTTTGACGCACAATTCGACGAATTTTTGCAATGTTTTCAACAGTTCTGCTTGTTACTGGTCGTCCTGACCTCTCTTCATCAGTGACGCTTTCTCTCCCCTCAGAAAAACGTTTAATCCATTTGTACACTGCTGTTTTCTTCATAGCATTATCCCCATAAACTTGGGCTAACATGTCCCTGATTTCACTTCCACTCTTGCCAAGTTTAACAAGAAATTTAATTTTTGTTCGTTGCTCTAACTCAAGCTCCGACATTCTCTCAATGACACATAAAAACATGCAACAAAAATGAACACCACTCAGCAAGACATTGCCACACGTTGATATGAACACAGCTGTGAGACACTGACATACAAGGTTATGAAACCTTACCGAGTTGTTTGTACAGTGCTGCCAACGTAAGTGCACGGTGGCAAGTTTGCAAACCCTTAATTGTCAAAAACTAACTGTAGAAAGTCTCCTGAAAGGAATGTGACTATGATCTGGGCAAAACGACTGCCCCTAAGTTAGTAATTATTTTAGAGTTGCTACTGAATAGGTGCTGGTTCTTTTCACGTATATCATTTCCAACTACTTCACTGCTCATTTTCTGCCATCACCAGTCCTAGAAAAAAATTAAGCCCAACTCACTTATTGATTACTTTTTCTTCATTTCCCTGACTTTGACAAAACCAGGTTTTTCTGCTTTATTTTCACCTCACTCAAATCTTGGTGGATTTAAACTGCCATTTATTTTAACTGTACAAAGTGGCTCGCAGTTTATTCAAAACAACAGGCAGTCAAATAGACAAAGACAATAAAATATTTTTGTAGTATGAAATTGGATTCTAATCTAACCTCCCCCATTCTCATTCTTTAAAGTCTAAATGTGGGTCAATTGCTTGAAAGGAGTTTAAGAGATGCCCTTAAATTCAAATTGACTGGATCAGAAACAGGAATATAATCCATTCACTGGGAAAACACCCAACTAACAAAACTGAGGTTTCCCAGCTGTACATCTTAACAAAGCAGGAACATAGTTTTTAGAGATGGATTTACTGAGTATAAATGTTACTTTTTGGTAAACCCATCTATTATGTGGCCACCCATAAAGATTCCTACCTTCCTACTTCTTCCAAATATCCATTTAATTAAAGGGGAGAGGAACAAAGAGAGAGAAGGAAAAAACAAGCACTATCCAAAAGTAAGGATAGTACACTGGAGAAAGGTGTAACATACCTGACACTATCTTTTGTACCATTTACGGTTTATAGACCATCCCAATTCCTAGGCACCCAGGATGGACATTTCCCTCCTTGTACATCTGCATAGCTCAAAAGTCCTTTTGTAAGCACCGCCTGATTCCCTCCTCTCCCAGGAGAAGTGCCACACACTCACCTCTTTTAGAATACCTAAGTGGCTATACTGTAACCATTAAGTCCAGTCTGCTCTACTTGACTGTTAGCAAATCAAAGGCAGGGATTGTGCCTTCATAATCTTTGAATGATCAGAGCCTGGAAACAACTTTCAGGGAGCCCATATACCTAAAAAGAGAAAAGAGACATCAAATTACCTTCCAAAGCAAAGGAAAAACCTCTTCATCAGAAGGCAAAGCAACTTTCAAATTTGTATGTGTCTGAAGGGTATAAGGAGAGGTTAAAAATATGGACCCAAAATACCAACCTTTCTTCTGTCCCAATATACATGAAAGAACTGACACATGGTCCCATTAGTAATAGTGCTTTGTGATGACTTCTAGTCTGGGAAAAGTGGAGGGGAGAGAAACACAAAAATCTAGGGGCGTGAGAAAGATGTAAATGGTTTAGAATGTTCTTCCTATCACTGCAAGAAACCTTTGACATACTTAATATTATAGTTTTGATTATTAGTAAGAGAGCCCAAAGATCTGCATTATGTGTTTTAAATATTCTGAGTCATATATTTGGCATACGCCCTGGAGGCTGGTGAGTGGAAGTTGCCCACCTGACCAATATATAAACTTAACTGTCAATACTAGACTTATAGCAAAACATGACTATGTGGCTCTCTGCTAGTTTCAGAATCCAAGACATAATGAAGAAAACCATATGCTTTAAAAGGTAATATCAAAACTGGGACTTATAAAGATCACAGGTGATTCCTTTTCAATTGTCAAATGCCCTTAAAAATCATTTTAGGGAAAGACACCCTCACAAGTATACAAAGCAAAAACTGAAGTAGCTCACAGACCAGAGGCAGTGTCTCACGCCTGTAATCTCCACCACTTTTGAAAGCTGAGTAGAAGGATCACTTGTGGTCCAAGAGTTCAAGACCAGCCTGGGCAACATAGAGACCATGTCTCTACAAAAAATACTAAAACTAGGTGTGATGGCATGTGCCTATAGTCCTAGATACTCTGAAGGCTGAGGTAGGAGGATCACTTTGGCCCAAGAGGTTGAGGCTGCAGTGAGATATAATCGTGCCACTGTACCCTAGCCTGGGTGACAGCGAGACCCTGTCTCCAAAAAAAAAAAAAAAAGTAGCTCAGTACTTAATAATATCCCCTCTCCCTCAAACAACTCTGGCCACATTTATATATCATCTGTAGGGTAGAAATCAGAGGGAGGTATCCCTAGTTACTGAAATCTCATCCTTTTCTTGAAGAGTGATGGATAGTTAGAATTCTCAGATAGTGGGATCCTATGTTCCATTATTTTAAATCAGAAATATGTGTTCCCAGTCTTTCAAAGGACTTCAAGCCAATTTCCCATAAATATCCACATAACTGTCTACCAAAGATTTCTACATAAGGCACTGTAAGCACCATCTACCCATTTGTGTAACAATTATAAACTCAGTAATGGGTATGTTTATGTGCAGTTACTTATCCACTGAAAAGTCGTATCAGTTCTGAAAGAGAAAGGAGGTGATGGAAGATGGAGGCTGTAATGTCGCTGGTTACTGATAGAGAAAGTGAGCAAGAGTTCACTGACAAGGGCATGAGAACAGAAACTGTCTGTGGTTTGTCCATGTTCAAATCCAATGAACTGGTAGAGTCTTGTCTTCTTAGCCCTTGATTCTCTAGGAATTAATCTTATCTACTGTCTGAAGCCATATAAACAAGCAATGAAAACAACATAAAATGAATGTCTGCTTGTGGTCCTTCTACCAGAAATTATATATATATTGCCCATGGAAATGCAAGACTATGCTTGTTATTGCACTTTTAAGGAGACACTTATGCTCATGTTACAATTACTTGTAACAGCAATCACTTGCCTCAACTATAATTTCTTTGAAACATTTGCGTAGAGAAGTTGTTCTTAAAAGTGTGGTCCCTGTGGGAGCTTGAGAGCCCTTCAGGGAGTTAGTGAAGTAAAAACTATTTTCAAAATAGTAAGACATTATTTATTCTTTCTCCTTTCATTCCATGAAGAAACACCAGAGTTTAACCAGAGGCTACATGAAATGTGAGGACATTCAACACTCTGAATATATGCCGGTATATTTAAAAACATTTTTGCTTTTAATTTCTAATACCATAAATATTAATATAGATAGCCTACATAAACAAAAGGGAGTCTTCAATTATTTTTAAGGGGTCTAGAGACCAAAAAGTTTGAAAATTGTTTATATAGAGTATTTATGGCTCCACACAACGAACATTTAGTTGAATGAGCTCCTCAGTAGTAAGAATTCCCCTATCTGATGCCAACAGTTTTCAATATTAAAAGTAATGTATGGGTTCTGGACCTCTTTTTTTTTTTTTTTGTTGGAGTCTCACTCAGTCACCCAGACTGGAGTGCAGTGGC